>NC_071355.1:228953418-229265383 GCF_943734655.1 Sabethes cyaneus
AGAAAAATACATAGTTGATTATTTATGACAAGAATACAAGCTGTTATAGAAACAAATTGTAAACCATTTTGTTATGTTCTATGTCATTTTGCTTAAGCAATTTCAGGAAACTGCGGGTTCAGTTTCGGTGTAGTGGTTAGCATTCACGCCTCTCACGCCGAGGACCCGGGTTCAAATCCCAACCCCGTAGAAGTCACGAATGGCACAAGCTGTCAAAGTGAATACAATCTAACAAAAAAAAGTGTGACAGTAGAATACGATGAAAACATAACACTCCCTCTCCGTCGAAAAATGTAAAAATTTAAAATCGTGTGCAATGTTATTGAGCACAATTGATTTTTATGTACTCTTTTTTAACACATCATTATATTTCGCAGCCGGTAAGAGATAGATAGTAACTATATTCAGCAAAGCTACTTATTTTAGTATGTTCTGCAACTTTATGGAGGAACTTTTTTTTTTGAGATTGTTTAAAAAAACTGAAATCCGTATCACCCTAACAGGTGAATTCACTGTCACCCTATTAATGCAGAAAAATGCGCTATATGGGTCATTCCATCTCAAACGTACACAAAAATCGGAAAAATTGGATCCGACCATCAGCGATTTCGACCAAAGTTGGCATAATTATTCATTCCGACCCCACAACCAATTTCCCAAGATATTATGCCGATTGATCAATCCCCCTAGCAGTGGCGCTATTTCCTTTTTTACAGATTTTCAAAAAAAGTCATTTTTCGGGTTCAAATATCTCTGAAACAGTTTGATGTGAAGACATGCCAATATACTTTTTCTATGGATTTTTGGCCGCGCAATCGAATGATGTTATCAGTTTTTATCTAATTTATCAACATCATACATTTTTTTGCAATTTGAAACGAAAAATGCGAATATCTCCAAACACCCCCAATTTTATTTTCAAATAAATATGCTCAAAATGTTCGCCAGAAAATTCTACATAAGAATCACTTAAATAGAAAAAACAATATTGGTAGTTTGGAAGATATGGCGTTTTGAATATCTGGGGCATGCGTAATTTTAACTGAATTGTTAACGAAAGTATATTTAAACACGTCTACCTGAAACTTCCGGACATTTTCAAGGCTTAATAATGTATTTTAATGAAAAATATGCATTTTCAACATAGAATCAGCATAATAAATTTTAATGTTCTGGATTCTTTTGTATATATTTAAATAATAGTAACAGATTCGTACAAATTTTTATAGTTTTATTATTTAAGTGTTCTTGTTATTTGAGCGATATAGTGCATTGTTATGTCGACTAATGTGGTATTTCACTCCTGAGATTATTTGAAAGTTCGAAGTAATTTCGAAACTTGAAAATGACTTTATTAACGCTTTATTGCACTACGGAAAAAACTAGTCTAAAAACGAACGACATTCAGAAATGGTCTCCCAACTACTGAAATATAAGTGATCTTATGTAAAATTTTCCGGCGAATCACATGAAATTAGCTATAGGTACATAGTACAAAAAGTATGCTAGATAGCTCATTTCTGTTGCTTTTATTCGAAGGCTGAACAAAATTTACAATGATAATTGCCATTAAACCTCCTGCTTCATGAAATTTAGTAAACTTTTTAGAAGCAAAAAGCTTTACAATAAGTTTTTATCAAATTTTCTACTATTCTACAATTCG
Organism: Sabethes cyaneus; assembly: GCF_943734655.1. Taxonomy (NCBI): domain Eukaryota; kingdom Metazoa; phylum Arthropoda; class Insecta; order Diptera; family Culicidae; genus Sabethes; species Sabethes cyaneus. The sequence continues at coordinate 228,955,082 of NC_071355.1, forward strand.
TTCTTCGGCGTGAATCTCTCATCTCATTTAGTTTCGTTGCACTTTAATTTTAAACGTAACGTGTTGAGTGTTGAATTAATTTTGGTTTAGGCAAACAAACTTGACAAGAATTAGTTTAATATGTTTGTAAGTTTTATGTGTAAAAAATTGATTTTGTAACTCAATGTAAATGTAAACTGTATTTCCGTAGTTGCCCTGATGAAGAGGAAATAAATCCTTGAAACGTTGGCCTAGACAGCAAATAAACTAGTTTACTAGTAACCCGATGACCAAAACGCCATCACTAAAACCAAAATTAATATCGTTGGTCAAACAAGTCTCTCTGTTGAATTAATATCTGAAAACTTCATGAATTCATACATAGCGTATAGCACACTAGATCACTGCGTGCGACGGACACGATCTGACCCGTATGGACAGCAAAAACCATGTAAATTAAGGGTTCGCCGTTCGCCCCCACTTTTGCTACTATAATCCTGCAAAACTTAAGCCGCTTAGATTTATCCGCAGACAGCAACTCTTGAATCTGTAGTTTGGAAAGGATGCATTTTAACACGGTTCAGCACGCTCCACACCGGAGATATACCTTGTGAGTGTCTTGAAATCATTTCCCACGATCCGCAAAATTTCTTGGTAAATCGGTGAGAGCACTTGCTGATGCTGTTCTTCTCGAAGCCTAATTGAAAACAACGCTCCTTCTCAGTAGCTACGGTACGTTGTCGTAAATGTCCCTGAATTAAAACCACTATGCAACAAAACGAATACCTCTGTATGTATGTTTGCTTATTCACATTAGATAGCCGACGGTCGGAAAATCTACAACCATACCCCTGCTGCCTAGCAACACAAGTAGCGAAGCAATAGTAAAGGTGACTTTCGCAAGTTCTGCCGGAAAATGCATTTTGATGAAACCTTCCAAAGAGACCCGAGAAGTCTGTTTCGTTGTTGTTTTCCATCCGCGTCAGACCGTGTCCATCACACACGGTGATCTAGTCTGCTATGCGTGATGTATGCAGTCATGCAGTTTTCAGAAAGTAATTTAACACTCAATACGTTGCGTTTAAAATTGAATTGCAACGAAAGTAAGAGGGATAAGCGTTTCGCGTCAAAGAACAAATGCAACGCTACCAGAGCTTCAAATTGATAGATAAAAGCGATTAACGTTATCACGCTGTTTTAGGAGAAATTTGATGTAAACATCTTGAGAAATACTGACTACTTTTTCTACTAGAGCTATTTTAAGGGAAACAAAACTGCAAACTAAAAATCTTCAATAACTCTTTAACGTTTAAGATTTGACCAAGAGCGTAGAAGCATTTTTTTTCGTTAAATGTGATCTTCTATCACCCACTGAAATATTTGCACTAAGCTAGCTAACACCCTGTATAGACCTGAAATTAAAGAAAAAAGAAAACTTTCCAATTAAATTCTACTATGTATGTATATTTATTCGCGACAGATACGTATTTCGCCTACGACTTACAGGCTTCATCAGTGTCTGTTTTCGAACTAGAAAGTTTTCTTTTTAGTTTAATTTCAAGTTTCGTATTCTACTAAGATGCTTCAAAAACTTCAAACCCTGTATATAGATTTTCCAACAATGGTCAACTAAAAATCTGGTAACTTTCTATAGAGATGGCGGATACAGGACGTGTGAATCACATTGAAAATATTAATTTTATCCTCAATGTACAGAAGCGAATGCCAAATTAGGCAGACTCTATAAAAAACTCTTCAATGTGGTAACAGATACACAATTGAAACTTAATTTTCAACAACTTCAGTGATTTTCTTGACAATGAGTTCATCCCTTATTATACTTTTATAGCTTCGGTTGTATTTCGCGTTCAACTGAGCTAAACAGATTCTGCATGCAAATTCACTGCATTTCCGCCGCCAATATGTGAGAGGAAAATCGGAGTAAAGTTTTCACCGCAATCACGCTCACCGGCAGTACGTAAAAGTGAGCGAAAAATAACAACAATGTAATTGCCTCAGAGAACCTGGCAGCGCACGAAAAACCACCATGCGTCATCAACGTCATCGAAGATTCCACAACCAGCTTCATGCTGGAAGGAAAAACACATGCTCCTACACTTACACAGCATCCTCCGACGATCTCTGCGTAATCTCACGCAACCACTTGAACGGCGACTAAGATGACGATGACGGCTTGCTGATGGTCCCGTAGTCGGTCGGTCGGTCGGCCGCTCGAAGGTGGTTAGGTCTCACAGCAGAATCCGGGAACATGCAGGGTAATTTGTGTTATGTTTGGGTGAGAACACACACAGCCTTCAGCAAAATAATCGACCAAATGTGCGGCTTGGCTGGATGGAAGATCGAGGTCGGCAATCAGGCGGAAATCTAACTACAATCTGGACAACCAAACGACCGACCGACGGACGAGTAGAATGCTCGGTCTGGTCGGTCGGCCGTCGAGTCGAGTCCAATGGGTTCGTTCGAAATAGAACAAAGAAATGAACGCGCACGCTGACGTCGAGGGCGCTTCATTTGTGTGTGAACATTATCGGATGCTGCGATGCCGGGGCCGAGTTTATGTATGCAGTCGGCCCCCTCGCGCCAGCAGCTCTCGGGCTCATATCCGTGAATTGAATAAACAACGAACTGAATGAATGAAAATTCTTCTCAATTATGAATAGTTTCCATTAATTTAAATCTTTCCCTGCGTCGTGTCGCACAGAAGCCGTAGTGTGCGGAGCACACATCGTACATGATAGGAAAGTTCCGGCCAAGGTTGCCACGGATGTTGAACTCAACAACTTTTTTTTGATTTATAACCACGGGCAGAGAAAGGACTTGCAAAAATTATTATCTCTTTCGGTGTTATTATGTCAAGTTAAAGAGGAAATATTTATTTTGGTCCTGGAGTTTCAGGTGGGAGGCAATTTTTAAGCTCCAGCTAAAGTTTCCAGCACTGCCCTACTGCTGGCAACAAGGTATGAAACCATAGAACAAATATGATGCGGGGATAATCTTGAAATGGTAATTATCCTAACTGTGACGGCGGAGCGCAATGAAAAAGGCGACATAATTATCATACATAAAGTTTCATCGGCACGTCGCCGTCATCTTTGTGCGACAGTTGTTATTGTTGTTGTTGTTGTTGTTACTGTTGCCAATAATTGGGAGGAAGAGTAGGCGCGGTAAGCATCTCTTCATTCGATGATGCTGCACTGCCGTAGCCAAGTGTGCAGGGTGACGGACGAGATTGGAACTGAATTGTAATTCAAGGTTTGATGTCCCTTACGACTGAATGCGAAGTGAATTAATCAGGTTCATCGTGTGTACTCGATTGTGTACCCTTGCCCGAGCGCTTGGTAGTAGTAGGTACATGGCAGGGTGAGAATATGGTGCCAACTGGTGGTTAGAGCCGCTCTAAAACGTAGCGGAAGGATTTAATTACTTCTGTGCATACACACTGTTTAATGATAGGCGGGACAGAAACTAAATTAACGGTCTCTCGTGTTTTCGCTGCGCAAGGTTCTAACAAATTATATTCATCGAAACTGCTTTGATAAATTAAGTAAACCTTTAGAATTACTACTAATTAAAAGACTGGTCTATTAGTAAGAGGGTTAGTTGAAAGCGAAAAACCACATATTTCCAGGACTTCTACCAAGTTATTGTAAGCGTGCTTACTGCTTACTGAAGTTGTTTTAATTTAAAACTTTGAGTTTATCCAATACAACAGAATTAAATTGGTCTCCCAATATGAAGTGGCGCTGTCGGGGAACTAACTTTAACAAATAAACTTCTAGCGAGGATGAAAATATCCAAGCATTTACCTACCACTAGAAGTCGACTAACAACAGACAACGCACTCCGACAATGAATGTCCTATTAGACAACTCAACCACTACCACTGGCGGGACGAGCAAGCTCTGATACCCATTCTCAGGCAGTTACCTAATCTAATAATTTTCCCAGCAACACCCTCGGCTCGTATCCGATAACGCGACTCAGTTAGGCAAATGGTGCTTATTCGAGTATTCGTTCACTTTAAACTTTAGCCGAAAGTATCTTTCGAAAGAGGAATTCCCGCTTTCGCTTGTCGGTTCCGACGCGTTCCAGAAAGGCGAACTACACCGGCAAAGCAAGAATTCCTCGACGAGCTCCGACTTTGGTGAACTGTTTTTCCTCTTCCACCCGTGGACAGGCGTGCACTCCCACCAGTTTCTTACTACTCTATCGAATTATTTCTAATCAAAGTAAGAAATTGCTCTCTTGCCAGTGTTCTACGCCAGAAGGGATACAGTCTATGGGCCAATGCACGGGTCTAGAACTGGTATATGGTTGCGAGCTACATATATATTCGGCGGCATAAGTTGCCCTCCCCCGAAAACAGCATCCTTTTTGGAAACAATGGAAAATAACTTTCAGTTTAATTTCCTCTCCTAATGAATTATTTCCCTCCGCTCTACATACTCTTTCCGGTGAGCAAGGATTCAAAGTCTTGGTTGGTGGCGTTGGCCATTGCAAAACAGAATCTACAACCGACACGCCAGGGCACTCGTCCTTCCAGAGTAGTGATTCATCGTTCAAACCAAAACAGTACGCCGAACTGACTGTTGCTCTCGGACAAAATTCGTATCAACAAGAAACGTTTATATGACCTAATATTGACGAAACTAATATTAAAACATCACTATTTGATTAAAAAGTTTAGTAAATATTCACAAATTAACTTATATCACAAATAAAAGCGATTGTCAACACTGAAAGATTGCCACTTCAAGTCGGTTTTGTTCCACTGTGCGCGCTATCTGCCCAGCATTCGGCCAGAGGAACTTTCGGGAGGTTGGCAATTCCCGCCGCCAGCGCCAGGAGCTCTTTCCGAATTCATAATTCCCACAACAGCAGCGCGAGCGAACTGTCTAGCATTCAATTCTACGACGAGGACTACGACGACGACGACGACGACGAGCGACGACCAGGTTCAAAGAATGTCCCCAATCAGTCGCAGTCTTGCTTGCTTGGCTTGCAAGCGTGCCTCTCAGCTGAAAGCAACAGAACAGCGGCAGTCTTACCTATGTACTAGGACTATCAGAGCAATGTGAAATGGAACGAATAACGTTTCATTTTCCAGCAAACATGGCATGAAATATTAAACGTTGTTGGGGATGGTCGAGGATAGACGGATCTGGTCCGGATGGCTTTCCGGACGGTAGCGGTAGCCAGAGCACTAGCGGTACCGGTAGCAGCAGGACATTTGTGAACAATCAGAACACATGATCTCTTGATGAGGGCAATGATGTTAGGTAACATCTGTTTTGCGAGCGGTGTCAAACGGATGACGTCGAAATGGCTTGACTCCTGGTGCCAGAATGTAATCCACTTAGTAGGAGATTGTGCAGAGACTATCCAATGTGGTATTTTAGTACCTACCCTATCGAGCTGGCTGTGATTTCAAATGTTTTCATTTGCAACGACCCAGGATTGTGAGCTGGAATGTTACCGGCAACAATGTTAACGGGATATGTCATATTTGGTACGCTTATCACTTGGGGTTGATTGCGTATCTCGCGGTAGGAATATACGTCCCGTTACATCAATATTGATCAATAGCGAAAGCGAAAGCTAGGATAAAGAAGAAATCCACCATTTGGGTGAGCCACAAAGTTGATTGGCTAAATAATAAACCTGCAGAAAAAACCAAGGCAGTTCAATAAATCAAGAGACAAAACTCAAAGTTTATTTCTGTAGGTATCATATGTTGAACACTTTGCCGAATTCTCTATTTATGATGCAGTCGCCAGTTCTATAAAATGGGACGGACATAATTGAGTAAGATAAAGACCTTTTTAATGAAATCCGCTCCATTTTCATGATATTAGCATCTTACCAAACATGTTATCATTGGTTTTTTCCCTGTGTGGGCTAGTCGCTGTGACCAATCCTGTTTAACTTGGTGTGATAACACCCGAGTGTTTGCTATAGCCTGCACTGCATTTCTTTTTATATAATCAGTACTGAATGAATAATAAGCTAACGATATAACTACTTTACCCACCATGTTCCTCATACACCAGTACACTATCTCAAATCGTAGCCACTACTGATCAGGACCCATTACATATCTCTGACCAGTACGACAGTGTTGGTTCAGCGATCTCACTGAACAAGCATACCAACACATTGTTCCTGGTGCTTATTCAATCAAAAAAATTCAATGGTGCAATCAATGAAGAAGGTAAAAAGAGAATGTGAAACAACATCCACTCGATACTTAAATAGAGCGCGGTTGCTATATTTGCATTTTCTGGAATTTTCTCATTAACTGGTTCAGCGATACCATTGAACAACTTACTACAACATATTGCTTGCAGTCTTCTGCAAAGTTTTAAGCCTATTTGCCATCGTGTACGCGAGTCGCAGTAAGGTTGTTAAGTTGTTCTTGAATTTATTTAATAGATTCATAGTTACAACTTATTTCATAACGTGAACTTCTTTTATGTGTACTTTAATGATAAATAGTCTGTAGCTTGAACGCAACCGCAACGTATTTACGGTGCTGCCCGTTAGAGAGTTAAACTTGTGTCATTTTTTGTAGTTCGAATTAAGAAGCTGCAAGCCTGTTGTTACAGCGAAAGTTTACTTGTACAATCATTATCAACGAAAACGAACATGAACGTGTTTTTGGACGCTTGTTTTTTTTTATGTGGCAACTGGCAACGCAAACTAGCCTGGAACTTGTGGCAACTTGCTAGAAAAACTAGCCAAAATTCGTTTCGTTGTTTATAAAACAAAATCTATCGATATACAGCGTGCTAGGTAGATCTCAATCATTACAGAGTAATTCGACATTTTTAGTTTTCGGTTAAGGGAAACAGCTAAATTAGCTCTAGTACAAAAACTATGATAACCAGTTACATTCTGTTAATTCAAAGCTGAGAAAATTTTGTACTGGAAATCTCCTACTTTAAAAAATTTAGTAATTTTTTAGATGCAAAAAGCTTTAAAAGCAGTGTTCCTAAAAGCGTTTTTATCAAATTTCTTCTAAAAAGGTGTGATAAAACTGATTGCTTTTAGTAACCAGTCGAAAGCCCTGGTATCGTTCTACATTTCGTTCTATGACATGAATTGCCAACCTCGTTTAGTTTAGTTGCAACTTAAACGTATCTGAAAACTGCATACATTCATACATCACGCAAAGCACACTAGATCAACGCGTGCGACGGCCCTGGTTTGACGCGTATGGAAAACAACAACGAAACAGACTTCTCAGGTCTCTCTAGGAAGTTTCTGAAAACGATTGCAGTACGAAAATGCATTCTCTTCAAACCTACGAAACACCCTGATGTCTGTCATAATGCGCAAATGGCACACAATATCGGAGGACTATGTTCGACCTGCGGATGTTATTGTTAATAATGGAGAACATATCAAGTAAATTTGTTTGAAAAGACCAGATAACGATAAATGGACTGGAAAATATTGATATTATTGCTTACGATTTGAAAGAAATATCGTAAATTTTCGTATTTTTTCCTGCCGCACCTTGTATTTATAATTATCAAAGGAATGTTTGGTGTCGCGATGTTTATACAACACTAGCTGAGTGCCCGATCTTGATCAGAGTCATCACTCTTTTTGTCTTCCAACCACTTTTCGTAGATCTCTTTTCGATTGCCGGATTTCTATAAAATACTAGCTGATTGTCCGGTTTACTCGGCACCCCTTTGTCTCTCAGTCACTTGTACATCTGTTATTGTGACGAAAATTCCCATAATACAAGAAACAAAAGCTATTTTTTCATTTGAATATGTCTACCCTAAGTCAGCTTCCCCCCTGTTCCTTGACATAAGCGAATTAGCACTGGGGAGTAGTCAAAAGGGGAGGGGGCTAACAAGGGGGGAGGCTTGAACTCCGAAAGTTAACACACATGGAAGGAGCCGACAAGAGGAGGAGGGCGACATGGAACGTGACTATGAATGTATGTTCCGCCATAACTCCAGTACGTCTGGACTGTTCTTCATCAAACATCGTTTATCAAACACATGTTTTTGGACATAAAAGATTCAACGCAGGGGGTTGACAAAAGACGGAAACGGTCTCTTACGAGGGGAAGAAGGCTCAAATGGAAACGGGGTGCGCTTTTTTGCATTTGGAATGATGGCAGTTGTACAAGTGGCTGGATTTCTGAAAGGGGGAATAGGGCGGCCATTAACAAGGAGAAAGTTCGAAAACGTAAAAATGGATTTGTGTCGATGTATAGGGATTACCGAGACTAAGACCGATTTACACGTGGCTGCGGGTAACAGGAGGGGAACTGACAAAAGAAGTAGATACATTCAAATGAAGAAAAAATCTTTTGTAGCTTGCATTATCAGAATTTGTAATAAAAATGTAGATGTACAGATGTACAAGTGGCTGTGAGACAAAGGCGCCCCGAGTAAGATCGGGAACTCAGCTAGTAAATCATAATACTAATCGCAGTAGTATTGTCCATAAAATCACCTGATATTTACTTATTATTTAATATTTAAATTTTTATATATTTAATATTTACAAATATCAAAATAGGCGTCTTATTAAATAGAAAAAAATTGGTGGAGATAATTGTGGTTTGAAAGGTCCATTTTCGGCTATAAACGCTCATTTCCTCCTTTGCTTTTTTTGCACCACACTACATTGGCGATCCTGCCAATTTAATGCTTCCATGTGTTATGAGAAGCTAAAGTTTTGGTTTTACGATTGACGTGATGATAAAGAAGGATGCCAAAATAACTGTTTATAATAGTTGAGTTTTATAATAATATTCAATTTTTCGAAAATTATCGTGCAGTAGTTTTTACAATCGACGGAAGGGACGGTAGAAGAAAGCAATGAAACAATGGTGTTCATCAAAGGCAAGACGTTAAGCTGAAAAAGCGGAAATACGTGTACCATTCCTCTTTACCCAAGGTGCGGGATCCATAGATCGATCCAAACTATAAGCAGAGCCAATTATAACCGGATTCAAACACGCTTCGAAAATTCTTATGTAACCTGTTTTTATTCACTAATTTTGAGTCTTTCAATGGTGAAAATTTCACGATTGGATTATTTTGAGAGCACGCAACGCTTGCAATTACGTAACGCTTTCACCACTTGGTCACCTTTTAACTCAAGTAGGGTACGGGTGGGTATTTCCAGCCCATTAAGCGGTAGCCTGAACAATATTCAGGAACTACGTTGAAACTATATTTATTCGAGACAAGATTTTTATACCAATTGATAGAATAATATTTACTGAATATCGGCGTGTATTTTGATCTTAATAAAACGCTACTGAATTCGAGTTATAGTCGCGAGAAATGATGAAGTCGCTGCGGCTAAATTGAGCCCATTTTCTATAGTGGTGTCTGTGTTTTTTTAAATCCGACAGGCCGAATTAGCTTGCACAGCGATTAAATGCTTTTCAAAAACAGATCGAAAGAGACAAGAAAAGAGAGACCGATTGATTACTTCTCGCTATTGTCTACATCCCAGGCTCATTGAAGATAATCAGTTTTGCAGTGACAACAGCTTGCTGCTGGCGCTAGTGTATCATTGAATCGTGCATATACAGTAGCGCCAATTCACTCAAATATCAGATATGTCAGCACATATATTGGTAGTAGTGTAAATAACGCACCATAAGCTGGAATTAAAAACAAAATGCTGCTAACGGCTAGTGAATGAAAATTGACTTATATTTTCATATCAGAGGGGAATTGTTGTGTTCTTCCGTGATAAAAAAAGTAGAATTGTTCTGTGATAGCATATTCACAGCTGTTTAGTTTCTAGAATAAGTAAACGTGATTATAATTGTGTGTTTTCCAAACCATCATCAAGAGCGGATACGCGTAAGCGATTGCTGCTAGTTTTTTCAGCCTGGTTTCGTGCTAGTGGAAAAGCAGTGGTCGTGATGTTTATTGAATAAAATTAAGCAAATTACTTACATTTTTATGAAAATAGTTATAACACATTAAAATCTATGAGTGCTACGTTCGTTTCAGTATTGTTATATAGCGGTAAAGTTATTATTTGGGAAAGTGCAGCCAAAAAAGTATGCCGAAATTAGTAGCGTGATGGGAACACCCTCCCGTACCCTATGTTCACTTAAAGAAGCTCATGAAAGTCTAAGATCATTCGGCCCATTTCGAACGATAATTTTGAAAAATACTCTCACACAAAATTCCACGTTTTAGGTTCAGAAAATTAAACAATACCTCATCCCCCATCTACCATGCCACTGTGCAAATGGATAGCACAGGAACACTACCCATATCCGAGGGCTTCACTATCAATGTAAGTTGCGCCACGTCGACTAGCGAGCTACACATTTATCACCAAGGGTTAATTGGAGACGCTGGTAAACCATGACTTTATCGCCATACCCTTCACTCAGCGAAGGGATTGCCCCACAGATAGCGGTCATCGAACCGGCAAACTAGAACTGTCTTCTGATATTTTAAAAGCAAGATCTCACTCAGAGCGTGCTTTGCTATAGTTCCAAATTTGGCTTATTACCAATAATTAAAGTGTAATCTAAATTGAACTTAAATTTAAGTTATTCTAATTTCACTCAAGACAGGTATTTGATATCAATTAAATTTACAAACTAAGCTATTAATTACATTTTGCTATCAGGAGTGATAAAAAGGAAAAATTTGACTTGATAAACACGTTGTTCATTCAATATCGCTAAAACCTACTAAAGGTATGTTAAATACTAATATTACCTAATATTAAAATATTATTATATGAACATTTCCTATGCAGGAATTTTATAACAAACTCCATTTTTTCCACTTCGGAGGGAGTATTTATTTAATCCGAACATTTGGTTTGCACAGTGGCAACAATACAAATTTCCACATTTTGCATTCATCAAAAACCATTTTAGCATAGCACCGTCTAACTTCACAACACTCGTGTTCGAAAAACTCTTGTACTCAAAGTTTTATCATGATACAGTGATTTTTGAGCCCACAAAGGATAGCCAGACAGACAAACTGCTTTATATATTAAGATTAATATGTTAAGAATAATGCTTCAACTAATTCTGTAGAATTATTATAAGCGAAAGCAAAGCTTACAAAATTTACAAAAACTACGCTTCGAATAAATATTTTCCCCTATTAAAAAATGCATCTGTTTTGGCTTTAATTTTCATCAAATTACAAAGTAAATTTGGTACTGCAAGGAAAACTTAAAAGGTTTAGCCAATTTCAACTTTATTTCTTCCAATACAATATCTGTGAGCTTTTCCTTTGGAAAAGCGTGTTATGGGACATGGTTACATATATAGTAAGCTTAATTATTCTTGTTTGAACATACGTAATTCTATTTACTGATATTTCGACCTCTGAATTTAATTTATCGGCTTTAGAACAATGACTAAAACAAGTCATTGTACGAACTATTTTAATGGTAGAAGTTAACTTCCATGAATGCACACACAGACACAGCTATAAACCAAAACTGACTTCGAAAATTTTATTTGATCGAACTGAAAGTGGAGGCCAACCCGAGAGGTCGTCGAAGAAAATTAGAATTGGTAATGTCTCTTGCTGTGACGTCCCTCCCGCTTCCCGATACGCACACCGTGTCGGCCATAATGACAGCGTTACTGTTTTGTTTGTATGCTAAAACGTAACTTTTGTTTGGCCGCCATCCGATGGCAGAGCAACACGATTCAAGAAACCCTACAGACATTTACACAACAATGCAACTGTACGCCGAACCGGACAAAGGAATGCACAACTGGAAAGGAACTGGTGTAACCTTCGACCTCTGACAGAGAAGGATCACTTCACTACCTTCCCACCGTTGCAGGCAGGCAGGCGAAACCCGGCTCCAGAGTCTAGAGCGGGCGCATATGTTCTGTCGGTCGGTCGCTCGGAAAGAGTGTCGTCTTCTGTTTCTAATTTCTTAAATGCATGTTGGTTGTATATCGATCTGTCGAAGGGAGGAGAAAACAAGCGAAGGTTCGGAATCAATGCTTGCAATACATTACTAAGCGTAGATACGGAATGGACTTGACGACAAAAACATTGTTTTAAAATAGGAGAAACTGTCGTTAACTTGGTTTTGGATTGTGTGAATGAAAATCTTCTTCTGTTGATATTTCAAATCCGAAAACCAGCTTTAAAAAATATTCCTAATTGATTAAGAATCGTTGAAATAAAAAGGTTACGGTCATAACCGAACGGTATTCGATAAAAAAATAAGATCGTTTTGAACATTGCGTAACAGTTTGAAACTTTTCTTTTCTTTTCTTTTCGGATAAAAGAAACACACCAAGTGTTGCCATTCAAATTTAGCGCCAATTTCTAGGGCGGGCTCTTCGTAACGATCCGTAAACATTGTATCCCACTCGTAGAATCTCCCCTTTCGATAGCTCCCCATGGTAGCGAGCAGGACGCGCCGGCGAACGGTTATGGTGCAGATAAGCGGGGAAATGGATTAGGGCATGAATATTGAATGAAAGGATTGATCAGTTTTTCTCGCCCGGGGCGCGATATAGTCGCGCTGATGCTGCGAAGGCTGGGCCGGCTGGCTGGTGCGCTGCGAATGACGCGGGAGTATAAATTTTGCCCTACTTTTGCCTTCCCCACGACGCCACCCGACCGGCCAGCTCTCAGGCAGCTGGCTTCCGGACCGATTCTAGCTGGGCGAACGAAGGCGCTGGCTGCTGCAGCGCACCGCAGTGTTTGGTTGGATGATTTTTCGGTCTGCGATGCCAACCAAATTCCAATTAACGCTACAGTTGTTTTGAATGCAAATATTTGGGACAATAATTCTTCCGCCGCTTCGTTCTGGGCTGGGCTCGGTTTGCTGCCGAGCTGCGGCTCTGCCGCTGTTCTACTGTTTTTGGGATGCTTTATTTTTCCAATTGCATGTGTTTTATGCCGGATTCGAAAGAAATGAACGTATCTGCGTAAGATACAGTCAATAATTTGTTGTGATTTTTGGGGTTTTGCTCTGCTTTTCGGTAACAATATTTATACTATTCTGTTTGATGCATTCAGTTGAAAACATCCTTCAACTACTTTAACTTTTGACTAAAAAAAATCTTCATCGTAGAGTAGAATTACTCTTTAAATTTTTTGCGGAGCAAAGCGAAGAATTGCTCAGTGTTTTTAATTTTAACTTTTAATATATACCAAAACATTTCGACAAAAAACTGCTTCCACATAAGAGTGTGCTTTCTCCAACTCGATAAAGTTCACTCATGCTCATATTTCTGATATGGAACTGATTCGACGGGAATATCAATCCAACATAAACAGCTCTGGGTTATTGGTTATTGGTTATTGCTGGATGCTTTATTTTTATTCAATTTTAAACAAAAATCATTTTGCGCATTTGTCGGTTCACTCTCGGAATCTGATAACAATCCAGTGTTTGCTGTTTACGCTGGGTTATGATGTTTTTACTAATTTTGAACTTTGTTTTTATCTTCCCATTTGAGTTTTGGCTCTTCGACAAAAGAAATTTGGACGACATAGCCGGGTGTAAGTGAATGGCTAGCAAATATTTGAATGGGTTATGGTTTTACAGCAATGGTAGATTTAGAATATTTCTAATACCAGGATACGGCTTGTCTTTTAAATATTTGCGCTTTGTTTGGATAATGCGTCATCCAGACGCATCTTGATACTACGACGTGATCAATGTTTAGCAACATTTTCACAGTTTTCCAAACAAAAAACAAAGCTGAAGCAAATGAGAAACCAGAATCATCATTGGGTAACATTTTTGCTATACAGTCTAATCTGATTTACCAATTCACGTTTGTACAATTAAGACAATCAACTTCAGCTTTAAATTTTGTCAGAAATCTGAATATTGTATAATAAGATTTGTTTATTTGTGACCTCTTATCTATTCTTTGCAAAACACTACATGACCCTTCCATGCAGATTGCTACTGGAAATGCAATTTGGCATGAAGCCAAAAATGCCCCCTTAGCTTCACATGATACAGCTGCAGAGGCAAACGGCCTTTCCACTATCCAGATAGCAAAATCCTAACGTAAATCTGAGAATTTGAACTAAACAACTGCTGTTGCACAACAGTTTCGTCATCGCCAAACGACATTGAAGTAATGCTTTGAAGATTGAATATATGAAGAAGAATAGCTGCTAGAAATGTTTGCTCTGTTTACATATTTCTGGGTTACCACATGCGCAACAGATCATATTAAATGCTGAATACATTGTTAATCACAGCCCGTTCTTAACCGTCTCTTCTTCTATCGGCCCGTATTCTTGGCAATATACAGCAAGCTTTACACAGTACTTGAGTCATCATTTCTCGCTTTCAGAAGGTTCAAATATAGGGGAAATGAACCTGAACTAGCATGTGTGCTATTTTTAATCCGTTTTGTAGAATATTGATTTCAAGAGAGGCATTCAAATCGATTACAAAGCCGCAAATATGTAATTTGAAATCGGTTTTGAAAATTTATTTAATTAGACGACTCTCATCGGGTCGATAATTCCGTTCTTTACCCTGATGCATTCCGTCCGGGTCTCCGGGATTGCCCGACTAGCAAGCACATAATTGGAAAGGCGTCGGACGACGCGTCGGTAGAGGAAAATACGGTATGCACACATTGATGTACATCAATGGGTCCGTCCAAGTGAGCAATCTAGTCAGTTTTATGCATCGGACTGTACTCGAATTGGTTGCATTGCTTGTGCACTATTTATCACTGCCAATAGCGTCTGTGCTGTTGCCTTATCAAATTTATGTCACTGATAAGGGCTATTCATCATACTTCTTGTATCAAATGGTGCGGCACTCAGAGGTGGAAACTTTCCACATTCAGAGGAGGGTGCTAGCTGGCTTGGTGTTTAAGGGGTCCGTAACTGTGTCGTCATAAACTAAGGATTTAAATCTTAAGACGAACGAGTCGCCTATTAATCATACACAGCAAGGTTTACATAATTTCTCGTATCTTGTAACATTTATACTTAAATTTTCTATCCCAACCGAATCATTCATCCCAACATAAATTTTATCATAAAAATCTTCAGGTAATTCTAATTGTCACAAAATTGGTGTCACAATAATATTTGAAAAAAAAAACTCTTCAGGTAAAGAATTCCTTCTTAATGAAAATTAGCAGCTGTCTCCTCAAATACGATTAGAAGTTCAAAATATTATGCTTTGCATCTAGCATTACACTCCCATGCAACGAGACACATTTGGCACAGCGATATTCACTGGTTCCGTTTTGACAAACATCAGTTTAAATAATAGCAATTTTTTAGAACTTCGCACGTAGACATAAGCCTATAGCCACCCTACTACTCGTCGCCAATTCGTCAGCGTCACGAAACACGCAAATCGGTTTCAACCTGGTCGAGCCATCTAGCTCGTTGGTCGGTAGAGGTTGGTCATGTCGGTAGAGGACTATCGGTCTGATTAGCGTTTTGTACATCGTCAGTTTTGTGCAGCGGCGTATTCTCCTTGATTGAAACGCCATGCGGAGAGAAAATTGAGCTCGATTTCTAACTTGAATGCGTTGTTGAATCTCCCAACTCGTGTTATGGTCGGCGGTGACCAAAGATCCCAAATATACGAACTCATCAACCTCTTCAAGTTCAGCGCCGTCAATAGTCACTGTCCGTGGGAAGCACACATTATTTTCTCTAGAGCCTCTTCCTGTCATATATTTGGTTTTCGACGCATTGATGTCTATATACTTGTGTATAACGGGTGGCAACTAAAATTTTGGAATTTTTTCACGGCCCTTACGCTCAACAACAACCGAGCTCAGAGAGAAATGAGAGTATGTATGTGTTAGCTCTCTCTCTCCTCTTTTTGTTAATATTTTTTGTTTTGTTTATGCTTGCCCAGTTTTGCTAAAAATGGCGTCGGAACAAGAAGCATTTTGGGAGCGCGTTGTACATTTCTGCGAACTGCCGCAGAAATCTCGGCAAAAGGTATACGTTACAACTTTTATAAAGCAAATGTGTTGCGGCTTCGACTGTTTACCATATCCTTAGATGCCCAACAACTATTCGCAAACAAGGTAGTGGAAGACCAGCAAAAATTATGGACGCAGAAGGACATCGTTCTCTTTCTCGTTTCTTCAACAACAAGCCCTCTAGTCTGGCTATCAGTTAAGATGCACCAGACGGATGTTTGAAGAAAAGTTTGATCCCGTTTCTACAAAAACATCATGCAGATGGACAATACGTGTTTTGGCCGGATAGAGGATGGATAATGTATCTTTAATTTCGGTAAATCAGATCTTCTTCATGTATCTTTGTCTTTTTTTGACAGCTTGAGAAAAAAATTCCAAAATTTTAGTTGCCACCCGTTATGTATACACCCAATCCTACTAGACTCTGTTTTTAGCCTGGCATAGATTTTTTCCTTGGAAAGAATCCAAGGTTTTTAGTAATGATGTAGAGGCCATTTGCTTAGACTAGGAGTTGCCTACTCTTGCTGAAGGTTGTTCATTTTACAAGATACAGGATAGTTCATCCCCTTGCCGCAACCCTCTGCGCGATTCCAAAGGACTCGAAGGTGTTCCCGAAACGCGCATGTTGCACATCCCGAGCAACCAAAAGTTCGAATTTTACTTAAAAAACGAACTCAGAAGTTCACATTTGGTTCACTTTTCACTATTAGTTCCGCGGAACTTTATGGCTGCTTAATTTAATATAATATAACTATACGTATAAACCGAACTTAAGTACCGCTAAATATTTGTTAGAAACTAAAAAGTTCCCTTCAAAACAACTTTTAAGTTCACGATAAGGACTTAAGAAACTTTTTTTGAACTCTGTTTAACAAAGTTCAACGAAAGCACCGGCCGTACTTTAAATCAGCGTGAAAGTTTACGACGAATTGTTCTATTCGACTGTTAATCAGCGTTGTAGTTTGTAACTAAATAAATGTTTATTTATAGAACGATTATTTATAGAAGTGCACTTGATTGATTTAGGTATCATGAAACATTCTTGGGTGCAGAGATGAATCATCGCAGCAGTCTAACGAAATATCGCAAATGTTAACTGACACTCAATTGCTTACTGAAATATACCGTAAGCTACGAGGGATGGACTTTTGACTGTTGAATGTAGCAGCTTCTTCCATCACGCCAGTAACTGCAGTTGCACGCCTGCAGTTAAGCGAGCGGTGGTTACCTTGGTATGGGTTGTGGCTGCAACGGTGCGGCGGTTGGTCGCAGTAAGGCGACTGGTGGTTCCAGCTTTGCAATTACTGGAGGTCTGATCTGCACTATCCAGAACCAGCATGTTTATTTTGCGCAAACACCTGGAAAATCCTCAACTCTCTCATCATGGATGATGAGACTTACGTCAAGGCGGACTTCGGGCAACTTCCGGGGCTATTGTACTTCACCAGGCAGTGGGCAGTACAAGTTTGATATTCCTGAGGAAGTAAGGATGCAGAAACTTTCAAAATATGCCAAGAAATACATGGTTAGGCAAGCGACATGCTCATGTGGCAAACGGAGTGCTCCGTTCGTGACTATCGGAACTGTAAACGGGCAGATCTACCTCAAAGAGTGTCTACAGAAGCTTTTACTTCTTCTGTTGAAGCAACACAAGGACCCTACGATCTTCTGGCCGGATATAGCTTCGTGCCACTATTCAAAGGATGTCCTGGAGTATGGTTGTGGTATGAAGCCAATGGGGTTACCTTCGTACCCAAAGACATGAATCCCCCCTCCCCCCCTCCCCCAAAGCACCGGAACTAAGGCCCATCGAAAAATACTGGGCTATTATGTAGCAGGCACTACGGAAGCACATCCCAAGGAGGTCAAACCAGAGGAAGACATGAAGAAAAAGTGGGCTTTCGTACAGAAGAAGCTGATTGAAATAAATGTGCCAAAAGCTTTCTAATGGGTTATATTTTATTGTCTGAAAGTTGGAAAAGGATCGGTCAATTAGGTGATTTTCTACAGCGTTTCTTCGGTGATGCAATTTCATGTGGGACACCCTTTATCACTTTGTCAAATTTTGCTCGGCTGAGACGGTACTGTAAAATGAATCAAAATTGAGTCAAAATGATCGGACCAACCCTGACAATGATAAATTGGGACAAGTCAGTATAATTCTGGACTGCGTAGGAAAGCACCTTGGTGCTAAACTGCTTTCGTGTTGATTAAAATTAATTCCAGGGTTTCAATTTTTTATGTAAAAAAATCCGAAGTTTAGCTTAATTATAGTGACCTTCAGTGGTAATAGCTTGAAGAATTAAAGTTAACAAGTAGATTGGTATGCACTTAGTCAACCCATCGCTTATAAAAAGGTAAAACTATCAGTGATACGACTAGACTGCTTAAAATAGCTGCTTTCGTTTTCATTCAAAAATATTTGCTCTGCGATGCTTAGGTCTTAAAAGTTTTTGAAACATATTCAGATAAATCTAGTTTTTAGGTCTTAAATCAGTAACACCGAAGACCGGTTGCCCGAAATGTTTACTAAAAGACTATACCGAGTGAATAATAACAAGTCAGTGTTGTTAGGACGTGTTTAATTAAAAATGGGTTAATCACAAATGTGTCTGCATATTTTTCGTTTAGACATTTCGTTTAGTATTCAAATGTCAACACAGCTTCCAAGTTTGTGTTAAATTTTCATTCGTTTGAGAGTCGTGGCCAAAACGTGGACGCAAAAAGGGAACTTATGATAATTCTGTTTTTGAAAAATTTGCGACCGTGCGATATTTTTATAAAACTGAAGCCACTCAGAATAAACGAAGGATTCATCTTTTGTACCATCTAGCGACACAAGAAAACCGGTTCTTGGAAAATACTCCCCAAACCGGAAGCTATCAAACAAGTAAAAGAGCGATTTAGACTGAAACCAGATCAGTCGGGATGCAAGATGGCCAAGGAACTGGGAATTTCACTTCATTTTTCGATTGATTTCATACAAAAAAAATAACGGGTGCACCGTTTGACTGAACAGCAGAAGATTGCAAGAATCGAAAGATGTCGGCAGTTGCTCAAGCGGCATGGTGATTGTTAAATTTTGTTTACGGACGAAAAAATGTTCCTACTCCAGGATCACCACAACCAATAAAATGATTGGATATATGCACCACTAAATATTACACTAAATATTGCATTGATAATGATTCCAAGATTCCATTTGCTTTCCATCGTTAAAAAAGAAAGAATGCACCTACTGCTTCCAACAAGATTCTGCACCGTCTCACCAGGCGATAGCTATCACAGGGTTGGTGTGAGGACAATTTTGCGGATTTTATGTTTTCGAAAGAGTGACCTGCCTCTTTACCTGACTTCTCGACTTCTATGCATGGGGTTGCATGTTAGGAAAACTTTGGATCACCCAAGGATTGACTATGGATAGTTTCAAGCAACGTTTGGATAAAATTTGGGATGGAATGCCTTAGGATATCGTGCGAGCCAGCTGTAATGCTTTTCAACAACGATTTCGACTGCTAATTAAGGCACAGGGAGAAAGAACTGGACTAATTTAAGACAAATGTTTTGATATATCCACGAAATATATCGAACACGAAATACACTCAAAATTGAAATTTATGCAAGTGTCTTATTTTTGTGACCATTTACTTTAGTGACAGTTATTACTACTCACCCTTTAAATACCAAACTAGATCCCCATTTTTAATTTTTATATAATAAAACTTTCAAAATGAATAATACCTTATCTTACTACCCATGTTATAAAAAGTTTTAATAAAACGATGGAGAAGCATGGTGGTTTGTTTCCAGCTGTAAAGAAACGGATACTTCTAGCATTCCCCACCATATTTGCTGTAAGATTTTATCAATTAAAACATGTCAACAGGCACTAAAATTATGTTCTTGTTTCAGAAACCACCAAAGGAATAACAGCTCCTCTAGCATACAGCTTGAGATTGTGCCAGTAAATAACCGTAAGATTAATATTTATTTTGAAACGATGATTCTACAATTGATGAAGGGACGGTAAGGGAAAGTAATGAAGAAGGATTTTTTCGGGAATGAAGGGGAAGGGTGGAAAGGAAGGGGGGGTAATAGGTAGCTATGGTTAACAAGTTGTCGTTGTGACTCCTATCTTTTGTCCAATGCTGGAAGGTGCATGGGTCGAACCAAGTTGTAATCAGAGATTAAGTTTTGACAACAAAAATCGCCAGCTTGAACTTATTCACTTTGCGTACGTTACTAGTCAACAACAGATGCGTTCTTGGCTCTTGGCTCGCCGATAAACGGTACTGCTGCTTGCTTGTGATCATGAAACAAGTCAATTAGTTAAATGGATTCAATTAGTTTCCCAGCAACAATTCGCTCAAATTGATCACACTTCGATTGCTATATCTACTGTTGCTGCTACTACTGCTGCTGCTACTAAGGCTGCCGGCTGTACGAAACAGTCGGCATTTCGAGCTGTATACATATCAGTTGTTTTGGAATCTGTGTTCACCCGAAAGTTGAACTTTGAATTCAGAGAATAAATTTACCTCGTAGCAGTTTTGGAATGAGCGACCAAATTGTATTTTTCCTCCCGTAGAATCAGCTGTAAACGATTTCATCTTTGCTAGATGGAAGCAAAATAAGTGTAACTTTCACTTAACGGTTTTCAATTGGGATCTTAGGTCAATATCTAGTCTGGAATCAACAGCTGAAACCATTCATAAGCTGCTCAATTAGTTGCTACAGTGAGTAGGTCAATCTCTTCTCAGCCGTGTTTCTTGGTCGTTCCAATTCCAAACAGAACACCACCCATATTAAATTTTTCATCATCTGCCAACCCCCCTTCGCTGTAAACACTCACACGAAGTTTTAGGTTATGTATACTGGAGAAACTGTACGTTTCTCCTGCCTGCCCGCCTGCCGTCTAGGGCGGCGCATTCCGGTATATTTGTTTGTCGCCTGCAGCAGCATTCAAGCGCTGCTTATGTCTCAAGCTTTATTTTTTCCAATTTTACAATATGCAAATACTACACATCGCCAATCGGCGAACGACGACGGAATGGTGAGCATCGAAGGTGCAAACCGAATCGCGCAAACCGTCCGTACCGGACGAAGGGTGGGCGAAAAATCAATATTGAACACTCTATTTACAATTCTGACTGACTGAACCGTCGTCGTCGTCGTCGTCGTCGACGACGTTCGACTTCACTCGCCTGTCTGGGCCCTGGACCCACAATCGCCGGTAGTGGCCTGTGCCAGTGCCTTGTGGCGTAAGACTGCCAGGTTAGGGTAGTTCAACTGCTTCAACTTTGTTGCTGGGAGTTTTTTTCCCCGAACACTTGCCTAGGGTTAATAGAAAATATTTGAACTTTTTTCGGGTGAGTGTTTTAGAATGATAAAATTTAACTGATTTTCTTTAGAGCAACCTAAGTCCTAGCTATAATAGTGCGATGGTAAACGATAAAGAAAAAGCATCACGGTTGCAACTGGAACCGATGGTCACTACCTATATAGAATTTTTGGACGAGTGAACCGTGACTATTGGGTTAGTCAGATAGAACATCGATGTTTTTGTAGAGAAATTGAACAAATCCGGACGATATACGAACGTATACGGTTACGTGTAAGACAACGTCACCAAACCAAGTGTCATTCAATGCCAGATATTTTAGTTAGTGGGAAACTACACCAACAAAGCTCAACAAAACCACAAAATTTTCAACTGCATTTATCGTTGCAACCGTCATTCCACCAAACGCTTAAATAAAAGGCTCACCGTTTTAACTAACTTCGCAGGCATGCCGGAATTTGAACGTACATTCCAATCCGGTTTAACTAGCATCCAAGACAACCCCCATCACTAGATTCACCGCAGTGGAAACCCCCTTTCGACTCTATGCTCGTCTACTACCCTAACAGTGAATCGAATTCAACCTGCAGTGCTACCATCTTGTTCACTTTGTTGCAGCTCATAAATCCTTGTTCAAACTGTGTGGTTGCACCGCAGCGCAGGACACTACCAACCGCGCGCTGGCTGCCCCGGATGGCAATATCCCAGGATAATCTTGGATTCGTGTGTCCACACCTGCATCTCCTGTACTGTTCTTTTGGGTATATTAGGTATTCCGCTAGCCAAGTCCATTCAAAAGCTCGTTTCGTATTTACTGTTCCCGCTGGGGTGTAAAAAGAGGACACTCACTTACACGCCAGCCGGTCGTTTGGACAACTTTTCTGCTGCTGCTGCCTGGAGCCTACGATTTGATACTCCGAATTCAGTGGGTTGTCACAAAACGAGTTTTGTAGATTTGTACAATCCGACCAGCATTACCAACGCCGACGGTGCAAATCTCAAAGGGTATTAAGTTCTGTTTAATTTGGAAATTAGTGCACTCCCGGAGAAAGCACCAACGCCAACGGGCAGGTTTCATATCCCGGGCTCTGCCGTGTGCCAGGGAAATGCTAGTTACATAGGTGATTATTGCGGTTGCTGGTGATGATTTTAAAACAGAGTTTGTGATTTTACAGTAGAATGTCGATTATCCGGACTGAATACTGTACTGTAAATCTCACCGTTGAGCAGTGAAACATATTATAAGTATAAATATAAGAGCGGAAGACCCCTTTTACCTTCCATAGAAATTGTCAATCAAGTGAAAATGTTTCCGGGTTTTAAAAAGTTCGAAAATCTACACCGGCCACGGTCGAGGGTGGTATCGCCATTTCATTGCTATTTGCGAGCACTTTTCCCCCTAATTAAAAGCTAATTGCTATGTGTTCGCATTTTTTCTTCTCGCTGCTCTTTCACCCTATGCAATTTCCACACCAAGCTCTGGTGTAATCTGGTGAAGGAAAAAAATAATCTTGAACTGGAACGCAAAACGACACCAACAATCACTCGATTGTGGTTAAAAGTTTCGGTTCACCGTGCTAATCGAGAACGAAAAGTGCCTAGTACTATGCCTAGCCGGTGGAAATTTCTTCAGCCTCCTTGTGGCGGTGATCGGCGCCCGCGGTTCGAGTGCCAAGAGGGGGTGTGGGAAAAACACGAGACTGCTATTGTATCCGAAGGCGGCAATGGCGTTAGATGCTGCAGTTGAGGAGAATTCCACTGAAGAGTTTAATTGTGTTTCTCTTAATTAGCCAATTAATTCTGCTACAGATGGGCTGAGCTGAAAACAGCCAACGCCATTCAGAGTCTCCGATACGCTACAAAGTCTGGTATGTAGAGACTTGGCTGATTTATCGATTGGTTTTTTAGTAGAAGGGTAGGTACATAAAAGTGCATTCTTGAATTTTTGTGAATCATTAAAAATCTCTACACGGTTTTTGTGGGAGCTTTTCTGATACTTACCAGTGCTGGTTTTACCAGGCGGAGCAACAGCAGCGCAGTTTTGATTTATGGCCATAATCCATCACGCTCACCGAGATGTTCCTGTAGAAGAAAATATGAAAGAAAAATCTCCGTATATTGCTCGTAAATATGTTCTTTCATTCGTAGAAATCACAGATGCGTGACGATGACGAGAATATGGCTATAATCGAATTTTTTGAAAACAAATACAACTAATTGTCTCGCACACACAACAGTAAAAATAATATTGTTACTATAGAAATGTATATTTATATCTGCTTTACCATCGTTTTTGCCCCAAATGCTGCTCCATGTTGCTGTAATGCGAAGGCGATACGAAGAATTGCACGGAAATTGCAACTAGACTGGATATAAATAGCGCTAATATATTTTATCTCTTTGTAGCTATCATTTCATACCAACCTAGCAGAGTGAGTATCTTCTTGATATAAGAGGAATGAGAAGAATCTTCCGCAGAAGCATAGCCATGTGAGCTAAGAAAATGTTGTACAACCTTAACTAGCGTACAAGAAATAAACTTTGCAGTGAAAAAAACATGTCAAGCCAAACCATCTCTAAATCATGAGCAAATACGGTACCGTCATCCGGGGCGAAATTGTGCCAAAAAAGCATATGTTTTTGTTCTTTAGCTCAGTATACACACAATTTAGGAACTAAGTTGATTTCAAACCTGTCAATATATACTAAATTATTCAATTAACAACTACCGTAGAGATGGTTTAGTTACCATGAAACCTAATTTTACTGGAAGTGCTTGAATTTTGGCACAATCTCACCCCTTCTAGGGGGTGACATTATGCCAAAAACATAAAGTTAAGCTAAAAACCTTAACAGTGAACATTAGCATGTTTATAAACAATACACATAAATATCAGTATAAAGTAGTTCATATGGGGCCGTTCATGAACTAGGTGGACTATTAGGGGCAGGGGGTAGGCCAAAAACAACGCACCATACAAAAAATTAGTTTAAATTATTTAGCAGACCTATGATGCTGTTTGCTCCAAAATGGATGATGCAATCTAATCTGTCAAAATATTGTGCTCAACAGTAAAGAATGTGAGTGTACTGGTGTATACTGACGTATTTTGGTTGTGTATGTGAAATCCACAAAATGGATCGATCATTATGGCTTGGCACAATCTCACCCCCGTGAAGCTCGAAAAGTACAAAGTTTCGAAAAATATTATTTTCGTAATCAAAACTTATCCAACGCATAATAACTTTTCAATACATTGTAAATGATTAGTTTATATACCTTCAAAATAGCAAGTTGATGCGATTTCTTGTTTGGGTTGCTTTATGCGGGATATTTTTTACATGCGTTATTTCCGAGTATTTTTGATCGCGAACTTTTAAACACTGTTTAGGCTAAATATTTTGCTAATATTATCTGTGTTCCATTCTAAGTTATGAATAAATATGTTATGTTCATCATCATTTTGAATTTAGGTCACCAGTTTCTACAGATATAATAAATTTTCACAAATAAACATTTTTGGTTTTTGGTACAATCTCACCCCCGTGATACAATCTCACCCCGGATGGCGGTACCCGATAACAAATCGAACCGTTCCCGAAACGCAATAAATAAAGTTTAAATTAAGTAAAAAAGAAAGCTATTCAATTAGAAAAATCACTGCAGTAGATCTTGTAAAACGGTAAACAACTATTTAAATGATTCAATAAACTGTGCTACGGTCAAACGAAAGAAAAAAATGAAGGTTGCAAATATTCAAATCCATTATGAAATTGGCTTCAAATACCACCATTTCACTATCGAAGATGAACACTACAACACACTTTCGGGATTCCGTTGATATCTTTTCATTTCATTTTTCGACGTGATTCCAGTTTTGTGCCTATTTTAGATCTCTCCAAAAGAAGTGATCCGATGACCTACAAAATCGTGTTGCACCCATCAGAACAAGCAGTAATTAGAAGGTGCATCATCCGGGGAATACACCGGGTGCGATAGAATATCCCACTAGAGCGTTCCCAAACATTTTTTTAACGATTTGCGATATGAGGTCGAGCATTGTCATGCAGTAGGATAATTCGATCACGTCCTTTCGTGTGTTCGGGCCCTTTTTCTCTTACACATAGTACCGATCAGCTCAAATGAAATCGCCAGCTTTTCAACATCTCTCGGCTGCAGTTCAGGTACCCAATTGTCATGCTTTTAATCAGTCTCAAGAATGTTGATCACACAGAAACTGCTTATTGTGTCACTTCCAATGATTTAGCAAGCTTGTTTGCATTTGATTCGGTACTCCATCGAGTCATGGCTCCCATTCTTCGTCTTCGAACTTTTTTTACTGTCCAAAACTGAAATCACCCGACTTGAAACATCGAAATTATTTCGCAATATTACACTATTCTTTCAAGGAGGGAGGGTGTGGTTTGCAGAATTTAGAGAAAAGCACCGCAATATGTAAGCAACCTAAATCAGGGCTACATAACAAAAAGATATACAATACACAGTTGTGCGCAATGTTATAAGATTCGTTTTCAGTCCGCCGTCTACGTAGCCGAAACCGCCTAAAATCTAATAGGTCCGAATACAGCCCATTATCCGACTCGTTATTATCCATATTGATTTTAGAATTGCAGATGTCTTAATTGGTAGAGTTTGGAATAAAAAAGAAATGTATCACGTTATATTCCCTTTTTTAATCATTTTAGATGTATACCAGCTGAGTCCCGATGTTACTTGGAGCCCCTTTGTTTCTCAGCCAGTTGTGCATCTGCTAGTGTAACGGAAATTCTCATAATGCAAGAAACAAAACCCTTTTGCTTCACTCTCCACTCCCACTTGTCAATGTTCACCTCATCCCTTTCACCTTCATCCCTCATTGAATGGATTACAAGTTGTAACAACTTGTTTATGACTTGTATTAGTTATATATCAATCGCTGTAACAACTTTATAACAACTGTGCTGCTCGAGTTGTCAAGAATCTCCTCCCCTTTTTTCAACCACACTATTTTGATTTCCTTAACAAACAAAACTTTTTCTTCAATATGACATCTCAGTCCCTCTTCTCAGTTACCCCCGTCCCGCTCAGGAGGAACTAACAAAATTATAACATGTTATGTTACCAATGGACTAGTTAGTTACCAACAACGGTTGTTATAAATTAGATAAATAATAACAACCGTTGTTATAAATGAGCGGCTGCTAGTGGTTAAAATTACAGAAATTCTAACTAGATTTATTCTACACACTAATTTTTTTTACCGACCACCGCAATTTTTTGACGAAATTAGAACTGCCGAATGTTCGGTAAAAATTTCGGTGATGCTAAACGTTACTATAGGTCCGAAAATGTTGATATCCATCACCGAAATTTTTACCGACCGTTCAGCAGTTCTAATTTCGTCAAAAAATTGCGGTGTTCGGTAAAAATTTTTAAGTGTGTAGTCAATATCTGATTCTGAACAGGCCTTGATATGCTTTTATCTAAATTGTAACACATGTTGCTAAGAATTATTTTTCAAAATTTCCAGATATATATGATATAAAAATATGACAGTAAATAAAAATATTTTAACAAATACAATAAATGTTATGCATCGAAATTCTTTTACTATTGAAATAATCATATTAATTAGACTAATTGTTTGATCAATTGTTTGATAATCAATAATAACTAAAGTAAAAAAAATCAATTTTTTAAAATTGAAACGGTACTATGCCCCTTTAAGTAGTTTAATACCGAATTTTGTTTTATTCTCCCAATTCTATCCGTCCTGTATAAGGGAGAATAAAACAAAATTCGGTATTAGACTAATAAATATAGCGAGTAGCGGTAGTTTAGTTAGCAAAACACTCGGGTACCCGCTGAGAGAGCGTAAGTGCGAACCACACCTGCCATTGCCCCGATATAAATTTGGTCTATATAGAAATTTTCCAGTTCAACTAATAAATAAACATTCTTCGCATCAGACAGTTCCTTTTTTCCTAAAATAGTTTACATCATGACCGCGTATAGTCATATACAAGTAAATAAAAAAAAGTTTCAACTTTTGATTTTTAACTCATGATTTTATTTTGAACTTTTTGTCTTGACTTTTGACTTTCGACTTCTTGATTTTTGACTGTGAAACTTTGCCTCTGACTGTTGATTTTCCACTTTTAGCTTTTGAAGATAAAAAAAATTTGTAAAAAAATTTCGGAAGATTGATAAAAATATATCCATCGTCCTGCTTGATTACTTCATTTTTCCAAACCAAATTATACTTTTGCAAAATCGGAACCCTACCTTCTGTAGTTGTCTGAGCACATCAAGTGCAGACATTTATGGGTGTAATATGATAACTCAAACTGCGGTCGTCACAAACAGTCATCAAGTTTTAAACGAATTAACACGAATTATTCACGTTTTCAAGAACGAAAATTACTGTCCTCAGAAATCAAAATTGCTGCTACAGAAGGATACAAGCACTATGTTGAATATTATTCAAAGAAAAAAAGATACTTGGTTGCCTGTTACTGCCATAATTCCACATTCACATCACATATTGTTTAGAGAATTTTGACAGCCCTATGACTCAACGGAATGGCGTTTGTTTGTTTATAGTTTTGCTATACTTTCTACATGAGTTAGCACATGCTGTTGATATGAAAGATTCATATGAAACTGGGAGTATGAATCAGTCTGTTTTATTTGTTTTAGTGAGTCACAAGGAACACGAATGAGGAATGTTGGCAACTCTCGAGGTCCACTCGAGGTCGAGGTGACTGATTCTCAACAGAGATACCCAAAATACTGCAGAGAATATGAAATACAAACCACTCTCCAAAAATATATTTGACTTCAAATTTGAGCACTTTCCAAATTTCATAAAGCCCTGGTGAATAGCACGAACATTTAAAACATTTGCAAACACTGAAAGTGATTGAAACACATTCTTGGATTTTTTCCGTAACAATGTAACAGACTTTATTAAGAAACGGAAAATGTTAAAACTACGTAAAAACAATTAATAATCCTTATTATTAATATTAATCAAAAATTAATAAACCTTAGAATTTTTCAAGAACACTTTACTCTTTCTGGAACACTTTAAAAAAGAATTCACTCAATAAAAACAATTATTGGCAGAAAGTGCAAAAAAACCACTGATTTCAACAGTCACTTTGAACAGCAAGCTTCAAATGCATTGCAATACATATCAGTTCGGCAGAACTTTCAGAATTACGCATTCGATGTTGATTGATTGTTTTTGTTTCAGTGAGTTTTGTAATATTCGGACTAGGAGTGTTGTGGAATTATGATTTTACATACAATCGCTTTGTAAAGAAAAACATTCACATCAGTCAAAATGATATATTAAAGTTATTTTAATAGCTCCCGGCAATAAAATGCGTTTTTGTTCCATTATCGATCGCAATCTCTAGTTGCCGTAATTAGTATCGCGCAAGCACTGGTAAAATTTCAAACCATTCAACCGTTTGGTTTTCATCTATCTACAAGCAATCATTACTGAGTGCATATTGTGGTGTATTAAAAAAAAGCACTAATAGCCCTAGCCGTGTTTTTTTAACTTTTCTCATAAAATGAATTCGAATCCCCCATTCTTCTCTACCGTTCATATAATTCCTAAAACCTATACTTCATTTTACTCACAATATTGTAATTGATCGATCTGCATGCTTAGGATGTTTTCGTCTTTTTTTTGTACTCATGTCTACTATTTTTAAAATATAATTTCAGCACCCTCTATAGGACCGCACGATTCCACCACCGTTCTCCACCAGAAAGACAAAGGCAAATAAAATATAGCGCTGGTGGTTTCCCTGTTCCAACATACCATTACGGGTCGTTTGCATTCCGAACTGCACAATAATTCTAAACCTGGCTCATCCAACATGTTTATATTCCCGCTTTACTCGAATCGACCTGGCTCATTCTTCTGCTCCTACTGTTCCCGCTGGCGTGTAGAAACAGAAAATATGAATTCATGCTTTTATGATTCTCTATAAAAGCTGCAAATATGTACTACACTTTGTTATAGCATAGCATCCCCCGCTCGTACCACACCCTCCGCCACCGATATATTCGGGAAGAAGGACCAGAAGGACTGAATGCGCGAAGGTTGATAGTCGGCCTTCTCTAATTGTGTGATACTGTGGATGAAATACTACTTCATTAATTAATACGGAACCCCAGTGTTATCGGTCTGTATCGATACAACTCTAGAAAGGGTATGTTAGTTTGAATTTTTTTCTGCGATGATCATGGTGAATCGTTGAATGGTGCCTATAGACGAGCCTATAGTTGGAGCCGTTGAAAACGCACATTACATCCGACACTGAATTGGTAATGTGTATAACTGATATTAGAAGTCGAAATAGCAAAAACATAGACGAAAGAGAGAAAAAAATATTTTTTAAAGCACAGTCATACACGACGGCAATTTTTTATTATAGTCGCATCCTCATATACGTAACGATGTTTAGGATGAAATCAATATACCCTTAACCAATGTGCTTCTATTAATATTAGTGCAACATAGGCTTTGTATGGGTATGGGCGTGTGTCCATCAGTCAAATCAGGGCATCAGTCAAAAACACGTGTTTTCAATAAATCGGGTGTCATTTTTCTATGGCCGCACGAAGATACTAGCGAACCTGCCGGTGGAGAGAGTGATTTTTTTACACAAAAAAAACGAACGTGAACGTGAACATTGGACCATTTGCTCGAAATTAGATGTTTGCTGCCATTTTGATATCCAAGATGGCGGATGATAATTCATATTATTTTGATTATTTTGCATTAAAACTGTTAGAAGTAGTAGGTGTTCAGACCGAACAACAAACTACCAAAGATCACAAATTGACGCCAAAGTAGGCCTAGTCCGACCACAAACCTGATCTGTCCCATTTGCTTGCGTCACATATTCCTAACCAAAAGCAGAAGAAGTGGGACGTTTAATCAAAGGAGTACATCCTAGTCAGCTTCGATGAGCGTTTGTACGATCTGATGAAGAAGAATGTTGTCAAGAGCCGAGATGTTAACAAGTCATCCCAAGTTGACGCGCAACCTTTAGTTACGAGCAGTCACTCCAAGTTCCGACTAACGTGAGTCTGGATTTCCTCGACCAGCAAGACAGGAAAAACCAGCTGTGCCTTACCATCACGATTCGATGACGATGGCGAAACTTTTTAAAAGGACGTAAGTAACAAGGAAACATTGTCTTCGGGTCTCTTCTCTTTCGCTTATCACGGCGATACAAAGGCACTTTAATACATCGCCTTTGCATGAATCGGTTGCTGGCGTCGCAAGCTAACTATTCGTTAAGAAAAATTTGGTTAAAATGCATTTATTTCGCAGCAATAACCAGAAGAGAGGGACACCAAAGAGAGTCTGTCACTCAGGACCTTAGAAAAATTTCGCGAGATTTCTTTTCGCATACATGACACAGGCACTGGCGAATCATCCGATGATGCTGTTGTTGACATGACATATCCGGTACTCCCTCCGCAACAATCTTCTTATCCACCCAAGTCACAGGTCCGAAACGCACAATTCCACACGAATACTATGACTTTGCACTCACGAACAAAAGCTTTCCGTTCCATAGTTCTCCA
Organism: Sabethes cyaneus; assembly: GCF_943734655.1. Classification (NCBI taxonomy): domain Eukaryota; kingdom Metazoa; phylum Arthropoda; class Insecta; order Diptera; family Culicidae; genus Sabethes; species Sabethes cyaneus. The sequence goes on from NC_071355.1 coordinate 228,985,970, forward strand.
GTTCAACTTGACGATGCTGGTCCGAGTGGTGTAGCAAGGATTCACGGCGAGAAATCGACGGGCGACGAAGAAGACCAGCGGTCTTTAAAATTCCAATAGAAGCATCCTTGACAGCGACGAATTTCGAGCCCCGTTTGATAGCCAAATGTGGAAGTTATTGAAATTACCTCCAGCCAAGAAGGCTTTCGATTGCAAATGGCTATTCAAGACCTAGAAGGACGAGAAAGGAAACTTGGCACATGGCGAGAATTGTCGCTTAAGGTTTTATCCAGAAGTACGGCACCGATTACGTTCACGGTGTTTGCACCGGTTGCAAAGCAGACAACCTTCCGAAATCAACTGTCCAAGACCAGCCATAGACGATGAACTCATCGTCAGAAGAAACCATGCCTATATGTACGATGAAGGAACGGTGTATGGTCGTATATTCTCATCTACGTCGACGACATAATCATTTTCGAGTCGATTTCGGGACGAGGTTGACGAAAGAGTCTAGCCCGTTTCAACGTGGCGAACTTGGGAGACGTTCGACATTTCCTTGGAGTAGAGGTAGGAAGAAGTGCATCCGGATTTACCAGCCCTGGCAGCAATTTTATCATACTCTTATGATGGCTTTTAAGACCAAAATTGGCCTTGAAAACCGCCATAAGAGTACAATAAAACTTACATTGCTGCTTGGGAGGCCCCATATAACCGGAAATTGGCACAGCGCGTCAGCTTGGACAGAGCGGCTACCTAGTGCAGAAGGAGGAGATGGATTTAGCTATCCAACAACCACGATTACCTGAGTCTGATCGGGAGTCTACTGACGTAGCAATATACACTCGGCCAGACATTACGGTGAGTGTCTCGATTTTGTCGCAAAAGTCGAGCTGCCCTGACGACCAGGATTGGATTCGGCGCTACCAGAATTCTATCAGTGACCACAGGCTACAGCTGAGCGCATCGACCGGTGGATTGGAGATGTTCGTAGATACGAATTGGACCGGAGATTCTAGCGACAGGACGCTGAAGTCTGGCGAAGGTATCCGTGGTCCCATGGGCAGTTAGCACATACATTCTTCTTAGGTTACCACCTGTAAGAGAGATCAAACAAAATGGAGTATTGCCCAACAGAGTTCATGTTGGCCTTCGTACCCACGAAGCCACTTCAACGAATTCGACTAAAGAAACTACGCTATGAAGCAGGAATTCGTCCGGATTTCAAAGAGGAGTGTTAGAAGCAGGACTTGAAAAGGGATCGCAAGTTGAATGTGACTGCCGTAAATGCGAACTTTCCGCATTCAAACTCCGCTTTTTGAACGATCATTTGACTGTTTTTTTAAACCAGTCAATCTGTCGCTTGCGCTGCTGCCGTCGTACAATTCATGCGGCATCTCAGCAAAAGCAAACAGTCGATCTCCCGTTTTGCTTTGCGCTTTGAGAATATAAACTGCAAACTGACTGGAAGCATACGGTGACGTATTTTTTCGTTTCTCTTTTTGTCTCCAAATCGGCTGCTCACAGTAATAGTTTGTCACCCGGACGTCGGTCGGACGCAAGCAAAATATTCGTTTGTATTGGACGGAGTCCGACCGACTTCTTCCATGCACATGTAGTGGTTGTTTTTTGTAGTATTGAATCATACGATTGTGCGGTTGCTTTTCGTTAGCGTGGTGATTGCCAGTCATTTGACTGTTTTGCAGTCATTCGCTGCTCCAAACGGTAAAGGCAACTTGATCGAAACGAAAATGTCAAAAAGTTTTAGAACGCGATCGTAGTGCTGCGTGCAATCGGCGTTTGACTGAGCAAAATGCCAGTTGTGTTATGCATAGCATTCGTATTCCACCTCTAAACGGACGGTGTGAACTTGAATGCGCGTTGGCGTGACTGCGGTAGAAAAAAAGGATCGGTCGAAGCCCTGGTTAGAAGTAGTAGGACCGAACCGATCATAACACCCAAGGTTGGTCAAAAGAGGTTTTCTGATGTTCAAATTTGTTTTTCACCCCCGCTGGGTTACCCTTGACGATCACCGAAATTTTCAAAGCGGAAACTGTTGAATGTACAATCAACCGCGATAGTTGCTAACCAATCGTTCCGCGCACTTCTGTTCTACAAACTATGAAAACTGGATCACCTATTTTAACTCACCTTGTTAACACCCAAGCACAGTGGTCCAAAAGGGTGAAAAGTTGAACTTTTTTCCTAGCTTTTGCTTTCCCTTTAGCAATATAGTATGTTGGGAACTTTTGTTCGTACGAATATCCCCCATGATCTGAAAGTGTCAAAAGCTAGTCATGGCTTACTGTGATAAAAAAAAATAACTTTTTTCTGTTGTGAAACACGGACATAGATACTTCAGCAAAGTTGTAAAAAATGTAAAAGCAAACAAATTTGCCGAACAAATGACATTTCTATCTTTATTGGATGCAGGGATAAAAAGCATTTACTTTGGAAGTTCTTCAAAAATTAGTTTTTCATCCTTAGCTTTTTTCGATTGCTTTTTACAAAAATCCCAAAAGGCATGATTGAAGCACTCAAAACTGACGTTTTTGCAGAAATCCGCAAATCTCTAGAATATTTACTTGCTAAGTTATCGCCTATTCAAACTTAATTTGTCCTTAGCTTCAAGCGCCAATGGGATAAAATGAAGCAAGTGAATATATGAAATCGATGCTTCAGCTTGAAATCTAGTTCAAGTACGACAAATTTGTATAATTTGTCTAACTTTCTATAACTTCTTTGAACGGGGATGGCTGATAGGAGTCGATAGTTGTTATTAGACGCTAATTTGAATTTCAATATGACGGATAGCTATTCCAGACATTTTGATTATTAACCATGAAAATTCTTAAAATATGGACTTCTTCGAGCGGGCATGACTGTCAGGGGACAAAAATCGTCGACGTTTAACGTCATTTTGGTGGATGGTGTTTATGTTTTGACATGGAAAATTCTTGACAGGAGATTGCAGTTGGAAGTCAAAAACCAACAGAATTGATTTTGGCGTTTGGCGTAGCGGATTTTCATGCAAAGTACTAAAAAATAATAATCGAACCTACATGGATTTTAAAATTGCACCCCAACGCTGATTTTTGACTTCTAACAGTCATTTCTACTCCAAAGAGTTCATATTGTATGACTTTTTACACAAAATTATTAAAATTTCATGTTATATTGGAAAAATTTCTGACTAAAAGTGGTTTACTTTATCGAAGTTTTCTTATATTGAAGGTCGTACAGTGTTCTGGTATTGGTTAGCATTCACACCTCTCACGCCGAGGACCTGGGTTCAAATCCCAACCCCGCAGAAGTCACGAATGACCCAAACTGGTTAAAGTGACTATAATCTAACAAAAAAGTGTTCTGGTGTCTACTACCGTGAAATGGAATTGAAGAAATCCTATTCGCTGGGTAGTAACTCCACTATTTGCCAAACAAAAACCTTTCCTACTAAATGCGGAGTCTTCTTATTCCTGACATATGTTGTTCGAGTTTTAACGATAGTTGTTCTAGTTGGTCACGTGCAAATTGATAAAATTCAAATTTGTAATTGTTAATCAGACAAAAGGCAAGCAGTTAATAATGGTTTAACTCATAATCAGATGCGTAGAACGTCTGGAAACACACGAGCGTTGACACAATGATAACACTGATAAAGATGTTTGTCGATCCAATTACGACCACGACTAACTTGCGTAAAATTTTCGTCCAAGTGCGAGCACACCACTAAACACACGACCTGATTACCCGCTGCTGACTGTTGTAAGGGGATCCCAAGTGTTCCGGGAAATTTTCTTGCTCGGAATGCACTCAATCCCGAACGAAGAGTTAGTAACATATATTCAGGTAATGTTGTTTGTTTTTTGCGCATATCAGCAACAAATGCGATGCGCGTAGAACCCTGCATGACCCAGTTCAAACTCGCGGTGGCAGCACGTGTGTGGGTCGCCTACGGAAATGGATGAATGTGCTGTGTTTTGTACAATTATGCTCACTTTGACACCGATGACAGCAACCGGTGAACTTGGTGGACTAGAAAGGAATGGGATTGAAGTGTCAAGCGTTATACGACCGTCGTATCACACATCCTCACACATACCACGGCTGACTGCCACAGACGGCGCAGCAGCGAGTTAGCTACTTTGTGCAGTGAAAAGAGGATGATAAGCATGACTTTACATTCATTTGCATTTAAATACGCATGGGATCTTTTCGGGCAGCGAACGACATTGGTGGAAGGCGATAGGGTTAGAGACATGAATGTTATACAGAACGGATCGTATTGCGAAAAGGTTATCGTCGCGTTTTGTGAGGCTTCCGAATAAATTTCCAGGATTGTTATGCTTATTTTCGTTCGGTGTCGGCGGTGTTACATATGCGCGAGCAACGATAAAACCATGTTACGTATGCAGTAAGCAGTAGACTCGTCATTTCAATAAGTAAAAACCCGTTTTTGACGATGTGTCGTTTGGAGCAGAATCTCTTCTATTCTTTAGTTAAAGCTGTCGCTGCAGGATGACGTGTTTCAATCCTAACAATATCCACTGACGATGGAACTATTGAGTCAAATACTATATTGAAATGGACCTATGCAAATTGGTTTGAAAGAAGAATGAAACTACCTTAACTAACATCTGAGAAAAGTACCTACAACTTTTTTAAATTGCCATTACGGATGACTTCAGATCTTTCACGATATCGTGTCCCCCGTTCGGTATAGAAAGCACACAATTTTTCTTATCGTAACCATCACCAGCAATTTGTGCAAGAATACTTCAGATCTACAGCTAATCCCTCCAACTGGGCAGCTGATTGGTGAGTTCCTGAGCGTGCTGGAGACAGCCATTCGATCGAATTTATCGACAATTCCGAGGAGTTGAAGACACAGAAAGTCAACTCTATCAGTCCCTGTGGAGCAACAAGGTACGTAAGTAGGAAGGTAGGCGGAAAAAACATTCGACCCCAACCAAGTCAAGGGTAGATTTATTAACAGATAACACTCAAATGCACACATACTTTGCCACTCTGCCGACGACAAGATGGAAAGTTTTCTCGTCGAAGGGTTCGGCAACAGAAGAGAAAGTTCAGCTAATCAACGGACGATACCAAACCAATTTCAATTGTTTGTCAAACCGTATCCTTTTTCTTCGGTTTGTCCGTATGGTGCTGTGCCTAGAAAGAGTAATAGCATGGAACAGGAGGGAGGGTTGATTACCGGATGATAGGTTTCATAATATTGTACACGACAGACACGAACGATAGTGTGTACATCCCGTCCTGTACACCCACGCACAGCAGCAACGATTGGTCTGCCCACTGTGTACCTTGCTATCGCATGCCGCCCTATCCCTACGTCTACATGTATGACCCGCATATCCCGGAGAAGGTCCGATTCGATATGGCGGCACCAAAACTCGTGTCGTGTCGATTGCTGACAAGACCTGCCGTCGAACGAAAAAAAAGGGAAGTAAAAGTTCCGTGCCGTGATGTACTATTATCTCTTTGCAGGTTACACAGTTAGTACGGAACCGATACCGCTTCCACGGTAAAGGCTGTGAGTGACAAAATAAATAACTTAGGTCAAACCGATAGTCGGAGCTGGGGCGAAAGAAAAATTCAATTAAGATATAAAACGTTTAAATCGCTGTCGGGGTTTACTATCGGCGCCGATAGCGGTAAACGGACGAAACCGAAGGGGGTGTGTAGATAGTAGAGCTCCAGTGGATAACATGGTTCCCACCCCGAGAGCGATTATCGGTATGACAGCGAAAAGGCTAGATTAACGAAATTGGATTGGACGGGAACGGGCGCGAACAAAGTACACCCGGGTGCTGTGAAAGTGTGAGTCCTGAGTTGTAAAATTGATTTTTAGTGTGAACGGAAATAGAGAGCAATTAGGGGAAATTTATCCGCCAAGATTTGCGCGACGACCGGCGCGGCCGTTACTCCAGCGCAGTGACTTCATCAAGTTGTCATGTCACAATATAAGAGGGATAAAATTTTTCTACCATGATGACCGAGCGTTTAAATTTTCAATCTAAAATAAACGTCTTTTTTTGGGCAATTTTAACTTGAAAATTGTACATATCACAAAGTTCACAAATATTGTATGGCGAAAATAAGTTGCAAGGATGTGAATTAGCGAATATTTAGAGATCGCACAACGAACAGAGAATTGAATAAGAAAAAAACGAAAGGGTTATTTTCCAGACAGGACCACGTAGTTGGCGTAGAACTGCGTTAGGCGGGTTTTTTGCGCTGAAACTGTGAACGTTTGCCCGTACTGACAATTATCAAAGAGCAAGATTGTCGTTCAGATGCCATTTAATTCAGTTCCATGCTGTCCGAACATGTTCTCCTTAGTTTGCTTCCTTATTCCTGAGCTGCGGCTACAACCGTCAAGGCACGAAAATTGATCCACATTAGCCAGTCCGTGATGACATAATAACAGGCAGAAAACACATTACTGGACGGGATTTTTTTTATCTTCGTATGGAGCACAACACACTTACTTTTGCAATATTTATTTCGATAATTGCATTTTATGAATAATTTCTTGTAGGCAAGTTCTGGAAAACTTTTTTTGCCAGATTTAGTAACTGAATTCAGTACACGTGTTTTTTACAGCTTTCCAATAGTGGTTCTAAAATTAAAATCGGTAGGGAGGATCATTGCGAAAACGGCGATTTTTTGATAAAATCAAATATGGCAACCAATTGAAAAATTTCGCTTGGAGTTTTCTGGAAAAGCAAATTTTTTAGATATTGTTTACCGTCAAACGTTTATTAACTATGCCCGCATGGAAAATTTTATGAAATTCTGAAAGCCATTGTTATATGCTTATAGGCAAATCAAGGGAAACCCCGTTTCATCTCTTCTAAGTGTGCTTTTTATGTCATGACACAAGAAAAATAATAAATGATTGATAAAAGCCGGGAACTGAAAATTGATTTTAAAGGCCCACTTCGAAAATCCGACGTAGTCAGGTTCAAAATTTGCAAAGCCATAAAGATTGACTAAAATCAACGGTGTGCAGCGTTGTTACACTTTCCATACCAGCGATCGGTAGGATCATAACCACCGTCGTAGTGAAACTAAGGATCGAAAACTATATTTTAGGGTGTGGAAAATGATTAGAACAAACTCAGAGCTGACGGATAATACTATCGCCAAGAAATTCAATGCCAGTCAAAGTACCGCCAGAAGGATTCGAGGGATTTTCGGTAAAAATAAGCAACCAAATAGGATACGGAAGCGGAAACTAGTGACCAAAAGATAGGTCCGGAACCTATAAAATGAAGTTCTTGCGATCCTCCAGAAATGTCGGGAATAAAACGGGCCCACGCATCATATTTTCGTGGATTTCAGAGCAGCATACGATACAGTTGAACGCGAACAGCTGTGACAGATGATGCACGAATACGGTTTTCCGGACAAATTGACGCAGTTGATCAAAGTATCCTGGAGCGAGTGATGTGTTACGTGCGCGTTTCGGGGACACTTTCGAGTTCTTTCGAATCACGCAGAGGGTTGCGGCAAGGGGATCCTCTATGTTATTCAATATCGCTACTGAAGGTGTGATCTGGCGAGCGTGCATCGAAACGAAAGGAACGATCTTCAGCAAGAGTAGCCAACGCCTAGCCTTCGCAGACGACCTTGACACCATTCTATAAATCGTGAGACGGCGGAGGCAATCTACGCCAGACTAAAAACGGAGGCTAGGAGGATAGGGTTACAAATCAATGCGTCGAAAAACAAAGATGTGGTAGGAAGAAGCTCCTGAGAAACAATTGACGATGATGAACTGGAAGTGGTTGATGAATTCGTATATTTGTGATCTCTAGTCACCACCGATAATAATACGAGTAAGGAACGACGACGCATTCAAACTGGAAATCGAGCCTACTTTTCCTCCACAAGACACTTCGATCAAAGAGTATTCGCCGCCGCACAAAGCTGACGATATAGAAAACGCTAATCAGAACGGTAATCCTCTACGAACTTGAGACACAAACTTGGCTTACGGGAGACATACGTGCACTTGCCGTATTTCAACGAAAGGTGTTGCGAACTATTTTTAGCGCAGTACAAACAGATAGCGGAGAGTGGCGTAGGCGTATGAGCCACGAGTTGCAGGCACTACTTGGATAAATTCCCATCGTATATCTGACGAAAGTTGGGAGACTACGGTGGGCCGGTCATGTCGCAAGGATGACGATCGGCTGTGCAGCGTTCTTTTCAAGAACCCCACCGACCAGAAATTCCAGGAATAGACGGGCCAACGTGGCGCGACCAGGTTGAAACTAGAGATGGGCAATCCGCTCCTGATCCATTGAAAAGATCCGGATCCGTAAAAAGAATGACTGATCCGTGGATCTTTTCTTTTAAGACACGGATCTTTGCCCGTGCGACTTTTAGTCTGCTGCGAATTTCATTAGGGTTTATTTCGCCACTGACAGTTCTATCTAGAATTTCATTTGATGTCTTATCTAGTACCTAGCTCTTCGTTCTCTTCACTCTATTTCAGGTTGTTATCATGAAGGTAGACTAATGACGAGGCAGGATAAAATGAGATCATAGACAATAGGCCGTATGAATAAAAGAGTTAGAGCAAACTCTCCCATAAGATTTACACAAAAGTAGTAAGTAGTAGTAGTAGTAGTAAGCAAACTGTTTAATTCATACGGCCTAATGGCTCTATATTCCGTACGCCTTAACAATAATTTCAAATTTGGGTCTGAATGGTAATGTCTCCGTAGCCATAACGCATTTTAACAAGTTGACGGAAAACCCGTTTTAAAGTACTAGTTTATACGAGAAACGCGTGCACGTAAAGCACGCGTGACGATATTCTCCGTAGAATCTTCTTCAATTTTTCTTTTTCTCCATGAAGATTGGCTCTTTTCTCAAATTTTGCCCGAAAAATAGAGAAAAAACCCAAATATATATTCAGTATAACCAAAGATCCGATGAACCGTTCCGAAGATCCGGATCCTTGACTAAATGAACCGGCTCTAATCCGATCAGTCTAGTGATCCGTTTTGCCCATCACTAGTTGAAACCGACTTGCGTGTGTCGAGCGCAATGAATTGGCAGCCCAAGACCGAGAACAATGCAAAGGAATTCTTGATATGGCAAGAGCCACCCCGGTTCTCGGCTGAGTAACGCCTAACGCGAAGAATGCATCCTCTATGATGACGAGACGTACGTGACGATGGATTATTGGCAGCTTTCCGAAAGTTCTATAAAGCACCTGAACGAGCTGATATCCCTAGCAAACTCAAATTCTCAAGAAAGCTTATGATATGGCATGGAATTTTCAGCTGCGGACAAAAAAAAACCAGGTTTTCGGGACAAACAAGATTATGGATTCCAAAATCTCTAAGAAGGAGAACTTAAAAACGTATTCTCCGTACATTACAGCTAATAATTGACCTCTAAAGTTTTGACCTAATTTGGCAAGTTGCCACTACGGCGGAGAAGTACTGACAATGCAGTGGATTTTTTTGAAAAAGTCATCAATTCACCCAACTGCCCACAATTCCGCCCAATTGAGAAATATTGGGCAATTGTCAAACAAAAGTGGAAGAAGAGTGGAAAGGTGACTCGGCATACAAAAGAGATGAAAAGATGGAGGATCAAAATGACCGCTTGTTAGTCAATAGTTAGTGCGTCCAAGGTATGATGAGTGGTACTCGAAGAAAAGTTCGAAATTTTATCAAAATTAAACCATCGGGACAATTTTTTCATTAGTTCTTTCTTTAAAGTGCAATAAATTACCTTCATTTTGAGTATTCCACATTTGTATTCCATTAACATGGTTCCGAGATAGATCCGTTTTTTCATCCAGATATGAAGCCTTAGTATACAGGAGAATTGCTGAGGTAGTGCTATTATTCTCTTCAACTTGCATGCTTTTTTTGGAAATAGGTTTTCACAGAGTATTTGTGTACCTCCCTAACATTGAGTTCCGATTAAATGCCAAATACCGAAATTTAAAATTCAATAACCGAAAATATGATCATCAACCAACAACCGTAAACTAGTGCATAACCTAAAAAACACTGATGCCACCAGCTACGATAACCGAATTAATCATCGATAAGCCCACGTTTGGTATTGTCACTTTTTGGTGCTGCGGGTACTCTAATCGAAAGCACTGAACCTGCAGCCAGACCATCTCGCCTTTCGAATCAAGAAAAAATGGTACATTTGCCATCTCTCAACGCCTATCCGGTCGGCAGCGATTGATTGATATCAATCTTCTATCCAGGACCATCGACGTATTATCGACCGGAGTGGCAGCCGATCCGTTTCGGCTTCGGACAAAAAAAGGGAATCAACCGAGACAAAATTTTCTCATCTGACTGTGCTGCACTCGTATCCAGCAGAGCATGCGGGTGACGGCTGGCTTGTGGGCTGAGCGCTGACACCTATGTATATACATACCCACGGCCACCGACCGACCGACCGCCGATACCAGCCAGTAGCTTTCAAGCGGGTTTAATGAAGATTTAATGCTGGAAAATTTTGGCTCGCAGGCACAGGCACCACACCACGAACCGGTGGACCGGTGGACGGTGCAATCGATGCAAACACTTGCACTGCAATATGCTGCTTCTACTGCTGCTGCTGCTCGCTGCTGCACCACCGGCTGCCGGATAGAATGTTGATATTGGCTGCAGTGGAGGAGCACTTGCCAGAGAGGTTATTAAATAATTTTCCGGTTGCAAAGTCAGGCGTGTTCCGTTCTACCCCGCGTGAATCGCGAATGAAGCGAGAACGGTGGGGCAAAATATGCTTATTTGTGGGAAAAATAATGATGGATGGTTTCTTATTTGAAACATCTTTTAAAATCAGAGAAATTTATTTTGGTTTTCAAGATTAGTTAGAAAATTATACTCTTCTATGATGCGTTCAAATGATCGGTTCAGTTGGTATAGTTTTTATGAAAAGTTTCCAAAGTAGAATTAACTTACAGTTGATGATGGCATGAATAGGATGTTCTTTACCGTTAGCACCTCATAAACCTGCGCCTGCAGCAATTGACGTCATGAGCATTGCAGCATCCGTTGTCGGTGAAATGCTGACTTGTGCCAAACTTTGTCATCCATTACTTATAAATGCTTATAAATTTTGTAACCATTTATCTAACCAATTTACATCGACTGGTAATGAATATTTAAATTAGGGAAATTTTTTCTGCTGAATTCTCTCCGTCGAGGTTCACCAACCCCCCGGCTATGTTTGTTGGGTGATAATTTGAGTCATCTACCACGAATGCAACAAAACGCAGGCAGCAGGTGAAGTCGTAGACATGCTGAACTGAATTACTATTCTGTACGTGACACTGGTGCAATGCCCGTTTTTGAGCATGAAAGCAGTCATGCTGGTAATCGATAGCATAGCTCTGCTGGTGGGTTGGAAAATTATAAATAAACCGGCAATTGGCTTCGCTAGATAGTGTCTATTATACGAGTGTGTACATGAAACGAAATGTATTTGTTTTAATAAGTCTGATTCCGTAGATTGCATGATTGAAAGCAAATACCTAGAGCAGTCTTAAATCAAAATCGATTATTATTATTATTATTTTTTATTAATATCACAGCCAATCATAAATAGATTACATTTTCTGCAAAAACCCCTCCGGAAACATGATAAACCGCAACCCATTGATTATCTCTCAACATAAAAGAACCCTACAGACAACCCATTGAACAGTTCTTAATAAGATCGAATGGCGGGATTCTTTATGACTAATTGGGAAATGATTTCCATAAACACTCATCCAGACTGGGGGGCTCTGGCACGTCGCTTTGATTCATAGCTGCCTTCTTCCCATCATCATCATCATCATGACGATCATCATCGTCATCATCATCATTTGATGGTAAAATTAATTGAAGCAACAAACTAATTGGCCATAGAAACAGTCCAGCCAGTGGTGGGGTGGCAGTGCCCGGGACCGTCTGTGTGAAGTCAGTATCTGGTTTTCGGATTATAATCTTGATTCGTAAATGAAAATGCCTCTGGTGTTTGGGTGCCAGCGGATGAACAGCCAAGTGCTTTGCTTGCTCCAGCGGATTCTAGTGGTTGGGAAAAGTATTTCAAGCTGGCCCAGAATGAGTTGTTGAAATAGGTCGCAATTATCGTGCGGTCATTCGAAGCCGGAGCTGGGTTGAAAAAAAAGGGTATTGTATTCTCGTAGCCGAATATTGGCTGGCCCACTGAGAAGATACTTAAATAGCACTAAACTTTTCTATGAGCCAGACTGTTGATTTTCAACATGGTGAGAGGAAAAAATGCACCCAGCAGTAACAAAATTTTTTTTTTTGTTTAATGCATTTGATTCAAATGAAGTTGCAGTAAAAACGGGGTCATCAAAACTTTGAAACTTACACTTCTGATTTACCAAATGCAGAAGTTTAAATTCAATCCCCAAGAATGAGTTCATTAATCAACAACCGTAAACTGTAGCATATCATACCACATTTCCAAAAAAACGTTGCTGCCAGCACACTAACAGAATTAATTTTCGATAACAGTGATGATGATTCTTAAGCCCGTGATGATATATTTAATTGTTCATTAATACTGAAAATTCGAAAAATTATTTCCGACGCATGACTATTTTTTGTTTACTCTAAATTTACTCTAAATTATTGCTAAAGAAAATATTCATTTTAAAAGAAATTTACACTACTACTATTGTGGAGATTCCACCTTTTTAGACTCCCGCGCGAAAATTATTAGCGTGGTTATCTTCCGCGTGTCCCACAACCATCAGTTTTTTATTATCGGCTCCCCCACTGCACCACTCCTTGCTGATAAGCATATTTTCAACGTATTTGGTAAGTACAGGATAATTATTATTAAAATATGAATTTGCGTAGGACTCGTAAAATTGCTGCAAGGCACAATACTGTACTGTCTTTATCAGCAAACTATCCCCTCCCCTTTCCACTGACTGGTCAGCTGCAATCCTTTTTCCCACAGTCACTTTTATATCTGATTTCTCTTCGAAAATCTTTATTCTGAAAGACACAGACTTCTTCCCTTATTTTAAACTCCCCCAAGACGGAAATCCCCCTGATTCTATTATGTCAAAGAACGTGTGTGCCAAGTTTGATGCAGCACCGTCCAGGCGTTCCGGAGTTATGGCGGAACACACATACAAACATACTCACGTTCAGACGGTAGCCACCTGATCAGGAGGCCATAACAAGATTATACAGTTTTATAACACATCATATCATATCATATTTATAACATAATCTGTTACAAATTGGTAAGAAATAGATCAAGAAGCAATAAAAAAAAATTTATAATAGATTTTGGTAGTTGTAACTCATTTAGATATAAATGAGTAATATAGGTTTCGCCACTAAACATGCTAAATATCACCCTTATAGCAAAATATGTTAATATTTGCAAAAAAAATAGTTTAATTAATATGATTATTTCAATAGTAAATGAATTTCGTCGCATAAAATTAATTGTATTTGTTAAAATATTTGTATTAGCTGTCATATTTTTGAAATATCTGGAAATTTTGAAAAATAATTCTTAACAAAATGTGTTACAATTTAGATATAACCATATCAAGGCCAGTTCAGAATCAGATATTGACTAGTATAAATTTAGTTAGAATTTTTGTTTTTTTAACCACTAACCGTCGCTCGTTTATAACAACGGTTGTTATAATTTATCTAATTTATAACAATAATTGCTAGAAAAGTTGGTAACAAACTAGTCTGATGTTTTTGGAGCGTTTTAGTAGAATACGAAACCTGGAAATTAAATAAAAAGAAAACTTCTCCAATTTAATTCTACTATGTATATTTTATTCTTGACAGATACGTATTCCGCCTACGGCTTGCAGGCTTCCTCAGTGTTTGTTTTCGAACTAGTCCATTGGTAACCAGGCTTCATTCTCGGTTTTTTGCTCAGTAGATGCTCATTTGACTGCAGCGCTTCAACGAAACAGAACTCGAAAAAGTAGTGTAAAGGAAAATTGTAGATCTAATAATTATCTACATTATTGTCGAATAAAGTATAGTTTTATCTATTGTATTTACGGCGCTATGCGATTTCTACCCCGTTGGTAGCCAAATGAGCGCTCTTAAATGCGCTCTCAAATGAGCGGGATAGCAATCGCATAGCGTCGTAAATACAAAAGATAGAACTATACTTTCTCCAACAATAATGTAGATAATAATTAGCTCTACAATTGCCCTTTACACTAATTATTCGAATTCTGCTTCGTTGAGGCGCTGCAGTCCAATGAGCATCTACTGAGCAAAAAACCGAGAATGAAGCCTGTTGGTAACATAACTTGTTATAATTTTGTTAGCTCCTCCTGATCGGGCATACAGACATTTGCCATACATACGAGTGCCATAAATACGAACTCCATAATTCATGTTTGCCATAATGGACGGGAGACATAAAGGCGAATGCCATAATGTACGTTTACCATAACTCATAAATTCAACTTTCCTAGATGATTCAGGGCGAGTTGGGCCTAGGTCGCGAGTATTCACCGGTAACCCGCCGTTGGAAGCACCGGCCACTGTGGAAGGGAGCACCACTGATCTACGAGACACTGATACTTGATAAACAGTCGAAACGTTGGAAAGATTACAAAATCTGTTCTACTTTTTATAGACTGACAGCCAATAAAAACAAAAATATCGAATTCTACAGTTGAGATATACAACTTTCTTCAAAACAATTACGAGCAGGAATTTTGCCAAACCTGTGGCTGTGATGTGCACTAATATTGCTGAAAACCAGCACGGATAGAAAATCAATCTCGAAAATATGTTAAATGACTCATGATTTCAGGATTCTAGCTTATGTTTTAAGAAAATACACCATGAATAATAACCATGATATCAAGAACTTCTGGCGGTACAATGCAACACCAAATCATTAATTATTATTCAAACTTTATGATAATTCATAATTTTAACCATGGTATCGGAATCGGATTTCTTTCCGTGTCCTTACCGACAAAACGGCAATAGCTGGCAGGTGGAAGGAGCACTTCCAGTTCCAGACACTGTTGAATGGAGAGGTAATCACGGAGATCAGCAAGAATAGGATAAGAATTGTGAACAACGGTCAAGCTGTGGAGTCACCAATACAGGAGTAGTTTAAGAAGACAGTCACTGAACTGAAAAACGGCAAGGCTGCTTTGAAAGACGGTATCCCGGCTGAACTTTGAAAAACGGGGAGCCAGTGTTAGCACGAAGCAATCCACCGGATCATTAACAGAATCTGGGAGGATGATCAAATGCCGGAGGAGTGTAAAAACTATCGAGGCATTACTTTGCTCAATTCTGCCTATTAAGTCCTGGCTCGTATCCTATTCTGTAGACTGAGACCGGTAGCGGAGTTCTTCGTCGGTGAGTACCAAGCTGGTTTTCGTGATGGTCGCTCCATAATGAATCAGATGTTCTCCCTGCGTCAGTTATTAGACAAGATCCGGCAGACTCGTCATCTGTTTGTGGACTTTAAGGCGGCGTACGATTCAGTCGAACGAAATGAGCTGTGACAGGTAATGCTAAAGCATGGTCGACGACACTGGGTGGGCAAATATCACGCGGCAGAGTAGCGGGTCACATTCATAACGTTGGCTGAACATACGTTGGCTGCTCTCTCTCTCTAACCTGCTATTCAACATTATCATGGAACGTGCAATATGAAGAGCGCAGTTAACGACGAATTGCAGCCACGCTTCGGGGTTTCTACGGATTACGTAGCCAGCTGAAGTCCCGTAATTTGCAAATTTGCACAAATCTGGAACTCTACAGAACACTGCTCCTCCCGGTGGCCCTTTACGGATATGAATCATGGATGGTAAAGAAAGGTGATCGACGAGTGCTTGAAGTTTTTGACCGTAAAATTTTGCGATCAAAATGGAAAATGGAGTGTGGCGCAGATGCATGAACCACGAGCTTTACCAAGCATACAAATATGATGATACAATGAAGGTAGTACAATGTGCAATGAAGCTAGTGGCAGGTTGCGGTGGGCTGGGCACGTGGCCAGAATGCCCTATGAAGGAGTAGCAATGCACGCACCACTGATGTCCGATGAAATTGGAGAAGGGTCGCCAAGGAGCGGCAATTCGTTCGGCTCAGGATCGATAACGGACTGTATTGCCACTAAAGTTAAGTAAATTCGGCTTTCTTCTTTTCTATCTTTTTATTAATTCTATAGCAGTCTTACTTACTTATTCTTGGAAAAGAGTAAATGTTTTATGTGAAAATGAAAAAATAGATAAACTATAAAATATTGATATTATGTTAACAATACTGACTAAGCGAAGGTGAGACTCGAACTCACAGTTCCCAATCTGCAGTTGATCGTGTTCATCCATTTACACCACTAAGCCGTCTTATACTCCTTAGTCTAACATCAAGTTTTGTTGCGCTCTTCCAATTCTATCATTTACCTAGCGACTTATATATACCTTATTGCCGAAAATCATACTCAAATATAATGCAAAGCATCATCTTTCCAATAAAGTTAAATTCATGACAATTTACACCGTTTTATTTCAATTTACAATTCATTATAAATGACCCTTTACTTGCGGACGGGTGATATTAGTGGGGGTGACATCTCGTAGAAAGTGTGATAAGCTTCTAGAACATTTCACGGTTTGTAAATTTCTATTCTAATGTATAAAATCGCATTTGATTGAAATTAAGCTTCTCCTGAAACTTAAGATACACTTTAACCGTAACGGATATTTATTAGTACTTTTAAAAACCGATTTCAACGTATAGAATTGAATAAATTAAATTAAAATGTTCTAGTGAAATAAATTCCTACTTTTCATCTCATTTCGAGGTCAAACAAAATGAAAAGAACGATCGAAACTAGTTTCCCGCATCCCGAAATGACCTGTACAATCTTCATAATTGCTTTACACACTTTTGGGGCGAGCAAATTTGTGAAAGATAAAAATTATAACCTCCCATAAATTTTTCATCCGTCCGATCCGCTGTTCCAGCATGCGGTAGCACGCATTTTTATTTATTCATGTCATCAAACCTGTATGTGCCGTTGCGTTCGTTGTCGGCCTGCAACACATACATCATATGCCCAATCAGCCGATTTAAAGAGAATTTTTCCCCGCGCGCACCCACGTGATCACGATGCGATACGATGCGACGGAGGGAGGGAGGGGGGCGATTGTAGTACAACACTGTGAGAATTTTCACCGGAACGGAAGGATGGAATTTACATACATAGACGGTCGGTCTCCCCGTGCCGGCAGTCCCCTAGTGATTCCACTCGGTTGCAGTGAACGGGAAAGGTCCCTCAAAACCACACGAAGAGGGAAACACCGAGGGGTGTTTACATGAGTTATGGCCTTTAGACTATGTCGGAAAAACTCTGATTTGAAATGACATGTACCACTCAATCTACAACAACTTTGTCGGAGCATCGTTTGTCATCCGTACACTAAGATTATTTCACGTGGTTTTACGCGGTGTTTTAGACAATTTTGACCAATAGCTCTGGAGTTTGCAAACGTCTATATTGGCGAGCTCGGTCGGTCGGAGCAAAACGCGCAACGGAATTCGGACGTCATGTAGGGACGACCCAGGCCGTTCGTACAGCATCAGCAAACCTACCATTGCATTGTCGTGAATTTTATTTATATTGTTTTAATCAACATCAATTCACTCGGTTATGGGTATCATTTTTATTATTTCGTAAAGTGTACACTACGCCAGCAAATCGAGCGAACGCGAACGCGACAGGACAGAACGCGGTCCGGTATGTATACAAACACGTCGTAATGATTGTGTGGTCCATATGTCCGTACGTACCGTTGTGACATGCATTATGAATGATGATGGCTGGCAATCGGCGGGAGGTGTTTGGAAAGTGTACAAAACTTTACCCCAGATTCCCCGTCCCCGCGAATAGTTTTTTTTAGTTCGCATCGACAGGATGGTCGGAAATAAATAGTATTATTGTTGATTAAAGGTTGATTCTGTTCGGAGAATGAGAAGTACATTGTGCTTTGATTCAATCCCAAATTGAAAAAAATGTTTTAACTGTTTCTGTTTAACGGCTTAACAAAATTTAAATCTGAAAATTTTCCAGTTAGTTCATTCAGCATGCATATGTACCCTACGTGACTATCAATAAACTTGTTTAAAGTCGAACAGCTTGCTCACATGCGTGATTCCTAAATGCAGAGCAGTCAAGCGTACTTCACCCCTCTGGAGAAGGGGTTTGAAAAATCAACAAATAATCTCGGTAGAGTGCAACGAATGAACGCTCGCTCCATAATCCCCCAGCTTCCGTGCGATGTCCCTCAGTCCAATTTCACAAAATACAGGAAAATGACCAATTTGCATTCCATCTTCAGCCTAGTCCTCGCACGCTGGCCAGTAGTGCGGTAAAATGAGTTTATTCTCACCACTTTAGCCGATTGCAGGTCCGCTCGGATTACTGTGGGGTTGAAACGTTCGCCAAAAGCCAAAAAATGAGACACATCGCCATAGTTCCAGTTCCCCGGGCCGGCAGGGAAAAGAAAGGATGAAGGCAGGAAGGAAGGAAGGACGGAAGGAAGTTATAGTTGACTGTTCAACTGCATACTGCATAGTGTCTCTGCTGGCCGCTGGTCATCGGTCAGTTAGTAGTTGGTTGGCTACTGTGCACTGTGGCAAGTGTAATCAGTAATTGAAAGTTATTTAAATCTTGTTCCCCTGGTCACTGGTCTACTAGCGGGAAGAGAAAGCGGGGTTTCCAACGACTAGCATCATCGTCATGCCCTACTGGACTGAATGGGTTGCTTGTTTGGTTTGGGCCATCATAAATTTTGGCTTCAACGGCGCGCAGCCTCACCAGCGGCAATGTTGCCGTAGCGAGCGAGAATATGCAGGAATGCTTCCCTGAAACTTACGAACCGGACGGACGGACCTGAAGGGGCCGAAAGTTTTTTGATTTGCCTACAGCAGAAAATTCTCCTTCTAGCAGAACCATCGCAAAGTCCCACCCCGCACCGGGAGCGACAAGTGAAGAGTTATTATAGGCCCTGATCTTGAGCAGGGCTGGTGTTATCTGCCACTATGCAGTCTTTGTTGGATGATGAAGTGGAGATTTTTGGTTATTTGACTCTCGTCGGCGCTGTCGGAATGTACCCACGAAGAAATATCGGCGACTTTGTGTGCTCACTGTGACCTCGATATTTCGGAAAGTTTTACTTTAAGAGTTTGTTCAAACTATTGCGGCAGATAGAGAATGTCCTCGATTCAGGTTCCTTTCTATTCACTGTTTCGAAAAGTTTTTACGTCATAAATTAGAACAACTTTGCCTGATTTATTCTAACTTTGGCGAAATTATGCTATTTTAACTCGCACGCCAGCTTGAACCGAACAGCTTATCATCATCGTTATCATAACAATTTAATGAACACATATGTTTTTCGCCATAACATCCTTCAAAATTTACAAGAAAAATAAATGAAGGAGAATTTCATAGTATTAGATTTATACTGTGACAATGGGCTTCCAAACATTTTGAAACCACCACCACGCAATTGTTGCTAGAGGAACCCTTCCTCGCTGAAGAATGCCAACAATGGAACGAAAGCTCCATTTCGCCCAGTCGTTGGTATAGAAAAACGTGGCGTACGTGTCAGCATGATGAACGAATTACTCCATAATGCGGGTACCGAATCAGTCTGGTTACGTAATGAAGCACTACTCCTACACAGAATGAGATTTGCACTACTAGAGAAACCAGTAAAAGTACGTTATCTAAGAATTTTATTATGATTGGACGCAAAATAAGAAAAAAACACAAGATTTAGTGGCGCCGTCGCCATTGACAAAATGGTGACATTAAAAATGCATGTACAATGTACATGTTTTATGCTACGTACGCGGAATGCTCTCCGGCATGTCTCAATAAAACATAGTAGGTGTTACTAAGGTAACTCTTTGATGGTAAACAAACATTACGCATGTCACGTTTGTGCTTGATGATGGAAGTACTAAGCAACGTTGCCACAACAAAACACAAATTAAATATGCACACGCCTCTTAAAATTGTAGGCGGAGTCGAAGGTTTGTTAAAAAACAAGCATAGAGGTCAAAAGAATCCGCAAGTTTTAACAAAAGATGGCGTTCGTTAACCAATCATGGTCACACATATTCAATAGGAAATATTTTCTATATGTATTCCACTACTTACATGAATACTTACATTACTACTACGAGAAGAAAAGAGCATTGGCATTAATTTAAAAAAAATGAATTTTACCTTCTCTAAAAACCCTCTCTTGGGATATTTATGGTACCGACTTTTAGAGCTTCAAAAGTAATGAATTTTTAAATAAATGCTACCTCTTCAAGGACCAGATAGAAGAACAACACAAAATTTTCAAAAGAACATCAAGTACACAACGATTTAAACTAAATTAAGGGACACAAAACTTGTGTTAATACCTAATCATGAAATTTCTGATTTGAAAACGTTAAAATGGGAAGTTCTGTCCAATCCACCGTATTCACCAGAAATATTCAAAAACCGCGATGGGGTTAAAAATTATCGTACTGAAACTGAAAACAGAGAGAACCTTAAAACTTTCGCTTATATTTTTTTTGTGTAAGAGTCTCTTTCTAGTTTTGTTTTTGCTTTTCCGTATGTAATCTTTTATTTTCCGTTGTTTAGAATTTTTGCAACTTTGTTTTTAATTTTTCATTCTTTTCATTTTGCTATTTGTACTCCGTCATTTTTTGCTATCATCTTCTTGACTTTTTTTTCGTTTTTTTTTTAATTTAATTATAGTCACATTGATAGCTTGGGCATATGTGACTTCCGCGTGGTTGTGATTCGAACTCGAGTAGTCGGTGTGAGAGACGTGAATGCAAACCAGCACACCGGGATAAAGCCCTCGTTTTGTTGTCCTTTTAACGTTTGTTAGTTGTTTTTCGTCATTTTTAACACACGGCTTTTTGGTCTTTTTGTCTCTTTTCAGCGATTTGTTATTATTTTTTATTGTCTTTTGTGGCATTTGTGGTTTAACAGAGTCGTCATTTGTACTCTTTTTTTAGCATTTCTTGCCCCTATTTTGCTGTCTTATTATTTTTGTCGCTTTTGTGACGTTTTATTGCGGTCTTTCTGTGCCTTCTCATCGTATATTTGTCGTCTTTCGTCTTTTCTTCATCGTCTTTTCGTATCTTTACTTCTTTGTCATCTCTCCGTCGTCTTTTCTCTTTCCTTTCACTACCTTTTTGTTATTTATTTGCTATCCTTTCATTGTTCTTTCGTTGTCTTTTATTCATCTTATTCTTGTTTATCCGTCATATTATTCCCAAGTAGCAATTTTAAATATTATAGCGTTCCACTAATGGTTTTCATGACCAATTCCACAAAACCGCTAATAAAACTAGGCAGTCCGCCAGCTTTGTTAACTTGAAAATACGTCTGTAAACAGAAAAGTTGAAGTTTAACTCTTACTTAAAACGTCGCTAATAAAATGAAAAAAAAGTTTAACTGTCAAATCATCCTGATCGATTTGGTTTATAGCGACCATAATAAAACATCCCATAGAATAAGTAATGAATTTGCATGGTAATGGTTTGCAGTATATGCGTATTAAATTTCATCACGCCACACAGTGCGTTGAGCCATAGACAAAAATCGTTTTTCACTTTTTTTTAATCGGGTATACTAAGTATTTAGAATTGTTTGTAGATGCCTTCTGCTATATAAACCAGTATTAGTTTGCTTGAGAAAGCGCCACAACTACTAGTACAAGCGTTCAAACTGTCAAGTTGCAGTGTGAATTTGACTTACAAATTTTGCTTTCATTTTTGAAGGTTATTCATCACGCTCGTAAAAGTTTCATAATTTGTGTAATTAAAATCTTTAAAATGGAAAATAACAATCAAGGTTAGTAGAATAAATTTTGGTTATAGAAGGAATTCATTTTGACCTCACTCCTAAAAAATTGCCCCATAGAAACGACTTTGATCACTGATTTAAAAAATGTTCCACCGACTTCCAAGCTAAAATGTACACAGAATAATTGTTCAAAGTGTCCTCTACAAGAGCGAACAGGTTGCAACTACCTGCAACTCTGCAAGATTTTTCAATATTTGTAGATCAACGTCAAGCATTGATAAACCGTCAGATTTCCGTTGACTCTACTATATTATGTTATCCCTGTTAGAAGAAAGCACTGTTTATGAAGCTTTGTGCTATTACTGTTCAAAATTAAACTCAAAGCGATTTTATTTCATATAGCGAGTAAATATTTCTTTAAAAAAATAATAACCTTAATACCGGCTGCCGTTTTTCTCGTTTCTCGGGTTGATAATAATGACGAATAATCAATGATAACGGTTTTACTGCTGGAAATTCGTTTCGTGGATCTGTTCACAGATATAGATTTGTTAGTATGATAGTATATTTTGCTTAGAAATGCTTGAACGTCTTCCATAAATATAGCTTTCCAAACTTTTATGCACTGAAGAAAAACTTTTCGATTACCGAAATTGCAGCCAAAGTTGATCTTCAAGTGCTGCTTAATCTAACACTAGATGGCATTGCTGAATCCACCAAAGTATTTCTAGTACAAATGCCGCTTTCACAAACAACTTTGGTAGTTATATAGCCGTGGGCAACCGTATATAATGATGAAAAACTTTTGCAATGCTTGCGTAAAAATTTGGCGTTTGCGACATTTTTGTCATTATATAAATATTTTGAGACATTTATGCAGATACTAGCTTCGATTATCACAAACAACTTTTTTCATTACACTAGCTTGATAAAATGTCTAAAACTACCAGTTTTGATTTTTGTCCCGCAGTCCCAACGTTCAACGCACTGTGCGCCATATTGATATTACAGGTGAATAAAATCAACGCGCCATCGACATTTAGCAATTTTCGAAAACTAGTCGTTTTAACAAAATAAATATTTTGGTTACCAAACTCAATTTCAGTAGCTCAATTTTAGTAGCTTCCTGTGACAGAAAACCCGATTGTTAGTAACTTGCTTTCTGCAAAATACTTTGCTTTGATGATTTTTTATTTGCGAGCTAAAACAAAATACTAAAATATGGCAAAATGGCCTCATCATGGGACATAAAAAATGATTTCGGTGTTGAACGCAAATATTCTTCATAATAGCAGCAATAAATCTGGTTGGTCAGGGTGTTGCCGTTTTAAAAGCTCTATAAAACTAACAGATTTATTGCGGTTTGACAAGCAACCGTAATAAGATCAATTTTGATTGGTGCGCCATATTGTATTGCTACGACCCGCGTATGGTAAGTTTATAAAAGATGTGGCGCAGCATTTTTATCGTTTTATCGTCGTAAAACACGCAACCACAATAAATTTGCAATAGTTTTAGTATTACGCAATACCATGATAAAACAAGAAGTAATGATTAATACCGCAATAAAACCTTTACAAAATTAGAATAAAACCAAACAGCTTTGGAATTATTACTTGAGATATCCACTACACCGTCTGGAGTTTAACCTGGAACCTCGTTTAATTGTTGGCTTTTTGACGTTTGCTAGTCCTTTTTCGTCATTTTGTAACATCTGGCCTTATAGTATCTTTACAACGTTTTTTTGTCTTTTTTTAGCAAGTTGTTGTCATCTTTTGTGGCGTTTTCGATTTGACGGCGGTGTCATGTACAGTCTTTTTCGGCATTTCTTGTCGTTGGTTTGATGTCTTTTAATTGTCTTTTCATTACTTTTTCTGCATATACTTATATGTACTAGTCGTTTTATATTGTTTTAGCTTTTTTTGTCACTTTTTGCCGTTTTTTCAGCGTCCTTTCCGCATCGTCTTTTCGCCTACGTATCTTCACTTCTTTGTCATCTCTCCGCCATCTTTTCACAGCCTTTTTGTTGTTTATTTGGAGCCGTTTCGTGGTTCCTTCGTTGCCTTTTCGTTGTTTTATCCGTGTCTATCCGTCATACTATTGTTGCCTTTTCGCCATCTTTTGTCACCTCTTTGTCTCCTTTCTGCGCATTCGTCATTTCTTTATCATGTCTCATATTTTTGTTGTCTTTCCATGATCTTTTTACCATCTTTCCATCACTTTATTCATTTTGCTGCCATTCCTTCGTTTTTTCGTCTTTTCATTATGTTTCGTCCTGTTTGTTGTTAAGACAAAAATGTTGTCTTTTTCTTGTATTTTTGACGTCCTTCCTCGTAAATGTTGTCGAGTAAGCTATGCTGTTTGTTTCTTTGTCGCATACTGGTGGCTTTAGATCCTAAATAAAATCTGTAGTTCACGCATCATGGCCTCTCGCAGGGATCACCTCAATCGTAGTCCCGACCGACCAACTTTAAAATGAAATTATCTTCAAGGAACAAATGATAGATACCAATTAGTTGGTTCAAATAAAAATTTCATGCACTTTTCGCACCTTCAGTGTATTTCATTTTTAAAAAAGCAAAACAAACGTTTTAAAAAATTACCATCAATGCAGAATCTACTTCAAAATGCCTTTTAAGTTTTTTTCCTCCTGTGTTCCTTACATCTTAAATCCAAGTTGGTACTAGCATTAGTCCGTGACTCCGTGAATAAGAATTGCGCAAATGTCCTTTTTTGCAGAACAGAGAAGAGCTGGAGAACATGTTATGTTACTTTCTTTTCTCAATAAAAATAGTATATGTAACCTTTATGACACGCCCCTAAGTCTTTTGTTGGTCTATGTTCGTCCTTGTTACTCGTCTATGTAACAATAGCTGTGTGTATTGGACATGGATTAGATTTGGAATGGAAATAAATTAGATTTGGATTGAATAGGATTTGGATTGGATTTGGATTGAAATTGGATTGAGTTTGGATTTGATTTGGATTGTATTTAGATTGTGTTTGGATTGTATCTGGATTGGATTTGGATTGGATTTGGATTGGATTTGGATTGGATTTGGATTGGATTTGGATTGGATTTGGATTGGATTTGGATTGGATTTGGATTGGATTTGGATTGGATTTGGATTGGATTTGGATTGGATTTGGATTGGATTTGGATTGGATTTGGATTGGATTTGGATTGGATTTGGATTGGATTTGGATTGGATTTGGATTGGATTTGGATTGGATTTGGATTGGATTTGGATTGCATTTGGATTGCATTTGGATTGGATTTGGATTGGATTTGGATTGGATTTGGATTGGATTTGGATTGCATTTGGATTGGATTTGGATTGGATTTGGATTGGATTTGGATTGGATTTGGATTGGATTTGGATTGGATTTGGATTGGATTTGGATTGGATTTGGATTGGATTTGGATTGGATTTGGATTGGATTTGGATTGGATTTGGATTGGATTTGGATTGGATTTGGATTGGATTTGGATTGGATTTGGATTGGATTTGGATTGGATTTGGATTGGATTTGGATTGGATTTGGATTGGATTTGGATTGGATTTGGATTGGATTTGGATTGGATTTGGATTGGATTTGGATTGGATTTGGATTGGATTTGGATTGGATTTGGATTGGATTTGGATTGGATTTAGATTGGATTTGGATTGGATTTGGATTGGATTTGGATTGGATTTGGATTGGATTTGGATTGGATTTGGATTGGATTTGGATTGGATTTGGATTGGATTTGGATTGGATTTGGATTGGATTTGGATTGGATTTGGATTTGTTTTGGATTGGATTTGGATTGGATTTGGATTGGATTTGGATTGGATTTGGATTGGATTTGGATTGGATTTGGATTGGATTTGGATTGGATTTGGATTGCATTTGGATTGGATTTGGATTGGATTTGGATTGGATTTGGATTTGGATTGGATTTGGATTGGATTTGGATTGGATTTGGATTGGATTTGGATTGGATTTGGATTGGATTTGGATTGGATTTGGATTGCATTTGGATTGGATTTGGATTGGATTTGGATTGGATTTGGATTGGATTTGGATTGGATTTGGATTGGATTTGGATTGGATTTGGATTGGATTTGGATTGAATTTGGATTGGATTTGGATTGGATTTGGATTGGATTTGGATTGGATTTGGATTGGATTTGGATTGGATTTGGATTGGATTTGGATTGGATTTGGATTGGATTTGGATTGGATTTGGATTGGATTTGGATTGGATTTGGATTGGATTTGGATTGGATTTGGATTGGATTTGGATTGGATTTGGATTGGATTTGGATTGGATTTGGATTGGATTTGGATTGGATTTGGATTGGATTTGGATTGGATTTGGATTGGATTTGGATTGGATTTGGATTTGATTTGGATTGAATTTGGATTAGATTAGGTTTGAGTTGCATTTGAATTGGATTAGGAAGTAACCGAGAAAAGTTCAACCGTGTAACTGACAAGACGTATCTGACCGCATTTTGTTCTAAATTTGCAATCCCGTAATAAAGAAAGCAAGTTTCTATCTAAAATTTTCAAAACAATGCAGGGGATAGGCTTTACCGATAAATGATGACCAGATCGTCGCTGTATTGATTGGTACTTTCGGCAAACCCAATCGTTCGCTAAAGCAAGAGTTATCTTAAAGATTGAACAAAAGCCGACAAAATTCCATTACTTTCACTAGCGAAAGGCCAACATGAAACAAATGTCGGAACCAATGCAAACCGAAATTCATATCTCTCATGATAACTTACCGTTTCTCACTTCTTTTCCAGTCGACGAATTCCATCGTCATACGATACGAGAGCGTGATAAAACCTCATCCCTAAGCTGTGCACACTACTGGCAAGCTCCGGATACCCGGTACAACATACTGAAAACATATGTCACGCACTTGTACATTGTTTCCTTTCAGTGTGGAGTTTTTAAGCATCATTCGTTCTGCTTCTCTCGCAATGGAACCATTCGTCCGTGTTTCGTACCTTCTGGTTTCGGTCCACAAAGTGACCTTTTCCTACATCATCCAGTATTTCTGTGTGAAATATATAGAATATATGTATATACACACATTTTTGCCGGTCCCGGTCAGTCGGGCTGGTTTCATTTCACACCCACACCCTCGGGCAATTGTTATAACATTTGAAGCCACTCACTCACAGCTTCGCACAGACAGGAACGCACGGGGGTCCGGAACGAAGCGTAGATTAATGACGTCAAGTATTTAGGTTTACACTTCACAGAACGGCACTAGAGTGGCAGTGGCTGTGTGTGAGCATGCACCGTCGCGTCGTCGTACCACAGCAGCTGAAACTGATAAGGATTTACCGGCTGATAACATACGCCTCGGAAACTGGCACCATCTAGCACATATGCAGCATCCAGAACGAGGAGGGTGAGCACATGAATAGCCCGGCAGTGGCAGAGAGTTGAACGTCTATGGTGGCAATGTTTTCACACTTTAGTAGTGGCTTTACGCCTCATTGACACTGTCAGCAGATTTTAAAGATAAATGGTTTTTAAGATCGCGTGGAATGTTGCAATAGAAACCCGATTAAAATCAATGCACTTTCAACTTCTAGAGGTACCATATGGAACGAAAGTCGATTGGTCTTTTCGAAAGACACGGCCGGTTTATACTACGCAGGAACATCGATTGCGGGTGGAAAGATTGCCGGAACGGAGTTTGGCAGTGCTGACAGATTCCATTTATTGCAGCGCACATTTCCCATTATCATGTTTTTCAACTCTTATATGCAGTTCATTTCTTAGAGGCAAACACCTACAATAACATTCAGTTATTTCCGAATCATTTGAAAACACTGCTTCAAAACTTGACAACTTGACCCGACGGACCGAGGGGTCTACGCATCCTTGTACTGCCGCTTCGTCTGATAAAACTTCCTAATGGGAAATTCAAATCGATGCTCCAGTGAAGCCCCTCGGGGCCACTTTATGGAAAGAAGAGTCGCAAAACAGAGACACGTTTTTCGCAACGCGAAATCGGCTGACGGAAAAGTGCATGTGCGCATGTTCACCAGCCATCATCGGTACTGTTGCGACCGTCACCGCCGCCGTTGTCGATAACGAGAAGTGTGGCATACCGTAGCCATGGAATGAACTCGCAGCCATAATCCGATCCGGGGCCAAAGACGCGGGGGTTTTTGGGAAGGCTAAGGAGCTACCGGCGGTATGTTCTCGGCGGATGTGCGGGAAATAAACGGATGCTCTTTGGCCGCTTCACAACCATCCGAGGTGGAGAATGTGCAGGAAGTTTGAGCATCGGTTTTTGAGCTCGTTGTGGTTGCCTGAGGCATTTGGCCGTTTTGTTCACAACCGTGCACAGCGGGACTCTGGGTGTTCGGTGGATCAAATATAAATGGTACTCCGGAGAGGCAAAGTAGGTCACCGTTCCCCGTTCATCCACGGCAGAAGGCTACCTCCTACGATACGAGGAAAGGATCATCTGATACGGTTTTGCTGAAATTTCGGAGATTACTGTTGTCGGGGCTAAGCTGATATTGTGCAGGCCAGTTGCTTAAAGCGACGCGAATGGGATTCCATTCTATAGTGCCGAATAATAATATCATTTTTAGACTTCGGAATAACTGCCTGACAAAAGTACAGCGTACGTTTTTATGATTTAAAGTTTAATTACGTTATACTGAACTTGTCCAAAAGACTGCTCCTTTAGTATAAGCAAACTCACCCAGTTCCCCCCACTCTAGGCAGTCACGAATGCTCTAGCGTAAATTGCCAATCGGAATTGCTCCGTTCGTGCGATAGCGGGAGATGAATTATAATCACTACGGCGTTTGTTGATTGATGACCGAGGAAACGCGGCAGGGGTTGTCGTTGTTCAGTATTTATTTGGCAAACAGGATTACCTTTGAAAGAAGAGGGAGACAACGCTAGGTACCATCACTTTAAATATTTTATTGCTGGCAATGGAATTGAAGAGATTATTGCACTAACTTATCTTAATCATAATATGGTTTCTATTGATGAAATAGAAAACATTATTTGTTAGTAAATGTAAATATCAAGCTATACAAAACATCGAAGCCCTGTTTTTAAAGCGAATATTTGAACAAAATTTCACAGCTCCCATAAAGCGCTCACAGGATTTCACAGCTGAGCTCCTGGCTTTTGCTGGATTTCGAAAAAACCGCACTTAAATGCTCTTTCAACTTCTAAGCCAAATGATTCCGCTAAACACTGCGACGTGAAGCGAAACCCCATACCTACCAATGTATAAGCAACCCCAGCACAAATCCATGCTCTATCGCGTGGATCTACGAGGATCTCACCTTTCGTCTTCGTGTTGGTGTGTATAGAAGCAAAACCGCGGTTAGCAAACTAGCAGCGCGTATATAGAAGACAGCCCCGGGGAAACGACGTCGCCTCATTAATATTGTTTATGATTAACAGCTTCCCCCGTCGTTGGTCCTGTATGTACACATCTGAGACCCAGATTGCCCCCACCGAGCAAGTAGAATTCCTTCGACTCGCTTTCAATATGCAATATGGCGAGGGCGAAGATTCTTTCCACTCCCGGCAGGATTGTTTTGACCGGAAATGGTTACTCTTACCCGTCGTCGGAGCAATCGAATCGAACGGAATAGCTGACTCATTGATCATTGATGCGACGGTTGGGAGTCCTCCCAACCAACCCAACGCAACGCAACGGTGGGCAAACGAGAGCCAAGGAAGCGTAATGTGACAATGTCACGTGGGACCGGTATCATTAATTCACCGAGTGATGTACGTGAATCATGAACGAAGCAATAATGGAGCGGCTTGATTCGCTATAGAATTGCCTGGTCTCTCGCGCTACAAACAATACAAGAGGGATTTTTCTCCGATCGGCCTATCATTAATAATATTGTGACACGACTTTAAGTGCTATCACTCAACTTCGGTCGATGGTGTTGAAGTTAGTTTATTGTTATCTTGTTGATACATATCGGTATCAATGCATACGGCAGGGATGCGTCCGGGGCTCCACCCGCACATTTTCACAATATATTAAAGTAGAAGGATAAAACAGACTCGGCAGCCGTTTCAGGAAAAACGAGACATTCAATCATAAAAATAGAAAAAAAAAATCGCTTTGTACAATTTAATTACCAAAATTTACACAATTTGTCAGCTTCATAAATAATTGCAGTAACTTAATAGATTCGCTAAAAGCTAGTCTAGAACTGTAAATACTAATTTAAATAAACATGACTAAGCTATAAAAAAAATCAGTCAATCAAAATAATTGATTTTTAGAAGAATGAATTAAAAATTTTTAGTACCAAACACATTGCATCTGTTCAATTTTTCCTTATCTCCCTACACCATTGCTAACGTACAAAAGTGGTTCTTAGTCGTGCTTGTACAAAACATTAATGTAACAAAACAAAACAATTACGCAAAATGGAGGTATGTAGATGTTATTTTTTCACGTTCTAATGTTTTTCCAGCGATTTAACAAACTTTTCATATTATGTATTGTGCAGTGCAGTTTTGCTCAGCGATATAAGAGAAGCTGTTTGGCAAAAAAAATGTAGCTAAATATGATAAAAATAAATCTAATTTTTTACCTCATTTTCTTATTTGCTTTTTGGGGTGAAACGGACCGTTTTTTAAAGATTACAATTTTTGAATATCTAATTTTTAATAATGCAATGAAGCTGTATGATGGTGTTTCGTTTTTACCTGCAAGATAACGTGCCTAGGTAACGAAAAATAAGGCGCTTTGATAATTAACCTGAAATAGTTCTTATTGATTTGTGATTATCTTCGTATCATATTTTCTCACTTTCATAAATGCTTCAAACCGATATATTAGTTATTAAATGAGAAAAAACTTGATTACATGTTCGCCAACAGATGCTGTCGACCTGCAAGAGAAAGAAAGTTTCTACAGCCAGCTGAACAGTATGGTTAAGAAAATCCCGAAGGGAACATCCAAATACACTTGGGCGATTTCAACGCGAAGATTAGCTCAAACAACGCGTACCTTGAAAAGCGTCATAGGACGCCATGGCCTAGGAGAGATGAGCGGAAACAGCGAGCTGTTTACAGAATTGTGTGGTAATAACAACATGCTCATTGGTGGATCGCTCTTTCCCCATAGCCCAGCACACTAAAGTTACGTGGGTTTCCCGCAACGGCCGAACAGAAAACCAAATCGACCACATCTGCATCAGACGAAAATAGCGGAGGAGCCTTCTTGATGTTCGTTCTTGATTGCATCCGACCATCACCTTGTTATCGCTGAGATACGTATGCGCGTCGCACGTGTCCAACGACGGCAGCGTGGTGCCAGGCTGAATACAAAGATGTCGCTAAAGGACAGACCTAGTCAATTGCTGACTATCCATACAAAACAGCTTAAGCGATGCACTGAACATTTCGAACAACTCTTCCGAGTTTCAAATGCCAACGACTAATAAAACCAGTAGCATATGACGCCAACAATTCGTCGAATTAATCGCGTCAACTCGGAGGCGCAATTGCTGGATGAAATTGAAGCAGCCATCAAGAGTATGATATCCAATAGAGCGCCAGGGATTAGATTGTATTTCATCCGAGATACTCAAATCTGACCCATATTTGTCAGCCAAAAAAATCCCTAAAAAAGGAAACCTAACTGAATACGGTAACTGGCGTGGCATCAAGTTGCTCTGTATTACTGTCCAAGTACTTTGTAAGGTAATTCCGAACGGAAGACCGACGCTAGTCTCCAGGGGTCTACAAAGGAAGAATACAAGGTATTTTTTCATAGAAACTGTCTGTTTTGGCGTTCGCCTCTGCAATACAAGGTATTTAAACAAGGACATGTAAGTTACTTTATGATGACTCTCCGAGAGCTGCTGTCTTGGTCAACATAAACATTAATTGTATGCGATGCCAATGCTCATCACATTTTGTGGGGAAGCACCAAACAATATCGGCATTGACTGAAGTTAAATTGGATAACTTTTATTTTATTTAATTTCCAAATATCGACATTGCTAATAAAGAGAATGAACCTACATTCATAAATGCTATCAGACAGGAAGTCTAGGACCTGACCCTGTGCAGTCCAGTAATTCCAGAGAAAATACGAAACTGGCACGTGTCGGACGAAGCTTCGCTGTCTGATCACAGACACATTATTTTCGAATGAGTGGGTGGTCTAGTGTCACAGGCTGCATATCGAAATGCAAGGAAAACCAACTGGGATTAGTATGCGCTTGAATTCGAATCAAAAAGCTTCACTACAGGAACTAGGTCAGTTCAACAAATTGAATCGGCAACAACTCTGCTTAATTGTGGTAATTCTCCACTTAAAAGCGTAACTTCAATTAGGAATGTGCCCTGGTGGAACAAAAGGCTCGAACGGTTTCGCAAAATGGCGCGAGAGCTAAGATTACTTCGGACTGGACTCACTATAGGAGAGCTCTAACCGAATATAACAAAGACCTAAGATGATCAAAAAGGAAATCTTGGGTACACAATTTTGAAAGCATTGAAAGTACTCCATTTGTGGTAAGACTTAACAAGACTCTTGCTAAGGACCATTCAAACGAACTCGGTTCTCTCAAGAAAAGAGACGGTTCGTTCACAAAATCACCTGCTGAGAAGTACTGGACTTATTGATGGGGACTCATTTTTCGGGATCTTCCTCAGTTAACCCCTCTAAGGTCTACATCATTTTTAGCACCGCAAAATTCACTAAAATGGCCATAACTTTTTTATCTTTCAATATTTTTTCACCAAATTTGGTAATTTTGCCGAAAATATTTTCTATTTTCATAATATCTATAGATAATGGTCATATGTCATATGGTCCCGGAGTTATTCTGGAGTTTCTTGGGGGACCGTGACATGGCTTTTTTAGATAAAGTTGCCAAATATTTAAAATTTGTTTAAAATCTGTTGATTTTTGTAAACATATCATCGACTGTGGACATATCAGTTACTCTGCTGCAGTTATGAGCCATGGTGCGTGCCATCCGGATCCAGGGGGACACTATAAATCCGGAACCGGTTTCCATAAAGGGACATTTCAGCATCAGTAAGGTATGTCGTGTCGCATATCAAAAAACATCAGCACTCGACAAAATAGCGATTGGCGTTCATCTCATGTCTCTCAGAGGCCATATGGCCGATTCCAGGTCCCGGACAAGTTCCTCCGAAATCCGTTCCGTGTTTGAATCAGAAAAGAAACCTTCCCCAGGCCCGGAACCGGTCATACGGCCTCTGAGAGACATGAGATGATCACCAATCGCTATTTTATCGAATGCTGATGTTTTTTGATATGCGACACGACATACTTTACTGATGCTGAAATGTCCCTTTATAGGAACCGGTTCCGGATTTATAGTGTACCCCCAGATCCGGATGGTGCGCACCATGGCTCATAACTGCAGCAAAGTAACTGATATGCCCACAGTCGATTATATATTTACAATTATATATTTACATGGACTCCGGGTCCATGTGACATATGGCCATTATCTATAGATATTATGAAAATAGAAAATATTTTCGGCAAAATTCCAAAGTTGGTTAAAAAATATTGAAAGATAAAAAAGTTATGGCCATTTTAGTGAATTTTGCGGTGCTAAAAATAATGTAGACCTTAGAGGGGTTAATGCAGTTTTCAGCGCAGACTCCGATTGTGATATAAGATGTTCTCAAAGAAACTCCTCAGGATCTGAGAGGACAAAAGAGATCGCAACCAGAGTCACTGGGATGGTCTTCACTAGGGCTAGGGTGGAGAACGCAGTGAGATTCTTTCAACCTTATAAATCGATAGGTGCAGATGGGATTTTTCCAGCTCAGATTCAAAATGGAGAATTGGCGCTAATTCTATCTCTTATCGAGATTATTAAGACTAAAGATTTAAAGACTGATACTAAATCACATTCCGTCTACGTGGAGATTGGTAAAAGTTGTATTCATACCAGCAGAAAAATGTGATAAATTACTTCAAAAAGCTTTCAGATCAAATAGTTTATCATCAGTATTGTTGAAAACTATGTAAAAAGTATTATATGAATATATTCGGTCTGAACACATGATTACAATGTATTCGCCGTATCAGTTTTCTTTTCGGCCAGTTCAGAACTGGTAGGTTATTAATGCTATTTAGGAAGTCAAGTCAAACGCAGTAAGTTTGGATTGCTTACCGATCAAGTTTATACTTTATAAATATAATTTTACCATTGGTAATTGAACATGTAACTCACTTGTTCAATGTCTTCATTGTGTCATCTGCTTTCCTAGAATGCTGGAAGCATGCGAAGATTCTGCCACTGAAAAAGAAGGCTCATCTGAACGACATTGCAAATCTACGCCCGATCAGCATACTAAGCGCACTGTCGAAATCCTTCGAGAAGCTTCTTAAGCAACAAATGGCGCACTACATAGAAAACAACAACCTACTGACTGAATTCCAGGCTGGTTTTCGTAAAGGTCAAAGCATTAAAATTGCTGTGCTACGAGTACATGACGTTTTAGGAGCGGTAGTCGATAAAAAGGAGTTGGTATTCTTTTGCTGCTAGATTTCTCAAAGGCTTTTGACATTATCCCTCACCGGACATTGCTGTCAAAACTGGAGGTTCAATTTAACTTTTCCTCTGCGGCTGTGAACATGTTGTATGCATATCTACAAGGCAGAAAACAGACAGTATACTGTGGTGGTAGCCGTTCCAGCTGCGCAGTATCTACATCTGGTGTACCGCAAGGCTCTGTCCTCGGACCGTTGCTGTTCTGCTGAAACTATCGCTAATCCTGTCACACTTTTTATTCGGGGATGTTTTCCATGTCCGCCTCAGTGCAAGTTTGTTTGATCGTCTACGTGTGGCATTAAATTGCTGCGTACGTTTTGTATATGGTTTAACATGATATGACCATGTAAGCCATCTACAGAAGAATTTGCTGGGTTGTTCTCTACAAGTTTTCTACGCATATCATCATCAACATCATCATCTACGCATACCGATCCTGCATGTTCCCAAGAAAATTAACGTCTATGCAAACCCCGGCCATACTACATCAAAAACTGATAGAATCACACCGCCGTCGTTTGCAAAACTTAGTGATTCCTGTATACATTACAACGAGTTACGCCAATTCACTGTTCGTTCGAGTTCGAGGTGTTACTAATTGGAATAGTTTGCCTCCTATAGTAAATTTACTACTTACTTACTTACTTACTTACTTACTTGGATTCACAGTATGCTCACACATAGGCAAATCACCTCGAAGCTAGGAGGGCTGTCAACAACGGCGACTACAAGCTACAACCGAACGTTGTCCTCAAGGAGAGGAATACAAACCAACAATTTGTGATAACATACAATTCTAGTCTTCTGTCAGTCGACTCAATCACTTGTTGGGGCGCAGTTTTGACATGAGCCAACTATCGAATTCTGGCTGTAGGGGAAGGGCGGTAAAGACGGACACCTTAAGGCCAAGAGTCAATATCTACTCAAATATAACTGTATTGATTGCAATTTTCATACAAACTGAAACTTTAAGTCTCTGTCTAATAAAGTTACAGCGTGTACTAGAAAATTTCTTCCAAAATTTATACTTTTTTTTAATATTATAAACATTATGTATAAATCAGAGTTTCTGCGCATGGGCGGGAAAGACGGACACTTGATATGGGAAAGACGGACACTCGCGAAAAGGTGTCACGCGCCGACGAATTATCAGTATTACGAAAGATTAACATATTTCATCATGTATTTAGGAAAGAATTGGCTTGGGAAAACCCCTTACCCAATTCCCCCTTTGAGCGAGGAAATAAAATGGTTCCCTTTTATAATCTTCAATATTTTAATTGGTGATGAATTAATCGTTTCTAAAAGTTGGCCTATTCCAACTGTTAAATGACTTCTGGATACTTTTACATGTATAATATGTAAGTATTTGCAATTTAAATCGTTGTTAGGCAAAATGAATACGGAATCTTTGTGTTCGTCTTTCCCTACCTTCGGGTGTCCGTCTTTCCCGACTTGGATACCATTTTTTCAAACTTTAATAACTTTTTACTGAATATTCAAAAATTCACTAGATTTCCAATGGACATTCAGTGAAGGGTCAAACTAACGTAATGTCGTCGATATAGCACGAAAGTATTGCTTTTTAACGATTTACCAGCTATTTTCTTCACACACAAAATTACATCGGTTAGCGTATTTAGGCATTTTTTCTTTGTTTTGCTTATAAATTTGACAGCTGCGCTGCTAGAAATCGGCAATTTAATTCAAAAGTGTTTATTCAGTCTATAGAAACATTTCCCATCATTGGTTTGCTTCAAAAAATTATTGTTTATGAAATATGATAAGTGTCCGTCTTTCCCGCAGTGTCCGTCTTTACTGCCCTTCCCCTATATAACTTTTGTTCTAAACTTGATCTGAAAACACTAAACCGTCTAAAAAGCAACCAGTCCAGTGTAGCTGATATCTGAGTCATATTAAATATCATTAAATTGATTGTTTTATTATGTTAAAATAAAACTTTTACAAGAACTGAATGTGGAGATGGTCCGGTTTCGCATTATCCAAGCCCGACCCGAAACCGGATTTATTTTTTCCGCTATGGCCGAACCCGAGTATTTTTTTCGGCCAAACGCGAACCCGACATCCGGTAATACTGTCAAGCCCGAACCCGACGGGCCCCGACCATCTCTACTGCGAATATGACTCCAGTCAGTTCCTTCCAATTTTAGCCTGTTTTGACGTAGGACTACGTCTTAATTTAGACCAGGTCACAAAATGAAAGGTTTTGAAGCTTAATAACTTTAAGTTCTGAACGGTTTTGTGTACCAATCTATGATCGATCAATCTATTCAAAATGTGTATGTCCTATCGCCAAAAATGCTGTAGAATACAATACACTTTCAAATATATGCTGATTAATATGGCAGGTGCACTACCTATCGGAACTGATTTCAGTACGAAATTCAGTAAAATCGTACTCACTGCCGGTGGCTCTGCGAAAGTTTTTGTGTTCACCATAGTGAACGGTTATCACGCCTAACGTTAAATCAAAATAGCGCACAGCATCAGCAAAAGGCCCTCTTGCAGTGGACCCACTCACCATCAATTTCAAAGAAATACATATTTTAACGCACAGCAAAAGCGAACTTATCGGAAATTCCAGCTCGAAATAAGCCATTTGGTGGTGACAATTTTCGGCGATCCACATATCCAACCATTCACACATTGGTGCCGCTTGTCAATCGATTAAATTAAGAATTTATTAGCGAACGTGATGGGAATCTAATATTGGCCACAAAGCGATGCGGTGTCGGGACAGCTTCCGAGGTGAAGCTGCAAACATACCAACGAACATGGCGAACAATGCTGCCAATAATCCTGGCAGGCCCGTTCGGCCGGAGAACGTATGTCACATGTCTGTCGTTCGCTATTAATGAAAAGTTCCGATTGAATAACGTTCCCGGCCACCATAAACAATCGCCAATGCCTATTTCGGGATCTCCGTACTCTTTCCAACATCAGCCGTTAAAACACATGATTATATAAACAACAAAGGCCGCAAATCAGCTTCTCGCTTCAAAATCGATTGAAAAAAAAAATTCCAACCGACCAGCAGGAAAAATCCTGCGGTTTTATAACTAAACCTGCTGATAGACATGTAGTCAAATAGTTTTCCATTTTAAATTTTTAATTTATAATTTAAATAATATTGTGCTGCAGTTTGAGAATAATATAGTAAAAAATTTGTTCAATACCCTTGGCAAAATTTTTGGCATACGCTTTTCAATAGATTCATAAGGTCACAGCATCAACCCTTGGTCAAACGACTGATCTCGTGCTTTCCATTTGACTCCCTTGCCAAAAAAAGCACAAAACAGCACCACACAGCATTAGATCGCTCAATCTCACGTTTCTTCGTAGACGACTTACAGCACACGCAACCGAATGCCTTTTATGAAGCTCACTCCATGCTTCAGTGTGTCTCTTGACTTATTGTTCAACACGTCTTGCATATTTAAAGGCGTTTGAGAGGGTGCGTTCAGTTTCACACTTTAAACCGTGCTCGAGAAGTGGCGCTTTTTCCGCCCGGCACAGAAAAAATACCTATTTGTTTTCACATTTTCCAACATACCATCATCATCTTCAATTCCATAGGCTTCCTTGAATCTGAAAAAGAAAGAGAGCAAGCAAATATTCATTTTTTTCTTTTTTTTTTTTTTTCCATGTGTGGACTCATTACTGCGACCAGTATAGTTGATCTATTGTAATATCGCCCGGGTGTTTGCTGTATGACCTGCACTGCATTTCTTTTTGCTATAATCGCTATTGAGTGAGCGATATGCTTATTAAATTTTATGCGTGCTTGCGTGTCTTGGGGTTTACCCTTCCTTCAAAGCTTAATCTACTTTACCCACTTATTCCTCGCTGCCAGCACTTTCCCATATTATAGCCGTCCCTGGCGAGGACTCATTCGTACCTCTGACCAGTACACTTAACTATAGGAGGGACATTTGCACTGTTAAGAGGCTTCAGAGGGTAAATATAGAATTCAGCACGAAGGAAGGGTAAATGGAGGGGCCTGAGAATAAACCCATGCTAAAGTCACTTGACATCGAGAATGGCTTGATTCTACTAAGATTCGAATATTCATTAACGCAAGCCAACTTTTTTTTCGTAGACCTGTGGAAGAGCAATAACTTGGCAGAATTTATTTTAATTTCTAATTACACAACGACCGCAACATGTCGCACATCATTTCGCAGCGACGAAACGCGAAGACATTTGCTCCACAGGGTGCGCAAATATTTCCCTTCGGTTTTACCACTTTTCAGCAAAAATGAGGTTAAACTCGAAACGTACACCAGATAAGTAGAGCGTCCGGGTGTTACCCCGGTCCAAACCTGCATGCTGCCAGCAAGTGTCACTGATTTCTAGCGTACGTCCCCCGCAGAAATTGCTTGCCAGAAGAGCCGGCGAATGAACGAACGAATGGACGAACAGACAGACGGCGAGTAAATTAAAAGAGAAGGGAAAATTTCCCTCATTAAATATCCTCATGAAGCGAAATGTTATTAAACAGAAACTGTTTTTTTTTCTCTACTCCTGCGGCCCCCTTCTCTCAATCTTTCCATCATATTTCCATATAAAAATCTTCCAAGCTTTTTATCAGCACGCAGACTACACGGCCTTTGCGCGCTTGATATTTGCATTCCGAGCTTTGTTCTTGCAGAGTCCGGAGAAAATGCCAGTGCACACGGGACGCCGCATCCGGTTCTGGTGGTGGTGATGATGTACTACCATACTATATACGGTAGGGTACCATCAGGCATGAACGATATACTTTACCCAGGCATAGATGGAAGGAATCGAACGGGAGGCGGGCGAATTCGTGCTTTAGTGGCAAGAAAGGCAAGGAGACCACCACTGCACCAAACGGCAATAGAGACAGTACGGTGCCGGGTTTGAAAACCATGGTAAAAAATATTTAAATTTAAAAAAAATGGTTTCATTTTTGAATAAAAAATTATTTGATTTGAATCAATTAATTAATTGTGTATATTTTTGAGATTTTTACCCCAAGGCAAGTTCATCTAAAATTACTCGATTCGAGCAATGGTGTAAGTTTGAAGTAAGTGAGTGTACTCCGTACAAACCCTTATAGGCAATGCTCAAATAGAAAACTACCTTTCAATTTGATTAGAGACGTTTGTTCTGACGAACTAATATGCTCTAAAGAAACAAAACGAATTGATGACAAAGACAAAAATTTTATTTAAAAAATCCAGAACACTTGACATTTTGATACAAAATTTTGAAAGGATGACGCATAGTATTTTGTTTTCACCTACAACGAAATGGAAATTCCTAACATCATGCGTCTCCATTGCATTATAGCAACCTTATTTTTTTGAGATATTGTATTCTACAAACCAAATACGATTAAATCAAAGACTTGTTAATAAGTTTCAATCAAATTGAAAAATAGTGACAGATTGATTTCAAGACATAACTGCCTGTTTAACGTTGGACTACGTAAAGTCGATGTAATAAGAAACTGGTGCAGATCATAAAAACTGTGGTGTGGTGTGTTCAACCGTTGCGATTCTTCAATACGCAGGAGACTTTTTTACACGGGGATAAGTGACGCGTAAAAATAAACCATGTAAAGGAATCCGCGTTGGAAAAAACGGGAAAGAAAATCCGCATGGGGAAAGAAATGTCGGTAGTACAAATTTGCCGACACTCACGTCTTTCTTGATTTCAAAGCAGCATACGATACAATCGATCTAGACCAACCCTCATGGCACAAAATGCACGAACACGCTTTTCCGGATAAACTGACGTGACTGATCAGAGGCTCATCTGAGACAAGGTGAGGGCTTATCCTTCATGCGGTTCAACATCGCTCTTGAGGGGGTGATCTGACGAGCAGGTATCGAAACAAGAGACACGATTTTCACCAACGGCAGCCAACTGGCTTTGCAGACGACTTTGATATCATAGCTAGGAACTTTGCAACGACGGAGGCAATCTACGCCTGATTGAAAGAGAAGTTTATGAGGATTGGGCTAAAAATAAATGCGTCGATGCCCAAATACATGAAAAGAAGAGGGGCTAAACGGAAACAAACGCGTGCCTCATAAGGTCGGTAACCGTTGACGGCGACTATACAAAACACTTATTAGACCAGTATTTCTTTAGATACTTGAAGCCGTGACGCTGCCTGCAAAGGACATACGCGCCCTTGCTGTGTTCGAGTTCGATTTGGCGGAGCACAAACTGAAAGCGAAGAGTGGCGGAGACGTATGAATCACGAGCTGCAGTCACTACTTGTAAAGATTCCCATCATACATTTGGCGAGAGTGAGCTACGGTGGTGGGTCGGACGCGTCGTAAGGATGCCGGAAGATAGTGCGACAAACCCGATTGGTGAAGGGAACTACCAACCCCACTGGCACTACGAAGAGAGGGGTTCAACGTGCAAGATGGCTAACATGATCGAAAGTAATTTGCGACTTCTGCGACAACTGGAAAATTGATGACGAATTGAGATCAAGTCGAATGGAAACGACTGCTTAAAACAGATCGAGCCACCCCGGCCACGCTATGCTACTGATGACGATGACGATGACGATACTGCATACAAAATATGTTCTGGTGTTGAACTCTAACATTCTTCAAGATAGCAGTAATAAATCTTTGAAATTACAGAAAACATTTCACGATTGAATTCCTCCATTAATTTTATTAAATTTATTCAGATACGTATTTCGCCTTCGACTTGCAGGCCATCATTATCTGTTTTCGAACTCACTGACACTGATAAAGCCTGCAGATCGTAGGCAAATTTCGTATCTGTAGTGAATAAAATCAGTGGTGGAATTCAATCCTGAAAAAGTTTGCTTTAATTTAAATCTTCGTATTCTACTGAGATGCTCAAAAAACATTAGCAATAAATCTGTTTGGTCAGAGTATTACCAGATTAATAGCACTATTAAACTGACAGATTTATTGCGGGTTGACATGCGGAGTGCATATTGTATTGCTACACCACACATGTGGTAAGTTTATAAGAAATGTGGTGCACCCAACTAGTTTTATCGTGGTAATATGAGCAACCACTATAAATTTGCTTTATTATCAGTTTCATTATGGATTTAGAGCTAGTTAAAAGTATGTTTTGACTCGTACCATCTTGGTATTACTTAGTACCATAATAAAAGCAGATTACCACAATAAAACCTTTATAAAATTCACATAAAACCATGTGACTTTAGAAATATTATAATTGAGAAGTAAATAATAAATTTAGGAGAAAATTCAAATCTTTAAAACAAAACAATAATGGAAATTAAAAAAGCCGGCTCTTGGTTAGGCTTGACCAAAGAAGACAAGCTTGTTGTTTTGGTACTATCCAATCCTGTTTCGTCATGTTCGAACGTATTCTTACCTGTGCACATTGATCACAGCAGACAGTCCTTCTATAATCTATACATATGATGTCTGTGTTGAAAAATCATAGAGAAAACAAGTCTAAAGGTACCAGTACACTGTTTGCTGAATCATCCAATATTTGATCTATTTCATCAAATAAATTTGAAAACCCGTGTACTGACCCAACCAAATATTCGAACAAATTTTATTTTTCAAAATGTCGCCGAGCTTTTCCAATAAAATTTGGCGGTTTGTAAAACA
This sequence comes from Sabethes cyaneus, assembly GCF_943734655.1. Classification (NCBI taxonomy): domain Eukaryota; kingdom Metazoa; phylum Arthropoda; class Insecta; order Diptera; family Culicidae; genus Sabethes; species Sabethes cyaneus. Next base: position 229,028,049 of record NC_071355.1, read on the forward strand.
GTGTAATATGCCAATCAAATTAAATTTGTTTTCGTAACATTTTGCGCTGTTCGCCGGTTTGTTTGCTTGAAACTTATCAAAAAAGCTCACAATGTTTATTATTTGAACTGCTGTCAAAATCGAATTTGGTACAGGAAAAATCGTGCAGAAAGGAAGTTTTGCAAAGGATCTGGACACTGGAATAAATCAGGACATTATTAAATCAATAGTAAAAAGCTAAAAAGATTATGAATAATGAGGAAATCACTTAATAGACCTGTTTTTCGAACATGATTTGTTTAACGGGAAATTAGCAGTCAATAACTTTTCGTCGGAGAGCCCAATTTCGGAAGCAGTTTTTGGACCCAATAGCTGGGGTCTGGTTGTAAAAATATAAATACTGCCTTCTTCTTGCCAATCTGAACACAGCGAATATATTTTCATGAACAGAATTTTTGTTTCAAACAAAAAAACTGCTTTTGAAATTGGCAGAATCGATGACTAATTTCACCTTAAATACTCTCTAAAATTAGGCACTGCCACGTATATAATACTACATATGTGAAACATTATTCTAGTATATCTAGTAAATAGTCAGCATGTAAACGTTCATTTCAGGATCGAAAGGCTACATTCTGTTTCTGTTAACATTGATAATTTACTAGAAAATATGAACAATAATTGCACAGAGAACAGACATCCATTCAGGAACAAATTTTTCGGTAATTCTTGGATAAAATTTCAAATTAAAATCACCTAATAAGCTAGCGTCACCACCACTATAGTTTCCCAACTAAATGATTCTTTTGATTTGCACACTGACAACCTTTGGCTCCTCTGGCGCTAGTATATATGGAAAACTTCAAATAACTTCATCTTAGAAAATTTTGATTAAACCTTCAGAAAATTTCAAGTAAATCTTCACGAAAATTTAAATAACGCTTCATTAAGACAACGGTCTTGAAGCTGTCCAATCTGGTTTCATCTTGCTCAAGCTTATTCTGTCCAGTCAGCTTCCATATTTGAAATTAGTTCGAAAACAGACATTGATGAAGCCTGCAAGTCGTAGGCGAAATACGTAGCTGTCGCGAATAAATAGGTACACATAGTAGAATTAAATTGGAAAGTTTTCTTTTTTATTTAATTTCAGGTTTTGTATTTTACTAAGACGCTCCAAAAACTTCAGTGCTTCCATGTTCCCGAGTACTGTAACCGCGTATCGGGGAATCGCGGGGCCTGGGAGAACCGCATAGTTATCTTCGAGATTCGAGACCGATTTAACAAACCAGTTGTCGTATGTTCGAATCTCGGTTGAGCGGTGCTGCTAGAGTATGTAGTAGGATCGTTGCACTAGTCTCGTAACGGTCCTGTACTCTAATTAACCGGCTGCGAAGTCTGTCGATAAAGAAGGATAAGAAGGGTAATGTCTAAAGACGGTTATACCCAAGTCTTTGCTTTGAAAGAAAAAAAGCAAAACCTTGGGCTTAAACGTCTTTCTTAAGATTTGACCCTCCTTTATCGACAGACTTCACAGCCGGCTATTAGAGTACAGGACAGTTACTGGGCTAATGCAAAAATCTTGTGACTCTATCCGATCTTTGGAAGAAAAATTATGCCCAAATTCCGGTTGTTCATTTCCAAATAACAATTGTAAGTTTTATTACGTTCCTCTAGTGATATTCAAGACCGATTACATAAAACCGCTAATAAAGCGATGAGCTCTACTAAAACTTCCTGATGGTCGCTATAAAACTGCCTTCCAACCAAGTGGCTCAGAAGGTTTTTATAACCTCTTTAAGAATCAGGGTATAAGCTAAAGTAGTCTTATCACACTCGGCAGAAAACAGCAATAAAACCGTTCGTGCTTTTCGCTGTTTGGCAGCTGCCGCCTAATTTAATGAAGCTTTTCGCAACAAGGCTATAAAACAGCTATAATTTTCAGCAGTTTCCGTTGATTTGCAGCATATGCGCAATAAATTTTGCAATTTTCGAAAACTGTTTTTTTTCTGTGAGAACTGCTTCCTGTGACAAGAAAACCGATTGATAATATTTTTCTGCAAAACACTTTGCTTTGATATAATTATTGGTCGCGAGCTCAAATAAAATACTAGAATATGGCAATATGGCCTCGCATGACAAAATGATTTAAGTGTTGAACTCTAATATTCTTCAAAATCGCAGCAATAAATCTGATTGGTCAGGGTGTTACCATTTTAGTAGCTCTATAAAACTAACAGATTTATTGCGGTTTGACAAGCAACTGACATAATATCAATTTTCATTAGTACGTCATATTGTATTACTAGTCCTCACGTATTGTAAGTTTATAAAAGACGTGACTCAACCAACTAGTTTTATCGAGGTAATATAGGCAACAACAATAAATTTACCTAATAACAGTTCTAATATGGTTTTAATGTTAGCTATAAGTGTGTTTTGACTCGTGACCTCTTGGTATTACGTAATACCATAATAAAAGCAGAGGAAATGATTGATACCGCAATAAAACCTTTATAAAATTCAAGTTAAAGCAAGTGGCTGTAGAATTATTACTTGGAATTGGCTCGCATTGTAACTTGGGTCAACCAGCGGATCTCCCAGTCTCTTGGAATGACTACAGTTACAAAAAATAATTAAATAAATCTATTTTTTCGTTTTTTTTAGATCAGCGCAGGGTACAATCAGTTGATCGCCAAGTTTTGGTGAACTTTCGAAAGCAAAAAATTACATTAAAGATGTAAAACATATTAAAGAAAACTTTCATAAAGTGTAATAAAAATTTAAAAGGAATAATGGTTGCCAAAACCTATCCACCACTCTATCGACAGCAGCAACGGTTGCAGCAAGGATTAATCCTGCTGGCCCACCGGTTGGCTACTGGAAGGATGCTGCGCGCGCGTGCATAGTTTCGCCCATCATCGCTGAAAGCCTGTAGATAGAAGCAACGACGAACGGTGGCAGGCATCATCTAGACAGGGCGTTCGTTCGTTCGTATACCTACCTACCTACCTACCTACCTACAGCTTGTAGATTTGCATTCATCCGAACGACCGACCGGCCCAGAAGTGGGCCAGCAGGCACACAGCAAGACGAGTGACGAAGATCCGCCGCCTTTGGAAAGATAATTTTAATTAAGCGACAATTTTTATTTGCGAATGGCGTCGTTTTATGGTGTGGTCCTCGGAGACAGTGTGAATTGTCGGTGAAAAAAGGATAGACAAATATACAGATTGCCGTAGCCGTCTGAGGATGGAAATTTAATGAGTGATTCGTTGGCGGTAAATGAGGTAATGAGATAGTGAGGTCATGGAATTTGTAATTTAATTAGTACTTATGGTAATTCTCTTCGAACAGATGGAACAGTTAGAAAGAAAATTTAACTTTTCAAAGCACTGTGGTTTGAAATATTTTGCTACCACTGTCAACAAGCTAGATTCTTGAAAGATATAAAAATTCTATTTATAAAGTTTCTCCGAACAAACAAATCCACGTATCCGGTTGTTCATATTTTCCATTTTTCCTACTTTGTACAGCCAGCGAATTTCCACAGAATCAACTGCGTGCCTACATCGCTACTGATCCGCGTATATTCAATTATTTCCGCTTTCATAACACTCGAAGGTTTCGTGAGAATCCTTTACAAAAGCGCTTTACCCCCCAAGCCTCATCACATCAATCCGCTTCGTTCCCTCCCCACCCGAAGCTGCTGCAGAATAGAATGCTCGTTGCAAAACATTGGATAAACGTTTCCACGAGCCGTCAAAGGCATCTTTTTCTTCATGTCGTGTTCGGTGCTCTACTCTCTCTGTGTGTAAAGTGTCTGTACTAATTTTCCGCTTTTCGTCCCTTAACCCCTTGGGGCGCTAGCGGAGCGGGCCCCAGCGAGCGAAGCGCGCAGGCAGAAAACGGGCAACGGCGGGGCGCTTTTCACAGACTGTTACTCGCAACCGGTGGCAGCATCGTTATTTCTTTGCGTCACTTTTTTTAAGCTCAACTGTGTCTACTAGCGAAAAGCTCTGGAAGACACGCAAAAGAAAAGATCTTAGGAAAGTTATCCACTTCGACCGTGTAAGAATCTTTTCTGGGTACCTGGTATATATATCTTGCAGCGCCGCTTTACCACGCTTTATTACCGTTTGAAAGAGTTTGAATGGATTACTAAAAATCCATGGTAGGATGATTTGATCAGGGTCGAATAATGGTGTCCTGCTGTTGGATATTTCTACTGCTGACCCCTGTCATTGGTTTTATAAAAATGTACTGATTGTGAAACCATCAACATGGGTCGCATTAAATTTAGAGTCATATTTAAAAAATAAGTGAAAATCAGGTCACCATCTCCGACTACAGCCCAGGAATGGAATAGAAATTATTTTGATCTAATCTGCGAGATATCTTCAGCAATACAGATCATGATCTATTCAGTTCATGACGAATATTTATATTTAAATATTCATGTTTAACATTTTGTAACAGTTTTCAGTATACACAATCTACATTTAGTTTAGTAAACTAAAAAGTTAGCCAATAGAATTGAAAATCAAACTTTATCTTTAGCAATTGAAAGCTCTAATTTAACACCAACTCAATTAATGATGAACCAGTGAATATAGAAATAGATTTCTTGAAAATAATTTAGTGGCAGATGAAAAAGCGACAGACAGCGGAGAATAAGTCAATCTTCAAGTGAGCACACGGTACAGCTAAAATCTAATGCAAATGAACTGAATACGTATTTCCAGCGAGCAAAATTATTCATCATAAACTGACGAGAAAAGCAGAAAGTAGTTGCTCGCGTCACCAGTTTATTTCCCGAGCATTTTCAAACTGCAATGTTGACAACATCAACTGGAGCAAAATTTTCCACGTTATTTACTACTCATTTTTTCAGCTCATAAAAACTACCAACAAGTATCCAACAAAAAAAAACCACGAACTGCCGAAATCAAAATCGCACAAGAATTTTCCAGCTGTGGGAAACTCGACAACAATATCAGCCTACCAACGAACACTGTGGCACGCACCCAACCTCCCCTCAGCTCCTACGTTTCCTCAGTACCCCCCGAACCGAGTGCTCTATCCACTTGAAATACCATTACATTAAAAGTTTACGAGAGAACCAGCAACAGCAATAGCAACAACCAGCCATCATCCAGGCCACTCTTATTTCTGCTGTGCAATTTTTTCCACTCCTGAATCCCGTTCTTGAGACGCTAATGCCATCGTTTTCCAGTTTGTCTCACTTGTTCGCTTCCGTGCTTGTGCCACAATTTTTTCCCCATTTCCTCGGTGCTAGATGCTAGAAGCTAGCTGCTAGCTAACCAAGATCAGCTTTCCTCCACAGCACAAGCGACGACGACGACGACGGCAGTGTTCATGTAGGTCTGGGTGGTATTTTCACTTTTGTCCTGCTTTTTACACTTCACCGCCGACAAGGCGATCGGTGCTCAGATTTTGTTGTACATAGTGACTACGCTCTGCTGCTCTATCCCCCGAGCCCGGCTCGTGTCTAAACCGCTGCTCTACTAGAAATTTTATGGTTGAAATGAAAATGTCATGATATTTTCATTATTTATGATTTGGAAAATGCTTCTTTTATTTTATTACCCGGCGAGGGTCTCTTTTTTCGACGCTCGCTCCGAGTGTTCCGCTATTACAGGGACATTATTAAAACATCCCAGCGAAGCAAGAGGATTTCCATGCTTCGGCAACTCCGTCGTGAGTGAAACGAGTCGACTTAAATGTTGTTGGTATTAATTTGAATAACCATTCAAGGCGAAGCCATGCAGAAGAAAACTCACTCGAGAATGACAGAGAAACAATTTTACTCGACACTCAATCGCAGTAATCAATTTTTCGATTAACATCCTTAGCTTGAACAGTTTTAATCAAAGACAACCAATTGCGAACATATCGATCTAGTTCAAATTGCTCCAATATCGGTAAGCCCGCTTAATCTCTCTTGGGACTTCCTCATGATGGGACACCCGAAAATTGAACGAATTTTGTTTATTCATCAGTCATCTATCTAACCGTACCACACACACATGGCATCATGGTCGATAATGCCCCACATAGAGCCGAGCACACACTGACCATACGCTACTACAACAGCCCATTTATCCATTATTTAATAACTGCCGCAGAGTAAACGCCAGCATAGTAGCATATATACATAGGTAGTAGGTATACCTTTTTGACTGAACCAGCATTCAGTTAGAAATGCTGGAACCAATCCGTGCTGTGGAACAAGCAAGAGGAACTTGGTCAAACAAATTTGCATTTCATAGTAATATTCATTTGCTCGGCGAGAACAGCGGGCATGGGAAAACGTAAACTCTTCCACCGGAGAGCACACACATGTTTTGCTCTAATAGCATACAGACATTTATCTTTCAAGCACAATCGGATGCAAATGTTTCGGGGAAACTTTGCGGATTTAGAATTCTCACCCGGAATGGGGGGCTTGAAATGGTAAATAATTAAATCTGCTACCTTCCTACGGAAGATTAAGTTAGATTAGCTTTTGATAAGAGCTTTGCAGCAAAAACGGCGGAAAAACTCGTTCAACATATTTGTTCATATTTTTGACTGCAAACATTCGAACACTGTTAAATTAAGAGCTTTAAAAAAATCAGAAAATAGGCTGATACCTTAAAAACATTATTTTTCATAGATTTAAGCGACGACTGAATAATACGCTGCCTTGAAATCTACAAAGAAGTTATGAATCTGTAAGTTGTACTCCCGGAGCTTATGTGGGATTTGACGTTGGGTAAAAATTTTGCCCAACATGGAACGACGCCTTTTCGAGAACCAGTTTGGTATTCGCCGACAATGATATCCATCCCTTCTTGATATTTAGAACAAATGTGGCCATCCATTCAGTCATCCGACATTTTTCGACTCGCCAAATATACAGAATGATCCAGTGGATTGTTAGTGGAGGCCCGCGCGACGGGGAACCAAAATTTTCACTCCTCGACAAATCCTGTAGAAATGTCGGGAGTACAACGTGACCACTCATCAAATTTTCACGGATTTTGGGGCAGCATACGATACAATCGAGCGCAGACAGCTATTGAAGATATTGCACGAGAAAAGGGGCAAATTGACACGCCTTATCAAAGCTACTCAGGATCGAGTAAAGTGCTACGTGCGTTTTTCGGGGCACTCTCGATTCGAGTCCTTTCGAATCGCGCAGAGGATAACGGCAAAGGAATGGTCTGTCCTGTATGTTATCTAACGTCCCTATTCAAGGTATGGCCCAGCAAGCCAGCATCGAAATGAGAGGAACGAGCTTCGGCAAAAGAAGGATCTAATCACAAACAAGCGCAAGGTGGTCGACAGGTGGAAGCAGTTTTTCTAGGAGCACCTCAACGGCGATATAGCAGAAGCAGACTCAACGGATGTTAACCTAGTAGTGCCTGAAAGCGACAACAGCGTGCCGGATCTCGAAGAGGTCTGGCGAGAAATCGGTCTGCTGAAGAATAATAGAGCCGCCGGAAGGAAGCGACTTTCGGTAGAACTCTACAAAAAGGCCAAGAATCACTAGCTGGTTAATTTCAAGGATTTGGGAGGAGAAGAAACTACCGGCAAAGTGGATGGAAGGTGTAGTCTGTCCCATCCACGTCAACGCCGCCTACAAAGTGCTCAGATTTTCAGATCTCAGATCTCAGATTTTGTTGCGTCGTCTATCCCCAATAGCAAGAGAATTGGTAGGGCAGTATCAGGCGGATTTTATGGGAGCCCGTACTACTACGGATCGAACTTTTACTCTCCGACAAATCCTCCAGAAATGTCCAGAGTACAACGTGCCCACGCATCATATTTTTGTGGATTTCAGAGCAGCATACGATATAGTTGAACGCGAACAGCTGTGGCAGATAATGCACGAATACGATTTTACGGCCGGTCGCGACTGCAGCAGACTAAAAACCGAAGCTAGGAGGTTATGGTTACAAATTAATGTGTCGAAAACCAAATATACGCTAGGAAGAGGCTCCAGTGAAAGCATCGTTCGCTTCCCACGTACAGTGACTATTGACGGCGTTGAACTGGAAGTGTTTGATGAGTTCGTATATTTAGGATCTATGGTGATCGCCGACAATAATACGAGTAAGGAGATCCAACGACGCATTCAAGCTGAAAGTCGAGCCTACCTTTCCCTCCGCAAGACGCTTCGATCAAGGCGCATACGCCGCTGCTTAAAACTGACGATGTACAAAACGCTAATCAAACCGGTAGTCCTCTACGGACTTTGAGACGGTAACTTTGCTTACGGAAGACATACGTGCTCTTGCCGGATTTGAACGAAAGGTGTTGCGAACTATTTTTGGCGGAGTACAAACGGAAAGCAGAGAGTGGCCGCGGCGTATGAATCACGAGCTACAGGCACTGCTTGGAGAGATTCAAAGCGTACACCTGGCGAAAGTTGGGATACTTCGGTAGGCCGGCCACGTTGTAAGGGTGCCGGGTGACTGTGCAGTGAAATTCGTTCTTTTCAAGAACCCCACCGGCACCAGGAATAAAGGGGTCCAACGTGCCAGATGGTTCGACCAGGTTGAAACCGACTTGCGTGTGTCGCGACGTGCGACGAATTGGTGACGAGTAGCCCTGGACCAAGTACAATTGAGAATGGATTCTTGATACGGCAAGAGCCACACCGGCTCTCGGCTGGTAAACAACAACAACAACTTAACTTTCCTTTCTTGAGAAAGTGAAAATCTTTTCAACCAATATTGCACACTTAAGTAGTGCTCGAAAAAATTGACAGCCTATTGCATCATGCTTGGGATAAGCATGACATTGTCATTGTGCAACTTCTATTGATTCAATACTTAGAAAATTTACCAATAACGACGCTGGCCACGACCAAGAGGCTGTACTCTATGGGAAAAGGAAAGAATATTAGTCCGATCCTTGTTGTTGCTAGAGACCGCGGGTACCACTGTCTTTTCACAAATATCACGCGATAGGATATTCGGCCCTTCACATGGGTCAATTATTATTATAAACTAGCTGACCCGACAAACTTTGTATTGCCACAAATTGAACTGTGTTGTACATAAATCGTGAATCTCGGATGACCTTAGTCACAATCTCGAGTTTTGCAATTTTCTGGGGAGTTCATGGGTGTTTAATATACTAATTTACCTGAGAGTAAAGTAGAAAGCAACTTCCCCCCCCCCTTGCTTAGCCTGATAAAATAAAGCGGATAGCATTTAAATATTCGCCATCATTACAAACCATTTCGCCGAATACCATTTTGCGGAACACCAATTCTCGGTTGACCATAACGCGAAATATAGAGTTTCGCAGAATACCATTTCGCGAAAAACCTTACGCGGGATGTACCATTTCACGGAAAATCTTTTCGTAGAAAGTACCATTTCGCAGGGTTGACCCAACTGAAGGAAAGTAATAGACCACCACAGGGGTGAGGGGTCTGAAACTATCATAAAAAATTCCTGCCTCCAAAACCCCCCACATGCTAAATTTGGTTCCATTTGCTTGATTAGTTCTCGAGTTATGCAGAAATTTGTGTTTTATTTGTATGGGAGACCCACCTCTTAGTGGGGGAGAGGGGTCTCTAACCATCATAAGAACCTTCCCTGGCCCCAAAACCCCCTACTTGCAAATTTTCACGCCGATCGGTTCACTAGTTTTCGATTCTACTTATAAGGAACATACGGACAGACAGACAGAAATCCATTTTTATAGGTATAGATTATAATACAAACTGCTTTTCTAAACAGCCAGCTCGAACTTAAAACCACGTAGGGTACGGGAGGGTATTTCCAGCCCATTAAGCGATGGCATCAATTTTTCGGCCTATGGCCTAGTTCTAGTGGAAGAACAGGTGGTTTTGACGTTCTTTGAATAAAAAATAGCAGATTAATTACAGTCTTGAGAAAATAGTTATAACATATTAAAATTGTTTGTCAGAAAGTATATTTATTGGCGAAAGAAAAGGTAAATAGGTTGAATTTAGAAACCTGCTGAAAATACCCTCCCGTGCCCTAATTGTGATGGCTTCAGAAAAATGGGGCTGTCAAAGTTTTTGCAACAAACGAGGCACGAAAGCCTGTGATGCTAAACCCTTACAATAAAATACTAAGAACATGAACACCTCAGTACAAACTAAAGTCACAAAGATGTCCTGACGAGTAATGCTAATTTGATCGAATTTCAAACAATTTTATTTGTACATGAAGGTTAGATTTCGAGGTGTGTTCTAAACCTGTAAATCGAAATCTGAAATTAAAGAAAATAGTGGTTTTTTTCAAAAATTTCAGTCATGCGAGTCCCCTTACACACCTTAGAATCGTCGGTTCTATGATTTAATTAACTGAACTGAGTAGACCATTCCGACGAGCTGGTGACATAACTGCATCAGTGAATGAAATTGTGTTTCGCCCAAACTTTATCAAACCGCGAGCAGCAAATGGGATCTAACTTCAAGCTGGCAATCTGCACTGCCGTCCGCCGCCGCCATAAGCTTGCCTGTAGAAATTAATAACCGAGTCGTGATGTTTTATATCTGCAACTGGCCATATCCTTGTGCCCTTTCGTCCGGACGCGTGAAGGTGTGTGTTTGTGTGCGTGCGAAAAACTCGCAGACTCACTTTCAGTTCACCGAGTGTGTAATAATCGCTCGCAACAGCAGTGTGGAGGCTGCCAGCAAATGTTGCCACGGAAGAGGATATCATTGGACACCAGCAACCAAGTTCTCTGCTGTCGGTGAACCATGCATGGTCAAACCGTGTAGGTAGACTTTGCTTGCACACGAATTCACTCACCGGACATTCGGTTGGTCCATTTCGTATACTCCTCTCTGTGCCGTTGAGTTTTACATAGACCCAAAGGAGCAATAGCCGGAGCCTGACCGACATAACGACCACCGGCTGGACGGCTGTGGAAAGTTCTGAAAAGGAGTATTAAAATTTTCAAAGGGTATTAAACTATCGCAAATGCCTTGGCCTCATAAACATGATCCCGGGCTCTTAGCGCCTCGGCGCTACTGAATGGCTTAGCTAGAGCTGATTGCTGGCCGCACGTGCAGGAACTATCCCGAGGATCCACCAGCAAATGTTCGTCCAACGGAAAGGAACGATATTGAAAGTGAGTTATGAATGTAATAAAACTTTAATTCTGTTTGTAGCGTTTATTACATGACCTATAAGCACACTTTTCGCATCCAGCTTCTGAAGACATGGCCGGTTATCTTATGGCGGAGGTGTTTGAACTAGCTTCACGCCTACACACGGCAACTGAATCATAAATAAAATATATACATTTTTGATTATCGGATGAAGAAAATTCCCTTAGCGTAACATATGCATAAAATCGAAAGGAACATCCCGAGGCAACGGGTCCTTGGGAAGTATTAAATATTCAGCTGTATCAGACAAAATCCACATGAAGCAGCTAGCAGAAGCACAACCGAAAGAACCGTACCAACCTATAAAGAGTGAAGGGGGTATGATGGTGGAGATGAAAAACCAACGATGTTTATTGTTTCGGTGTTTCCTTTAATCTTCTTTGTGTGGTCTTTGGGCAAAAGGACTCGACTCGAGACGGTTCACCTTCAACGATGGATCCTGATGCTGCTTCAGGCAGCTGCCTTTTACAGTGTTGCAAGAACCGGTGGTGACAATTTTTATCCGAAGCAAATTTTACGCTGGTAGAAGATGCCACTTGAAGGCTGAATTGAGTGACCAAACTAAGAAAAAACAATACGCCACCCTCGTGGTGCACGGAACATGGCATCATTGAATCAAAGAAAACTTATAATTTGAAACTAAAAGCGCGACACAATCATCCGAACCCGAACATATTTTGCATAATTTCATTCGATTGGCGTTTATAGAATAAATCGAAAGGCGACTAACCTACCCCTCCCCTTCCCGCCCTCGACCCCCTACTCGAGACGGAAACTAAACTTTTCATCCATCGATGCCAAAACGGAAGAAGACAGTCCAGGATACTCGGCCATAGTATCGCCATCCCGCTCCCGGTGACGACCTTTCCAATCGGTATGCTATACGGCACACCGAGACACCGAAGAACTAGCGAAAAATCAATTCTACAAATATTTCAACCCTTGCTGTGTCAGCCCGAATTTTGCCTCTGGGCCGAAAAATCGGCTTGCGAAACTTTACTCCGAACAAATATTGAAAAATATTTGTTTGTCCTGAGCGATGCTGTGCACAGACCAGTCGCAGTGGCAAACCCGCCGGTCGGTCAGCGGAACCGGGAACATAGTAGAGGCGAGAAAGCAGAGACGGATTGTACGGCTAGCATATTTTAATCGGGACCACGATGATGTACAACTGGTACGGGACACACTTTTTGCCCTAATCTCGTTTAGACAGCCACCAAAACGGTGGGTGATTTTAGGGTGGCAAACCGCTCTAGATCCGATTGGGAGCAAACAAAATTTCTGAGAGTTTAAATCCGACGACTGAGGCCCAAGCCGTCCTATAAAATTTTAATAAATTTTCACCTTCTCGTTTCCATTCTGGTGCTCTCTTTTGACTTTTTTGACCTCCTGACCGCACGTAATGGATGCCTTTTTATAAGTAAGAAGCAAAAAGGTATGTAGCCATCTACCGTGTCCGAATGGAAAAATGAAATCTACTTCAGATGGTTGCGGTATAAAAGGACCGGCTTCATGATTCGTTTTCCGCACGTGATGCAGAAATTCATGATGCTGGAACGTAGAATATAACATGCAACCGTTTTGGGACCATTTTGTAATAAAAAAGAAGAATGTTACCTTTCGACGATATTAAATACTTTGTCTTGCTACTTTGTCTGAAAGCGACAAAAAAATGCATAGATGATGCCTGCTTTGACGGTCTTGTATTCGTAAAACCGGAGGTTTTGTGGACGAAATTAAATAACCGAAAAATCTTCCAGCAAAATAGAAACTTGATTCAATCACTGTTTTCCCTATCATTGCAAGACAGTTCAGGAAAAACAAGTCGTAAACCATCCCGTCAACATGCAAATAATTTAACCCTTGCTCTCTGTGGGGTGACGGCGAGGCTCCCTCAGAAAGTTTTCCACTTAGCCTGTCGTGAATGGATCTCTTCCGTACCGTAGTACCCCCAGCCTTTCGTTCGTTCAACCTTTCCCATCTTTCTTCAGGACCTTCGTAACCCATTAGCAAGCTAGCATGTCTATTTAAGAGCCGAAAATGTTGAACAAAAAAAACTCACTCTCTGTGTGTCGTCGTTACTCCACTTTTTATCTTGTCACCGCGTGCAAGTGTCACACTCATTTTATCTTCCGACGACACCGAGACGTAGTCGTCGCTGTGGCCACCATACAACCATACAGCCAACCGGTCTCCGTTTCTTTGCCCCACAGGAGAAGCTTACTACAAAATAAGGTCTGGGAACTAAACTATGCAAAAAAGTATATGTACAAACTGGAAAAGACTTCTTTCGTGTCCTACACAATACACGGTTGTAGCTGACAGAGGAAAATGGCATCAAACGCACTTTCAGGTTTGAATGGATTTAGATAGTTCACATATCCATTAATCCACAAGAGTTGCAACAATTGTGTGCTACTAGTCATAAATTTGCTTACCAATTGCTAGGAATTGAAAATTGTCAAAAAGTGTCAAAGTCAAATTTTGCAGGAATCAGCCACTTCCAGTCGAGATTCGAATTCGAGCGACGACTGGCTTGTTAGACCAGTTTTGTACCTCGAGACCAACTGTCGAGATCATCTGTTGTAATTTCGTCAATTTCCATTTCAGAAAAAATGACGACCAACTCCCAGTCCCAACAGGTCACGAATACGTTCCATTCATCCCAGAACAAGTTGATGTCCTGAAAGTAAAGAATGTTGGAAAAGAATGTTGGATCGATTGCATAGAAATAGTGTATATTTAAAACTGATGTTTTACACGAAAATACGGTAAATGGTGTAGAAGCGTTGGTTTTTATTCCTTTTTTTTTTGAGAATGCAGTCTACATTTTTCCAAATGGTTACAAATGAATTATTCTAGCATGTATCAATTTTTTTCGTTACGCCAAAATCACACTAAAACTCGGGTATAAAATGGGGAAGGCAACTAGGAGAAACCGACCAACATAGCTCTAACTATCCCAAACTCCTATCTAGCGCCTCCACGTGGCCATACCTGAAAATATTTCAGTTTGAATAGCTTAGTAGATTACCTACAACTATAGTTTTAGGCAACCAATGAACCACTCTCTCCAGGACTCTCTTCTGTTGGCGTTCGTTGACTTTGAAAAGGCGTTCGATCGACTCAATCACGAATACAACGGGGCCTGCCACAAAAGATGATCCTTAAAACTGTCGCAATGGCCTTTTAACCCAATGCCCTTCAGGCATACAAAAAAATCACGACAACATCCGGGGCGCACTGAGGCATAGAGGAGTTCCAGATAAGCTAGTCCATCTCATCGAGGCTTAGTACGAAGCGTTCTCTTCCAACGGTATGTTGTCCGACCCTATAAGAGTTACTACTGGTATGAGACAGGGCTGTATTTTATATCCACTCCTGTTTCTCATAATTATGGATGAGATTTTGTTTGGAGCAATTGACAGTAGAACAAAGCGAAGATTGGCTTGGAATCCTATAACGATGGAGCAGCTAAATGACCTCGGCCAAGCCAACGACACTGTTTTGCTCACACACAGGTAGATGACCTCTCCAAGAGCTCCCAGGCAGCAGATCTCACAATCAATGTAGGAATGACTAAATCTATTAGTCTATATCAGTGTTCACTGACAATCCTACTAATTTCACAGTTGCGGGAAAACAGGTTGAGCAGGTGAAAGCCTTTCAATATCCTGGTAACCAGGCAACGCCCGATGATGGTACTAAAACTGATATGGTCACACGAATCAGGAAGGCCAGGGATGCCTTTACAAGTCTGCGGTGCGACGAACGGAGGTAACGCAAATAACTGCAGGTTGTCTGCGATATATCACTAGTGCCTGGTAGTCTGACAGCCGGATATCTAACGAGGAACTCCATCGTCGATCCGCAGGGAGAAAGAAGAAGAGGCAGATCCCGAGGCTGATAGCGACGCAGCTTAGCCAACGACATCCGGGCAGTTGACGAGGACCAGTCCTGTTTTCAGATTCTGTACATCCATTCGTCCACACTGATCGCCGCAGAATGCCAGTTTGCTTAAAACTGCTTCTCGCTACCAACATGTTATTTAGGTAAAATCATAGTGTCAGATATTAATTTTAAGGTATGATATCTGGTTTTGGAAAAATGGTTTTTAGCGCATGAAAAAATCCACTCAATATGAAATCCATCCCTCAAATCCACGAATATGAAGTACGGGATTCGAATTGACAGTTTTGATTTCGCACATGTGGCCTAATTTCAACGATTAGCATTTATTATGGTATCCCTTGGTCATTGCAACTGCCTTTAGTCGTTTTGGAATGCAGTCTATGAGTTTTTTTTAGTATTCGGTGGGAATTTGGTCCCATTCGTCCATCAAGTGTTTTCTAAGATCGTTTTTGTTAGAAATCTGATGGTTTCTAACTTTTGTGTCGAAATATTCCAAAAGGTTTTCAATGGGGTTGATGTCTGGAGATATTGTGGTGGAGTATCAATAAGTTTTGAGCAGTTGTAAAGTAACCATGTGCGTTTCTTAAGTGCTTTGTGCTTTGGGTCATTGTCTCGGTAAAACTTGAACCACTGACTAAATCCCATTTTGTGGGCACTTGGCTTCAAATTTTGCTTTAAAATGTCCAAATAAACATTTTGATCCATTATGCCATCGATGAAGACTAAATTGCCAACACCTTTAGCCGTAATCCACCCCTTACCGCCACTCCACCTCCGCCGTGTAGTCTGTATTTAGCAGCAAAACATCGTTTTAGCTGTTAAATACAGGCTACATAGTCGAAAAGCAGAACCTGAAATTCCATATTACAGTCGGAAAGCATACATTCAAGTAACAGTAATTTATGCTATAAAGACCTAATTTTATTCAATTATTGAGTATACTAAGTTTCTATCAATGCTACGAAACCCATAGAACATGTTTATTTGTATCTAACGTTCGGAAACTTATTTAATCAATCAACTTTTTTAATAATTTACAAGAAAAACCTAACATTCGATAAATAATGAAATTGGATAGTCAATGTTGTTGTCAAATTATATTTAACATAATAAATCGTCCAGAAAAGGTAAAAACTCTAAGAAATGTGCAATAATTGGCAAATTACCCTGTATCATTGTTAGATTGTCTGGCATTTCGTTTAAACGTTAAGAGCAAAAATGGGAAAACCACGTGACACAATTTTCTCCGGAAGCACACAACCGATTTCAACAATTTTAGTATCGAATAAAAGCTCTTGCAATCGCGAAATTTTTCGCAAATTTTTTTGAAACGAACGAGTTGTTTGAAAGTTTTGTGTCAGAAAGTACCCTAACTGGGCAATAATTGTCGTTTTTTCTCAGAAATGACTCAACCGGCTTAGGCGCTTTTAGTCTCATTTGGTATAATAGCCTTATATATCATTATTTGTTTTTCGGTGACCGATTCATCCGCTATTATTTTTAATTGAATGATATTAATGCCTTATATATTACATGATTTCCTCCAGAACCACACAAACGTATCTAACTTACTTTTAAACTTATGAGCAATTAGTCTTATTTAAAAGGTAATTTTGCCGCATTGTTGAATTGTTTCTTGATTGGATGTTAAGCATGAATGCTTAGATTACCAAAGGAACTAGATATACCCAGTCTTTGATTTCCTCATACATGCCATATATATGTTAAAGATAAATATTTCTTCTTACAACTTACGTTTACTTGTACTTTTCCAAATCAATAACAACTTACTTATACTTGCTCAACAATTTGTTGAAAAATGGATGTATCAAAATCTAAAAGTGCTCCATTTTTTTCAAATCTCGTGAACTTATTCGTTTTCAGACAATTTTGGACCCGTTTTTCATTTGACGTTTCGGGTGCCGACCCAAAAATCGTCGAGTTGGTAAACTTTTTTTATATCATGACTTTTGAACGACTGAACCGATTTTCGTGATTTTGATACCACATGAAAGGCATTGTTATTCTCTATATTTAATACTTGTTAGTAGAAGTGATAAGAACAAACTGCAAAGCTTCGGCCTAAATATAGAATTATGTTCCGAAGACGTTTCGATTTATATCCCAAATTACAAGTAAAATGGTATAACAAAGGTTCCTTTCACCACCAAGTGGATAAAATCGGTTTTTTCGTTTGGTCATGGAGTTCCGATTAATGATAATCAAAAGAAGTAGGTTCATAGTTACACTGACTTTTGCTACTTTCGAATTGTACTTCCGGCTCCAACCCACTCACAACGTAAACTTCGTGCAGCAAGCATTTCTTGAACGTCACAAAAGCAATTTGCTCAATTGCGTGTTTCAAGAAACCGTAACACGATGAAAATTTAAAAACTTTCATACCTAGAGATGGGGGAGATGGTAGAACTGCAATGCATTTTTTTTTTGTATTTTTTCTTTGCTGTATGCAATACTACTACAGCATTGCATTTCTCTGATACCGTTGCGAAAGGGGAGTATATGAGAACAGATTTTACTCTCAAATATAGTTTCTACTTGAGTGTGGTGTAATTAGTGAAGTGTTTTTAAAGTAATTGTACTGATGAACAAGTTTCAAAGTTATGTTCTGCTCGGTCAAATGGAAGTTCTGAAACAGTTAGTTCATTTCTGATTGTATGTTTTCTTTGCATCGAATGTCGAAAATTCAACGGATTCAAACATTTGATGCAAGACACAACAGTCATTTATCAATTTCAGAAAACAATATTATTGAAAACATGTGTGGAGGTCTGAACTGCAATAAACGAAATAAAAATATCTGTCAATAACCGGACCGAGAACCAGTGAAAAGTCTCTCAGAAAACATGCCTGCCAATCCTCACAATAAAAGGCGTTTTACGATTGCAGATAGCATATTGTCAAAAGCCACACGACAGACGAAAGATTTTTTTTCTGCTCGAACACCAGCGAACGCAGCGCTATGACCCAGTAGAATTTTTATTCGAAACACCTCGCTACTGACCGGCCGGTAATGGTTCCCGGCCATCCCGAGGCCAGACGCAAACAAAGTTTTGAACCAATATTTGAAACAATGGGAAACAAAGGCACGCGAATGATAATCAAATTTAAATATTTTCCCGCTTGCTCCGGATGCTTCAACGCCAGGTCGGTCGGTCGGTCGGTCGGCCAGCAATCTAACGTACGAGTAGGTGTACCGAGCGAATGAAATCCTGCCTGACAAGGCAGTAGGGCTCCGGATGGCAAACGAGACGCGCGGGACACCCAGTCGGGATGCGGTGTGCTGATGCTGTACGCTGAATCTCGTGTTGGCAAACTGTGATTTCATGTGAACAAATATTCATCCAATTGGTGCCGAGATTTCGGCATGAGTAAATAAAATTGGTTTGATTTTTTTTTCGATTGCGGAGTATCTCCACAATGTCTCAAAGGATTAATAAATACTGAAGGCGTGGAAACGGATATCGACACGGGTTGTTGCTGGCAGTTGGTGAGTTATACGATTTCATTTATTATTTTACAAAGCTGGTTGTAATCTACCATGTAGTATGACTGACGGGATTTTTCATTTATGAATCTATCGAACATCAAATATTCATGACCCTCAGTTCATCATTTGGTTAGTTAATTTTCTTTTATTTTTCAAATTAAGTCTAGGAAGAGTATTATATTTTTAGGAAATCTGGTGAGAAAAATACATTACAAAATAATCATTATTGTTCCATGTATTCCTAGCCTAGTTTCTACGACCACTCGAAGAAATAAAACCCAACAAATCCTTGTCACAACCACTTTAAGCTACACCATCACCGCTTTTTCTCCACTCTCACCGAGCAGTCAGTACAGTATGCCAAGCAAATACACTTCAGTGGGTCCACGAAATATGTCTTTCCGAAACGAAACCATTGCCCGCAAGGACGATTGGCAAACACATCTCGAAAGAACCACAGAAGAACTTCAACATTAATTCAGTGTACAGGTAAGAACTCAATGAAAAGGCTTTGATAAAATTAAAAAGCACTTACCGACTTAGTATGGGTTTGGGTTCCGATGTGTGCGCTGGTGTCTGTAACCATTTTTTGCTACGTTTCCTGCAATATCCGATTCACTCCGTGGCTTTCTGGCGTTCATTCCACACACGTCTACCACGGAGCCCGACATAGAATAGCGTTGTTCCAATTTCAACCAACCTTTGTGGTTCAGTTTCGCTCAATCTAATCTGTTATTTTTTTGTTCGACTGCTTCTCGCTACTAAATCGGAAGCCATCTCACACACGTATACGATCCTTACAACATCCCAGCCGACAAACTGCAAGGTAAAAAGTACATCGTCTTACACTTTAGCGCCCTAAAGTTTTCCAACCTCTTTTGTGTGTAGAAGAAACGTTTCCCCGGTTACAGTACGCTCTTCACATACCGATGGAAAAGCCCTTCACGGAACACCTTGCTTTATCTTTCAAGCAGCGGCACATTGAACGAAACGGAATGTTGAGCAAATCTTTCCCCAGCTGCTTTCTATTCTGGCTACTGGCTGCGGTCTGCAGTGAAAAAGCGAAAATCCTTCGGAGGAAAGTGAAAAACTTGTCTTTTATTTCCGGATTTACCGCAAAACCCCAAACTTATCCCTTGCCTTGCCGTGCACCGAACTCCTCGGCCAACCAGAAAACAAGAAGTAAAGCAAAAAAAGCGGTCCTCTCTATCCGAGATGCTACCTGCAGGAACGAGAAGCTGCACTAGACAAGTCTACATCTGATTGTCAAGTTTCATTAGAGTGGTATCTACAGTTTTAAAAGTGCTCGGTGAAGACTTGTCTTCAACAGAATCCACTAGGTAGAGGGAAAATAGACTCGTATTGTTAGTGTTAAATTTATCGATTGTGCCACATAAAACTTTGACTCAATGGTGCAGTACCAGTGCTTAAACGAAAGACGAATGCTATAAAAAATTAAGGACATTGTACTGATGCTGGCATTTATACATTGATGTAAAATGAGCTTCGAATTATTACAGCACCGTTGTTGTAACAGCCGAGCTTTAAAATCCACCGCTTTAAATGTGAACATACATAAATTTTTCAACCAAGGGTGATATCACACTTTCCCTAAGGGATCCTGTTGCTCTAATACGGAACCATTTATAATTTTATTGTCCTTTACTGCGAGATGTCATTTATTTAGGTGCCTGCGAATATTGTGCCATTCCGTCTCAGCCGGTCGGTCGGTCGGTAATCTGTACAACAACACGTTTTCCCAAATCCGAACTGGGGGCTGCCATTCGGCAGTAAACATTGCCGGACGATAGGTTCCCCCGAAGGCTGATCCGGGGATATATTCCTAATTAGGAATAAAAGTTTTATTGGCACCGACCATCGCCGCCCAACCGACCGAATCTGGGCACCATTTGTGTAGGTAAGTATATGTATATGCAGAAAGAAATTAATTAGAAAATTTCCCTCCGTAAATCGATGATCGTAAAACCAGCGTTCATTTGCTTGCCGCACCCCTAGACTGCCTAGAATATCTAGTGTGTTCAAGTGTGCAACTTTGAACTTTTCGAGCCTTACAAGCTGACGACAGCGGGAAAAATGGCCTGATTCGTGCGCCTATTTTACGATAGCCACTTGCTCCCGGACGCGTTGCTCTGAAAATCTTAGAGTTCTAATGTCACCGATGTGTCGTACAATATCCAGAGAGGCGAACAAAACGAAAAGCGGATAACAACGGAATCGATGCCACCTCTGGCAATGACAAATCAATTAAGGTTGAATATACTGACTGCTCCTCCAGTCTATTGGATAGAAGAAGAAAAATTCTGAAGAAATCTAAAGGAACAATGGGTTGGAGAAAAGAAAAACTTGTCAATCCGTCACCGAAACTGTTGTCAATTTGAAGGGTGGAAAATGTACAGATACGGCAGCAAGCAACAAGCTTTGTTCAATTTATCTTTGGCCGGTTGTGAAGATTGATAAAAATGTTCTGCCAAATTGGTGGACATAATGAGGGAAAAACTCCGACGGAAACAATTATTACTATAATATGTCGATATATTGAAAATAACCGTAAAAGTTGCTGATCTCAACTTAAAACATGATTTAATTACTAATTAGTGTTAAAAAAATGAGTCAAGGAACCATCCAAAAAAAATTGAAACCTCTCGAAAAAATTTTATGAACCTTTCGTTCCAAGATCTTTCGTTATGAAATCGACATTATTTGCCATATACCAGTACGTCCTTTTTTATTAATATTCTATCTGACTGGTATGAGTTTAATACGTCTAGCAGAACTTTTAAAAATAGAATATAAGTTTGTATCAAAAACTGTCTGTACGATACTATATCCAGAAAAAAACATTTATGGCATGAAACCTAATTCTGTCAGAAGATCGTAGGACAGTTGTGAGACTTCAGAAGAGGAAGAAGTCACTTTTGAGGACACTTTCAAAAACAGCTATCCACTTATGTGGTTTCAAAAAATGTACTCCGTTTTCCGTATGGAAAAAAATTGCTTATCAAATCAAAAATTTCTTGGTAAACCTCGGCATCTTGTGTTTCACTGGAACATTAAACTTCATCTCTACTATGCAAATCAGTTAATATTTCATCAAATCCTTGGAATTCAAGTGAAAAATAAAGTCCTCGTGAATCAATTATTTTATAAGGTACTAGCTGACCCGACAAACTTCGTATTGCCACAAATTAACCTGTGTTGTACATAAATCATGAATCTCGGATGATCTTTGTCACAATCTCGAGTTTTGCAAGCCCCCCAGTGGGCGGCGCTTCCGACGGCGGGTCACCAGCAACACTCGCGACCGGCTCGTCCTGAATGATCTAGTGTTACTATAGATAGTTTTTGTGGTCTTGTTATTGATCAATGTTTTATGGAAGAGTCTCGAATTTCTCGAGTTCGATTAGTTTTTGAGTTTCGCAAAAATTTCTGTTTTATTTGTATGAGAGTCCACATCCCCCTACCACAGGGGTGGGAGGTCTCTAACTATCGTAAAATAAATTCAAGACTCCAAAATCTCCCACATGCCAAATTTGGTTCCATTTTCTTAATTAGTTCTCAAGTTATAAGAAAATTTGAATTTCATTTGTATGGAAGCCCACCCTCTTAAAGGAGAGATGGGCCATAACTCGCTTTCTAAAGAAGAGAGGGGTCTCAATTCACCATAGAAAAAAATCTTGCGTCCAAAACCACTTACATGTCAAATTTGGTTCCATTTGCTTGATCAGTTCTCGAGTTATGAGGAAATTTGTTTTTCATTTGTATAGGAGCCCCCCCCCCCCTCTTAAAGTGGGGAAATCCATAGAAAATATACCATAGAAAATATTCTTGCCTACAAAAACACCCACATGATAAATTTGGTTCCATTTGCTTGATTAGTTCTAGAGTTATGAGGAAATTTGTATTTCGTTTGTATGAGAGCCCCCCTCTTAAGAAGGTAAGGGGTCCTAATTCATCATAGAAAAAATGGTTGCCTCCAAAAACACCCACATGCCAAATATGGTTCCATTTGCTTCATTAGTTCTCGAATTATGAGGAAATTTGTATTTTATTTGTGTAGAAGCACCCCCTCTTAAAGTTGGGAGGGGTCCTAATTCACCATAGAAAATATTTTTGCCTCCAGAAACCTCCACATGCCAAATTTGGTTCTATTTGTTTGATTAGTTCTCGAGTTATGAGGAAATTTGAATTTCATTTGTATAGGAGCCCCCCCTTCTAAAGTGGGTAGGGGTCCCAATTCATCATAGAAAAAATGTTTGTCTCCGAAAACACCCACGTGCCAAATTTGGTACCATTTGCTTGATTAGTTCTCGAGTTATGAGGAAATTTGTATATCGTTTGTATAGGAGCCCCCCTCTTAAAGTGGGGAGGGGCCCTAATTCACTATAGAAAATATTCTTGCCCTCGAAAACTTTCACATGCCAAATTTGGTTCCATTTGCTTGATTAGTTCTTCAGTTATGAGGAAATTTGTATTTCATGTGTATAGGATCCCCCCCTCCTAAAACGGGGAGGGGTCCCAATTCATCATAGAAAAAATTTTTGTCTCCAAAAACACCCAGGTGTCAAATTTGGTTCCATTTGCTTGATTAGTTCTCGAGTTATGAGGAAATTTGTATTTCGTTTGTATAGGAGCCCCCCCTCTTAAAGTGGGGAGAGGTTCTAATTCACCATAGAAAATATTCATGCCCTAGAAAACTTTCACACGCCAAATTTGGTTCCATTTGCTTGATTAATTCTCAAGTTATAAGGAAATTTGCATTTCAATTGTATAGGAGCCCCCCTTCCTAAAGTGGGGAGGGGTCTCAATTCATCATAGAAAAAAATTTTGTCTCCAAAAACACCCACGTGCCAAATTTTGTTCCATTTGCTTGATTAGTTCTCGAGTTATGAGGAAATTTTTATTTCGTTTGTATAGGAGCCCCCCCTCTTAAACTGGGGAGGGGTCCTTATTCACCATAGAAAATATTCTTGCCCTCAAAAACTTTCACGTGCCAAATTTTGTTCCATTTGCTTGATTAGTTCTTCAGTTATGAGGAAATTTGTATTTCATGTGTATAGGATCCCCCCCTCCTAAAACGGGGAGGGGTCCCAATTCATCATAGAAAAAATTTTTGTCTCCAAAAACACCCACATGCCAAATTTGGTTCCATTTGCTTAATTACTTCTCGAGTTATGAGGAAAATTGTGTTTCTTTGGTACAGGAGCCCCCCCTCTTAAAGTGGGGAGGGGTCCTAATTTACTATAGAAAATATTCTTGCCCTCGAAAACCTTCACATGCCAAATTTGGTTCCATTTGCTTGATTAGTTCTCGAGTTATGAGGAAATTTGTATGGAAGCCCCCCCTTTTAAAGAGGAGAGGAGTTATAATTCCCCTTATAAAGAGGGGAGGGGTCGCAATTTACCATAGAATAAATTCTTGTCACTGAAAACACCCACATGCCAAATTTTGTTCTATTTGCTTGATTAGTTGTCGAGTTATGCAGAAATTTGTGTTTCATTTGTATGGGAGCCCCCCCTCTTAGTGGGGGGAGGGGTTTCTAACCATCACTAAAGCCTTTCCTGGCCCCAAAAAACCTCTACATGCATATTTTAATGCCGATTGGTTCAGTAGTTTTCGATTCTATAAGGAACATACGGACAGACAGACAGACAGACAGACAGACAGACAGACAGACAGACAGACAGACAGACAGAAATCCTTCTTTATAGGTATAGATTTGCCAAAAATTTGGTGAAACAGGTAGCAGTTCACACAGTAAAAATGGGTGCTAATTGTGTCCCGTAACGCTGGAATGTGTCAAATACTGTTTCACCAGAGCCTGGTCGAAGGCCGCTTTCACGTATCAGGTATCAGCATCTTTGGCTTGAGCAGCGTGTTCCGCTTTCACGTAGGTCTCGTCCATAGTGCAACAGTTTTCATCACGGTTTGGGGCTTTCTGAACCTTTAACGTAGGTAATCTAGCTCGAGTTTTGGCCTTCTGCACTACAACTTTTGCACGACTTGTGTTCTTTGCCTAAACGAATTAGGCCTCATCTCGAACGGGTGCTGGTTGGTTTTCGGCCGAAGGGCCCAACATTGGTAATGCTTTAACACTATATGGACGATTTTGTTCTTCGCCTCTTGGTTATCGATCAACAGATAGACGTTCTTCGAACCGTTTTACGAAACGAGAACCCATAGAATTCGGGACTCCTAACATGATAGATTCCAATTCCTTTTGTCCAATCCTGAAGGGTGCATGAGTCGAACCAAGCTTTAATCAGAGATTATAACCGGATTCGAACCCACAACACCGGCCAGGGCACATCTTGTGCAAGTTGCGTCAAAATCTGGTCTAGATCTGGTCTGGAGTGGTCTGGAACAAAGTTGGCGTTGGCTAAGATGCCAAAATCAACAGTGTGTAACTGTGTAATGCACTGAACACTATAGGGGGAACCTAGGTGTGGAAAGCGAAAATCAAAACTAGGGACCAAGAGCTGAGGAGGAAGATTTTGAGTGGCGTTAAGTTCAATTCTATCATCTCCATCCGGGATATGGTTAGAAGGTACGATTCCAACTATCAAACCACGTGGAACATCCTCACTCGAGAAAGCTAAGGGTTTTACAGTGCCAGTAAACATCCAAATGGGCACTTGAAGCAGAATTTGGTAGCCAACAAGTGTGTTAGGCGTATGTTCGAGCAAGTTTTGACGAATTTCAACGGATGCAAATATGCTGGACGCCGTGGAAATGGATTTCAAGTAACTTTCCGGTCGAAAATTTTACATTGCAACTAGACAGGGCGATTTGCCAGGCAAGTATAAGTTCATTTTCGCTGATAAATTCACAAAAAAGGTCATGCTCTGACAAGGAATACGTAGCTATGGTCTGAAGACTGAGCCTTTCATCACTTCCTCAGCGATGGCTTCAATTGTTTACATGGTACTTTTTCACACATTTACAAGTAACATCATATTGTGGCCTAATTTGACTTGCTGCCACTACTCTAAAGTGGTACTAGAGAATTATGCAGCTAATTATGTCGATTTCGTGCCAAAAAGAATGAACCCTCCAAATTGTTCGGAGTTTTGATCCATTGAAAATTTTTAGGCAATTGTCATACAACGGAGGGATAATCAATAGTGCTAAAGAAATGCGTTCAAAGTGGAAGAAATTTGGTGATTCAGTTGCACCTGTAATTGTGCAAGATATGATCAGTACTATTAAGAAAAAAGTTCGAGATTTTATTAGAACTAGGGTAAATAGTCAATTGTTGCACAGCTAAGCACTCGTTTCGAGCAATTTGATGATTTTGAACAGATGAAAGCAGTTTTGTTGGTAAAACCGCTTACTATGCCGATAGACTAATATAAAATTAGTCCCCAGAGCTATCTGTATGGAATTCCTTACGAAAACCGCGTAAAATACGTCTTCTGTAAAGCAACTCTGCACCCAAATATTACATACCTAAATAACCTTCGAATCCTATTATTTCACACCTCACACCCAATTGTTGCACCGCATTTATTTTAGCTTTTACTCATTATTCCAATTGCCAAGTTGATTGCCAAGTTGAGGACGAAATCATTTTTATACACTTCAGGATTACCTTCACATTCACTATGGACCAAAAAACCTCGCCACAAACGATAAAAAAACCGAAAAATCGCGATGCCGAAAACTCCAGCTTCTACACTCTTAAATCAATTTATCCGTAAATTGGTTGGATTTAGCTAAAACTTGGTTAAAACTACTCAAAATGCATTACAGTGTATAAACTCAGATTTTGAGCAGTTTTACAACCAAAAAATTGTTAGTTGGAACTTAAAAATGCATTATTTGACACAGAGAATAACCAAAATTGATTGAATATTTTACCGAAAATTTGAGTTTGTACACTTTAAGGGCATTTTGAGTTGTTTCGACCTAGTTTTAACTACTTCCGACCAATTTACAGGTAGAATCATTTAAGAGTTACCACTTGCGATAAACAAAAAGCAACACCAGAGAGAAATGAACTGTCACATCACATACGCTATGCATAAATAACGTATGCAATAAAATTGGAAGGAGTGTCGTCCGTTGTTCCAATTATTGAGCTAACAAATTTAACGGCATTTTGTATTATAAAGACCCAATTTTATTCATTTATTGAGTATAGTTAGTTTCTGTCAATGCTACTGCATCTCACATTCGGTGAAAGCTTATTTTGTAAATTTAACTTTCTTAATAATTGTGACAAGAAAATCGTCTAGTGAAGGCGAAACTGGGACACATATAACAAAACGTATTATTACACTTAAAAATCACAGAAAAATATCAACATTCTAAATTAGCCTAATTGTAATTTAGCCAATATTGTTGTCAAATTACATTTACCATAATAAGCCGCCGAGAAAAGGTACAAAACTACGAAATGTGCAATAATTGGGCGGTGTGAAACAATTGGCAAATAACCCTAATAAATAAAAAAAAGAAATACTATGGAACTAAAAGCTAAACATCAGGATCATAGAGCCGATCAGATTCAGATTCACTGACATCACTACTTGTAAGCGACAAACACTTTATAGCGATCCGTACAGATCGCGACAATACACAATCACAATACAAACAACATGTGTGACCTTTTTTCTCGCAGCTAGATAAGATGTAACACTGTGATCGACTGCTGAGACTGTTTAGAGAACAAAATCTTGTGATCAACGCTAAAGGTTAACTGTTTGTCATGATCTGTACGGATCGTGATCTGTGCGTGTGGCGATGACTCACAGATTTTATCAAAATCACTGATCTTCCATCCCTGGTCCCGAACTATTGGTTGTTCTACGCGTCCAGATTAACTCTTAGTCGGACTTTATTTTCAACCGTCTAGTGAAATATGCAAGCTCTTCCAAAAGGCTTTAAATCTGGTCTCATTATCTATGATTTTCTTCTGAATGCTAGATTTTACGAAGAAACGTACCTACTACTAAATTTTCAGAGGTTAAAGGGTTTCCACGGTAAAATTGCAACGCACTCAAATATTACTCTATTTAACTTTTGAACCGATGGGAAAAATTATTGAAATTTTGCATGGAGAAAGTCCAAAGTGCAATGTTTGCACTATGTGATTCGCTTCATCAGGTGTGCAATGGCGAAAAAAATGGCGTCGAAAGAACAATTCGTTCGCAAAAACAATCTGCACTAGTACTTGGAATTAAATAAATAGAAAACTTTTCCAATTTAATTCTAGCATGTATAGGTTGTGTTTTTTATCGACTGGATTCAATTGTAACTGTTAATATTTGGAAGGGCAGTCTTCGGAGAAATTTATCAAGACTGAAGTTTGATGTTTTCCCGACGTTTGTTGACACTTTGTTGGTGTCCTTTTCAAGGGGTAATATCATTTAGTCTTTTGTTCTGTTTTTAGGAGTGTACATATTACGGTCATGGAGGGTAGCAGTTGGTACATGAATTTGAATATTTAAAAGATTTAAAAAGTTTTTCCTGCTTTGTAGCTTTACTGCGGAACACTCAGCTAGTTTTAAGCTAGTTGCAATGAAATGTTGATAAAGCCATTTTCAAGTTTACTCTAAATTTTTGAATAATCTCAGGAGTCAAACATCACATTAGTCGACATAACAATGCATTATATTGCTCAAATAACTAGCACAATTAATTAATAAAACTTTAAAAATTTTCGGTCGAAATTATTACTTTTATTTAAATATATACAAAAGTATTCAGAACATAAAAATTTATTATGTTAAATCTATGTTGAAAATGCATCTTTTCCATCAAAATACATTATTTAGTCATGAAAATGTCCGAAAGTTTTGTAACAACTCCCAAGTGAGCTGCTACCCCGACAAACTTCAGCAGCACGAGACCCGGACTTCGTCGCAAGGTCGGCGCGCTACTGGGCAAACTGGAGGGATTTCGCGATACTAGAATTACACTAAAACGGCCAACTTCTTTATTAGAGTGTGTTTATTGTGCGGTGTAGTGTTTCCAATGGGTTGGGTTCACGGTACGTACCACGCTGCTTCCTCTGCTTTTCGACTGTGACGGTGACTGAATTGACCGGCGAGCGCTCGCTGATCCTCGGTGCGGCTACGGGCGTCTCCAATACCGGCTGGCAAAATGGCGTCGACGACGGAATGGCGGGTAACGAATGGGCGACCTGGAAAGGCGTTCCAGGCAAGTATTCTCCCAGGCGCTTCCTTCTTTGACTAAAATCGGCTGGCGACGGACGATACCGACTTTTGCCAGACCGAGAAGGAAATCCTCCTTTATGTTTAGGGCCAATGCCCGAGGGTTGATGTCCTCCTTGGCAGTTATGATCGCGGACGATCAGACGACGAAACGCTGGTCCTTTACGGGTTAGACGTAGGCAACCGTCAAGTTGCCTAGGCCGAAACGAGTGCAGGGTGTCTTCGGTTGCTCGCAAGCTTCCGGAACGCGATCGCCGATCGCTAAACAAAACGGTATTCAAAGGTATACAGAAAAAGGTCCTATGTAAGGGAGAAGGTTTTCCCGCTTTAGTTGTCGTTCGGCTTATAAGGTTTTATTTGCCGGGTAGTTACCTGAATGCTCGGGTTGGTAATTTGCAAGAGCTCCAAAATTGGCACTTTGGCACAATTAAAATTACCTTCTTAAAAGCTACACTTCCACTGCACTCGTTCGCCTGAATTAGAATGGCCGTTGGCGCAATCTTGAGAACGGCCCAGAGATATTTCAATAGATTTGGCGGTTTGTCGACCCTATTGTATTTTGTGCCGTTACCCTTTAACCCATCGGTGTTGTGTCGTGTGTTTGAAACGTGTTTAATGTTTAGTACTAGTTGGAAAAAAAAGGTGGGCGTTTATCTTAATCATGCATAACGAATTAAAAAAGTATTTAATCCTACTGTAACGATCGGTTACAGTTTTAGGTAGACGTGTTTAAACATACTTTCACTAACAATTCAGATAGAATTACGCATGCCCCAGATATTAAAACGGCATGTCTCCCAAACTACCAATATTGTTTTTTCTAATTAAGTGATTCTCAGGTAGAATTTTCTGGCGAACATTTTAAGCATATTTATTTGAAAATAAAATTGGGGGTGTTTTGAGATATTCACATATTTCGTTTTAAATTGCAAAAAAGTGTATGATGTTGACAAATTAGATAAAAACTGATAACATCATTCGATTGCGCGGCCAAAAACCCAGAAAAAAAGTAATATTGTCGTGTCTTCAGATCAAACTGTTTCGGAGATATTTAAACCCGAAAAATGACTTTTTTTTGAAAATCTGTATAAAAGGAAGTAGCGCACCTGCTAGGGGGATTGATCAATCATCGGCATAAAACTTTGGAAAATTGGTTATGGGGTCGGAATGAACAATTATGCCAACTTTGGTTGAAATCGCTGATCGTCAGATCCAATATTTCCGGTTTTTGTGCACGTTTGAGATGGAATGACCCATTCAAGTGTGTGCAGTTGAGACCTGGTATATCTGAAAACAACAAAAACATTCAAGAAAATATAACAAATTCAAAAAGTTTTGGAGATGCGGGGCATCGATCCCCGTACCTCTCACATGCTAAGCGAGCGCTCTACCATCTGAGCTACATCCCCTTGATAGTTAAGATAGAGATTGATTGATATATTTATATTCGTCAAGTTAACGAGCTAATCACAATTCCAATCGCGCATAGCGACTATTTCAAGCAAGCAATGCAGTGAGTGAAAGGTTGACTTTCCTGCAGCGCAGCTACAAACCAGTTTTCGATCAGCCTCAGCCGAAATGCTCGATTGCGGTGCGGCACTGCAAAGCAAAACGAATAAGAATGGATGCCTAAGCGTCAAGTGACCTGCATCGACACGTTTCAAACCATCTTGTATACACAATTTAAAATACCTGCTTTTTTGTTTTAAATTAAATTTCCCACCGAACCGTAATACTTGCCAGAAAGTAAAACAACTATTTTGCAGACGGCTTCCAGGGACCAACGGAACTCTACCGTTCGTCCCACTAAGGACAGAGCGGGCGGTTGAAAGCGCTGCTCAAGCTAGGCGTTCAACCTCAAAAGCATCATTCGCCACAAGGGTACACTTTTGAAGCGTTTTTGCTCGCGTCACAAAGTACGCAGTATTTCAGCTCCAGGTCCCCTGGCCTGGACCAGCAAGCGGCCCGGTTCGGAAAATAGTATTCCAACTGGTCGCCTTCCACGTCGTTGAGCTAGATAGTTAGGCGATGTTTTGAGAAGGCCGCCAGCCACCCCTAGGAACCGGGTTTTCACTAGCCTGGCAGCAGCATAAACGCGCACATAGCCAAGCCATAGCTTGGATTTACCCGCATATGAGAGCGCGCTGCTGAAAGTAGGAGGATATGAAACGTAAAAAAATTAAACGATTTTCTCTGTTGCTGTGCAGTCATGAGTGAATGTGGTACAGGTCGCGGCCACACATTTATTTCATACCGGGTTTTTGCGGGCCTGCGAGAGCAAGTAACTTGCACAGATGGTTTTGGGAGAAAAGCGTGTAATTTTATGTAAGTGATGCAAATGAAATTGCTTTTGGAAGGTTAGATTTGATCTACCAAAATTAAAAATTACATACCTCAACAATCGTTAAAAAAACTGAATACATAAGCTGATAGTAACAGGAGAATCATTTTCCAACACCGTTACCGTCCTCGATGAAAAAAATATATTAAATATAGAGAGCGGGTCACCTCGTGATAAAATAACCTATACATGAAATATCGTTTCTGGCAATCGCCCAAAGCGTTCCAGAGGTTGAAAATCCTGATGATTGTGTGCCAGCAACAAAACCGTTTTAGTCCGGGAAATAATGTATAGGATTGACTTTCGATGACATTTGCGATATTTCTTGTGAAAAGTGGTTTTGATTTAGGTTTTGGATAAGGTTAAGGTTACATCGCATAATTCGCTTTTCGCAAGAGTGCAAAATGCTTGGCAGCATTTTAAGTGCACTCCTCTCTGACAAAAGTAGGGCTCATTAATTCGACTGAAACGTGGTTACCATTCATTCACCGTAACCATCATCAGGCATCAATTGTTACGACGTTGAATATCCTGTAATGATGGGAATAAATATAGGAGATTATTGGACAGGATTGCCTTAAAGCTCAGTGGCAGAATCGCAATGAGGAAAGCGAATGGTTCTTAGAGGCATCTTCGTTCCACCCGTCAGCAGTCCCTGCTGTCCGCCACACGGAGCAATCAATCAAGGAATAACAAGGAACCGTTTTCAACACCGTCGACCGACGACAATAGCCAACGCTCGTGCTTAATTAGTACGAAATTAATTAATAAATAAGAGCAAAACCGTATCAAACCAAGCGTTACCACTTTAAGCGACGTTTTCTCCCCACACAATGTCGACCGGTACGCAGAAGTAAACCAGCTCGTTGTAGGTTGCATATGGAATAACTAACACCAACAGCCTGCAGGCTGGGAATGAAAATTTAAATTCAACAAACTCAACTAATTTAAGTAATCACTTCTACAAGCCCTTAGAATTCGAGCTACTTCCACTAATCAAAATCTTCCTCAATCGATTGTTTATTTGTTTGTTTGTGACATGTAAGTTCACCTTCTTCCGTTGGACGGACAGTTCTATTGGCAGTTCAGGAGATTTTCCTTCGGACAGATAAAACATAAGCAAGTCCCGACCCGATCTGTAGCCCGGTGTGCATCCAGTCGGTTGCTTTCTTATTATCGCAGCAGTTAATTAATTTCATCCCCACCGAGCCGAAGGGCCGAGCACTAGCGACGGGATAGGCGTGGTGGGCCATTATTTGACGAAGGCCAACACAGCCAAGTGGCGCGGCGCGGCCGCAGAAAAGGATGGAGCAAACAATGACGCCTTTTAATTAAATGATTTTGTAGCTGAGCGAAGCAGTTTTCCACCATCTCGAGTCCGCATCCACCCGATGCCATGCCATCCATCGCAGTCGGACCTGCCGACGGTTGCCGGACGCAACGGGATGGCGTCAATAATGCTGGATGTCTTTTCAGGTTTGTGCTAGCAAGCAAACCGTACGTACGGGTTAATCAGCGCTACAAACGGCACGGCACGGTGCGGCGCAATGGAGGCAGGATGCGCACGAACGAAAATGTTTGCGCTCTGAGTGATGATTATCCCCGATCGAAACGAAGGCCGGATTACCCATTTCGAAAGCGGATATTGGTAGAAAATTGGAATATTGACCAATGTGACAGATGGTTGAGTAAAAAGGGTTCAATATTGGTAGAATGATAGGTGGCACACAAAATTGTAAATAATAGTGATTCATAAATTTATTATAAATTGTTGACCGTTTGTCTAAGTAACTTTATAAGATGAACATACGGAGTAAACTACCAAAAATAGATAAGTGTCTTAGTTGTACTTCGTAATCAGCAGCCGAACCGATAGGAATTGATTGGGCTCGACAAAGACTATACACGCGGACATCTTTAAACAAAGCAAGCTTTTACAATATCCCGACGACTCGCGGAGACATTTTCACAAAATAAAAAAGTTGTATAAAGAAATGCAAAAATGGCCAATGACCCTCTAACAAGCAACAATGTAGAAATGATCGAGCAAGCTAGTAGTATTTTACCTCATAAATTAGGTGGCCTTATACTTCAAGATAATCGTAATCTATCAACACTACATCTCTTCCAGCTAACTGGTTCATTTGTCTGAAGTGTAGCGATGATGTGATATCTCGGTTACTCTAACGCTAACATGTTGGCATCGAAAACATGGGCATGTCAGCTACTTGATCTCTGCATGTGTTAATGAAGGAGTGCAAATTTATGGAGTGTATACGGACCAGAAAGCAGCGTTTGATCGAGTTGATCACGATATTCTTCTTGCAAGCCTTAAGAAACTGTGTGCTTGCCCTCCGTTCTGTAAGTGACTACACTCTTAGCTAACATACCGTAAGCTGAGTGTGAAAATCGGATCCGACTTTTCCAATGCATTAAGCAAACTCTGGCGTACCACATGGTAGCAACCTTAAACCTTAGATTTCCTAGAATTCGTCAAATGATTTTTGAGACATTATTTATCTCTAAAAAATAATTACTTTGCTGCGGGAAACTTATTATTTTTTGCCAGTATGCATTCAAAGGAAACCAAAACAATTTCTTACGAAAATGCATGAAAAGTATTGGTTAGACATGGCTCACTCATTCCAATTTATTCAATTTTTGCACTTAGGCAAAGCAAATTTTGAAACCACGTTGTATAAAATACTTGTAGAGTAGATTTAAATTCACAATTTTACGGAATTAGCTACTTTTTTGCCCTGAACCACCCAATTAGGGCTCATTGTTCTGTACAATTTTAGTGACTCTCAAAATAGAAAATGAAAAGATTTATACAAAAATTATTCAGTCATTTTGAGACGGTAACGTTAGATGGGGAGCTATAAATTTGAATTAACAGTTTAAGCTAAATCGCAACTAATCAAAGCAACGGTACAATTTGAGTCTAAATAAACACTTAACAATTATCATTGTCATTGAATGCGTTGGCGATAGACACGAAATGGCTCATCAAAAATAAAACGGTCACTAAAACAGTAGAATTGTCGAATCGTGGAAGCGATGGGAGAGTTGGCACCCTATTGCGGTTGCAAAACTCGCGATGCTGTGTATAATCCAATTTGCGATAAGATGTCCTGTGCTTGAAACTCGCCAGTCAAAATCCTGCAGAACCTGTCTACGTCTACTCAACACTACACAAATTCAAAAGCTCCTATAACATTCGGCAGTCCTTGATTCACCCCAGACGTTTAACTACGAGGTAGATTGAGTAGTATCGTTGCGTTGTTTAATTTTACAGAATACCCGTGGCCCTAGATTACTACCATGTGGTAGACCATAACTATATATTTTACGTAAAGTTGGTTATTCATAAGGTATATTTCCAACCATCTACGAAGTCTTGTGGTACACCCAAGCTTGTCTAGTTCACTCAAAAGAATAGTATGATTAACGGCATCAAAAGCAGCCTCTAGCTAGTATGAACTGCATCAACTACAACAACTTGAGTTTCTATGGAATACGAGGGAAAGAATCCATGATGTGCTGTACCTAAATAATTCTGACAGCCTTTAAATAACATGTCTTTCATTATGGTCTCCAATACCTTGGATTTAGCACTCAAAGTAGTTATTCCATTGTAATTTACGATATTACATTTTTCTTCCTTCTTATAGATTGGAAACATGTAGGATTTTTTTCCATGAAGTGGAAAGCATTATGCTGGAACGATAGAGTGAAAAATGCTGGTCAATAAAGACACAAAATAACCGAGGCACTGTTTTAAAATAATCGTAGGAAATATACCAGGGGTGACATTGCGAATCTCGTTTCGAGTGATTTTGGTTCATTTCGTCCATTCGTTTAACGTCGTCGAAACGAACCAAAATCTCTCGAAACGAGATTCGCAATGTCACCCCAGGTTCAAGTAAAAAAGATGACTTGACGCTTCTAATAGTGGACAGAAAGCTCACTAATCATAAAAATATTCATGCTTAGTGTATCCAACGGAACATCTCTTAAAGTTTACTTAAATTTGCTTGTTGCGTACAGGGGGCCCTGTAGCCACAAATGCTACAAATAGTAAATTCTGCATTTGCCAGAGATGAACAGTCTTGCTAGGACAAGTGCTTATAAGAGTGGTAGTGACTTGAGGTATGTAATGAAGGCAAATTTTAACTTGAAAAGTAGTAAAAAAGAAAGAGGGTGAAAACAGCGAGACTTAAGCATGGATAATAAGCAGTTGGTTCACTCTATAGCGATACTGCAGAAAAGAATTAAGTGCGGAATACAGAAAAAACTGGATAATATCACGAGAGATCAAAATGCTGGTCGCATTGATAATGTCCATAAGAAACATTATATTGTTAAAAATATTTGCAAAAAGGATTTGTACAGCAGCAACTATAAGCAGATATTTCATTACGATATACCGTGAACGGAATATTAGTGTTATTGCTTTTCTCCACAAAAATAAATAAATAACTGAGAAGTAAGCATTGCATTATGTCATATTTTCCAAGAAAAATAACTAGGCGGAATTGTACTATAATTCTGTTATAGTAATAGTTATTCTTATACAATATGGTTCCGATTATATCAGCTCCTGATTATGGCTACCCCCGATTATATCAGCTTTTTTTCGATTATGTCAACCCCAAAAATATTTTTTGTTTGTTCTTTTTAAGTTATTTAATGATTCCTTTGAGGTCATATGAACAGGCAAACGAGTATTTGAGGCGTTTTAACCCGACCAGGCTGCACAGTGGTCCAAACAGCGATACGGCGTGGGATTAAGCCAAAATGCGAGATTTTTCGCATATGGTGTCTTTGGCAATACTTCTTGGTATAAAAAACCCTTCGTTTGACAGGAACCATTAGATGATTAATCCCCTTAAAAGTGAAATACAAAATTTATTTTCTCACATATTCGAGATACAAATTTGATGCGTTCAGCAAAGATGTAGTAAATATCAATACAAACAAGTTTGTCGAAGACATTACAGCTGTATGTTTTCATAAAAATTAGCTATGAAGCGTGGATTTGTGGATAAACCATTAAAACAGTTTTTTGTCTCTAAATTATTTTGGTAGATTTTAACCTTTCATAGTGTTCTAGAAAGTTATTTAACTTACTAAAATCCACGTTTTAGTGGAATATCGTTATACGCTATTTTCTAAATTTTCCGAGATATAGATTTTTACACAAATTTTTTTCACAAATAGATTTTTAAGTGCTTTCTACAAACAAATCATTATATTGCGACAACCATAAGAGATAGATAGTTACTATATTTGACAAAGTTACTTATTTTAGTCTGTTATACAACTTTTATAAAGTCATCGTATTTTTGGTACGCATTTAAAACTTTTTTTTGGTCACCCTAATGTATAGAAACATTACCACCCTAATGATGCAAAAAACATAGTTCATAGTAAACTTGGCATACTTTAAGCAAAAAAAAATTTTCCGATTTTATCAATTTTCCAATTATATCAGCTGAAAATTCACGGAGGGGCTGGTATAATCGGAAATATACTATACTTTAAAAGTGCATTCGCGTCATGTTGAAATGCTGTTAAAATCAGCCAAAAAAATCGTAAAAGTCAAATGGCCTTCTCACGGTCAAGTGTAAAATAATCAAGATAGTTATTCTTGAACGTTTAAAATAGCAGAATCTGAAATATGAATACACGTTACTGCGTTTGCTGGTGCTTAAATGAATTTACTTACACTTTTATGAAATTGGATTTGCTCGACGATGGTTAGCTACTTAAATAGATATGAATTTATGAAGTAAATGCTTGGGACCACCAATTTTGCAAGATGTTTGCCAAAAATTTGGGGAAACTGCTACCACATCACGTAGTAAAAATGGTTGCTAATTGTGTCCCGTAACACGGAAACGTGTCAAAGTCTAAAAAAATGATAAACTATAGGTATACAGTCCGACGTCACCTTGTGGTATACCCCTTACACTTAGAATTGCTTATTTTGGACAATTTGTTGTATGGTGCAATAGGATAACTCATGTGCTAACACGCAGGACCCAAATGCCCGTGTACGTGAAGTCCCAAGAACTGTTCACTGGTTGAACGTGCTCTCGGTACTTTGTTTTGTTATACAATTCTTTTATGCACATTTTTTTTTTCAAATGTTGTCCTAGCCCTGTCTCAGTATTGCTTCACTTTTCTATTCTTATCTTGAAAAAGTTGGCTCAAAATAATCAAAAGGGAAAAGCAGATCTGAAGATAAAAATATCAGAGATAAAAAACAACACAAAATTAAAGCAAAAGCTAATAAAGCTAAAGACACCTGACCCCTAATTTAATATAATTTCGTTTTGATAATCTTCTACTACTTTAACTTATTTTACAATTCCGTATTTATATTGTCTTTTTAATTTTAAACGATATCGTTTTATGATGAGTAAGCAAAAAAATACGTTAAAATGTGGTCAACTTCAGTACTAACATTAAAAATTATCTGCCTACCAAATGTCCATTAGAAAAGACCACCAAAGACCGAAACGTCGGAAGACACCAGATTTTCGTCGTAATAGTTTTCCAAAGACTTCCCTGCCAAATATCACCGACTAAATTTTAATACTACTAGAAACTTGTCATTTTATGAAAATTAGACTCCTTTTCGGTTGGCTTTGGTTTAGTTCAGCGCAATTTTCATTTCAAGCTACTCATTCAGCATTCAGCTACTACATTTCAATACTCGTTTTAAGCACTAAACTTTAGTTAAAATAACTTTATATCAATCGTATTATAGATGAATGTTTTTCATCCTTTTGTCATTCTTAAATATAAAAACTGAGCATTTTTCAAAATCATCGTATATCGTATTCGTATCTCAGAAATCAAGTAACGCAGAGTAATTATTATTTCATAAATACATAGTAAATTAGCTATGCAGAAGAAAATATTATCAGAAAAAGTCTTTTATTAAATTTTCCACAGTAGTATTTTCTTTTCATCAATTCGTAGTCTTTAAGGTGAAATTATTTGTCATCGAATCTGCGAATTTCAAAAGCAGTTTTTCGTTTGAAATAAAAATGTTGTTCTTGAAAATATATTCGCTGTGTTCAGATTGGCAAAAAAATGCGGTGAATACATTTCTATAAACAGAATCCCGCTTTTGGGACCAAAAACTGCTTCCGAAATTGGGCTCTCCGACGAAGAGTTAACGACTGCTGATTTCCCGTTAAGGGGAAATGAGCAGTCATTAACTTTTCATCAAAAAACACTATATTAGAAGTGTTTTGCTTCAAACAAAAAACATGCTTTTGAAATCTACAGAATCAATGATGACTTATTTCTCCTTAAATGATCAAAATGCACGATAGCCATAGCATTGCATGCTGTTAATCGTAATTTTCCCGATCGTAGCTCAAGAACAAAGAATATCGCTATCGTGCAATTTTTACTACTAAGAAATAATGGATTGACAATTGAAAAAAAAATATTTTAAAACTTTATAAGAATTGGAACATGTTTTTTCCGACTTTTCCTTGAAGTTTTCCACTGACGTGTAAAATTCTGTAAAAAACTTTTTCCAATTAACATTTTTTCTAGATTGTTGAGAAAATTTTGCTACTTCTTCATAAACAATGTTCTACAACGCTTGCTCAAGAGCTATAATCTTTTGAAATAAGCAATGTACGAGAAAATAAAAAAAAATCCCGTTGTAGTCTTGTGGGAAACCAGGATACCTTGAACTTTTTAAATAATGGTTTTATTAACAAAACATTAAATTACCCAGCCAGCAATATGGGTTTTATTACACTCTTATGATGGCTATTATGTCCAAACTTGGTCATGAAATCCGCAATAAGAGTGCAAAAAACCTCACATTGTTATTTGAGTATGGTCGTATGCAACATTTCATGAAATTCTGAAAGCCGTTGGCTCAAACCTGTACGATAATTTTAATTGTTCCACCTAACAAATTTGGATAATTACCACATTTACGTAAAAGCTAACATTTTACAACGTGTAATAGAGTAAAACAGTCCAGGGACTCCAGATCAGTGCAATAATTAGAAGTGTATATTTAACCTTAACTCAAACTTTACACGAACACGAACAAACAAGACAAATCACTTATGGTTCTTACAAAACATTAAAAGGTACTTTTAATGTTTTGTAAGAACCTTAAGTGATGTGTCCTGTTTGTTCGTGTTAAGTTGTTCTTACGTTAAGCAAAAAAGTCAATTTATAAGTTCAAACTTTACAGTTCTGTTGTCAAATTCAATCACAAAAGTACTGACGAAATGAGTTGTAATATTTAATCGAAAAATATATTAAAAATAACAACCGGATAAAATTATTATTACCAATAGGTATAATCATTTACCAATAGTTATTATCAATTATCTCAATATTGTTAAACTCCTGAAAAATCTTCATAGAATAAGACAAATAGATTTATTTCAAAACTAGGTGGAAGTGATTCTTTTTTCAAAGTTTGGAATGTTAGTATAACAAGTTGATAAAAAAATAACATATTCACTTACCAACAGTTTTGTACGTCCTCGATTGAAACCTGAAAATCCAAAATAAAAAAACGAGTTAAAACAGCATTGCTATACTCTAAAGTAACATTCAGTAATAATTGCAATACAGTTAATAACAACACTCTTCACGGCACACAGCGTCAACTAGCAACCGCGCGACTCCATTCTTCAAACTCCACTATGGAAACGCGCGGCTCGCTACAGCAGCGCTACTCTACGGGCGGAAAGACTAGCGGAAAATCCGTAGGTACCTTTCGAAAGGCACTACCACCACTGGAAATGACACCCGCTAAGAGTTACATAACGCAACACAGGAAAAGCGCACACAACACAAACAGCAACCGAGATGCTCAACACAAACGAAAAATGCTATAATCACCTTGTGCT
Organism: Sabethes cyaneus; assembly: GCF_943734655.1. Classification (NCBI taxonomy): domain Eukaryota; kingdom Metazoa; phylum Arthropoda; class Insecta; order Diptera; family Culicidae; genus Sabethes; species Sabethes cyaneus. Next base: position 229,068,058 of record NC_071355.1, read on the forward strand.
CCTCGGGAATCCAACGGCCAGGAACTCTCGCTGTGTGAAATTCTCCCACTGGATCCGGAATGCCTACTCATGAAAAGCATCAGCATCCTTCGGAATGCAATCACACGGTGGCTCTCTCTCACTTAGCACGCTGTGGACGTTTGTAGTTATCAAAGTTTTGGTTTGAGTTGGCTGTTGTTCGTTGAAGTTTTTGTGGTTGTATGGTGCATGGCTCTTTGTTTGTTCTTCATCTCACCTTTTTTTCTCTAGTCTAAAGTTGTCTGTCGACAAAATATCAAACTTCGCTTTATCGTTGCTGGTTGCTCTACTAAAGCAGGTAGAGATTTTTAATTTTTAATCACTTTTTACTGTTTGATTACATTTCTGTATTTTTTTGTTTACCTTTTCGATAATTACCACAAACAAACTACAGCGGTTAACCTTAAGAGATCAGATGCCATCAACGAAACAAAAAGAATTGAATGTTTTTGAGCCCTTACAATCCATTCAATGAAATTATAATTCTCTTACATCTGCTATTCAAATTTACCTCAACGTCTAACATCCTTTTCCCTCAGAAAGCCATCGAAAGCAAGCGTCCAACTTTCGGAAATTATTCCGGAGATTATGCTAATTTCCTCCCACACCGGACCGAATCGTACGCTCTCGGATTACGGATCGAAAATAAACAAAAAGTAGCCTAACCTCAAAGGTCCTAAAGCCGAAGCTCGATACCATCATCATTGTCTGCAATGCCGTCTGAATGCGTTTTCACTAGTCCACTCGTCACCCTCGCCGGTTCGGACGGTCTATTTACTACACTTGCACAAACATCACGCAATGCGTAACCATATAACAGTGTCACCGTGATGCGTCATTAATCACCATGGTTCATATGTCCACCAGAAGATTGAATATTTGTTCGCACTAAAACCGCACGCTGCAACTGCATCCGACCTGTGCAGCATCCTATCGGAAATGATACGAAGATTCCAGCACAACAAAACCACACCAACAACCAGCACGGACATCCCTTTCGAACGACGTCACACGGACGACTTTCTAAGGATAAATTTTTTCCGGGGTTTTTATACCGGGAGGCCATATTCCGACCCCAACCCCAATCCATGCGGACAGCAGAGTGCAGTGCATCTAGTTCACGAAGTGCACCGTTTCAGGCTCTACTTGCGCGACGTAAACCACGTCTCCACCCACGCGCTTTTGCCTTGCAGGTGCTAAGCCACGGTTTGCCATGGTTCGTCTGGCGGAGAAAGTATCCGGAAGTCAAAACCGAGCGGCAGGCTCTGTTTGTTCCCGTCGTGTATTGCTGCAGGACGATTTTCCCCTAACCACATCGGGCAAACCTCCCCTGCGAACGACGGAAATACACGAACCGCTTCGAACATGGAGCAAACGATACCCCAATGAGAAACCACCCAACAAGGACTCCGAGAGATAGTGAGAATCGTCGGGATGCTGCGACACGGGAGAAGCAGAAGTTGTGGGTTCACTCTGCTTCGCGATGAATACACGGGAAATGAATTTACAGCAAGATAACTGCGGCCGAAAGACGCAGTGAGAATTTAATGTGTCGAGAAAAATCTCTTCTTTGAGATGCCGTCTGCATGGTTGCCAATACGTGCATACCGATGCTTTAGGATAGTCGGCACCCTGTTTAGAAATTTTAATCAATGAATGTTATATTTCGTTTCCCTGAAATTAAAGAAAAGAAAAAAAATCCAAATTAAATTTCACTATTAATCTTTATTTGCGACAGATACGTATTTCGGCTAGGTCTTGCAGGCTTCATCAGCATCTGTTTTCGAACTTCAGTCATATTTCGTTTAACAATCATGGATGAATACTATTATTTGTTTTTTTTTTATTGAAAATAAAAACTTGAGTAAATATGAGGCTGATACGTATTTCGCCTACATCTTTTAGGCTTTATCAGTTCGAAAACAGACACTGACAAAGCCTTCAAGCCGTAGGCGAAATACGTCCCAGCAAACCACAAATCTATACCTATAAAGAAGGATTTCTGTCTGTCTGTCTGTCTGTCTGTCTGTCTGTCTGTCTGTCTGTCTGTCTGTCTGTCCTGTGTTCCTTATAGAATCAAAAACTACTGAACCAATCGGCGTGAAAATTTGCATGTAGAGGTTTTTGGGGCCAGGAAAGGTTTTAGTGATGGTTAGAGACCCCTCCCCCCACTAAGAGGGGGGGCTCCCATACAAATGAAACACAAATTTCTGCATAACTCGAGAACTAATCAAGCAAATAGAACCAAATTTGGCATGTGGGTGTTTTCGGTGACAAGAATTTATTCTAGGGTAATTTGAGACCCCTCCCCTCTTTATAAGGGGAATTATAACTCCTCTCCCCTTTAAGAGGGGGGGTTTCCATACAAATTTCCTCATAACTCGAGAACTAATCAAGCAAATGGAACCAAATTTGGCATGTGAAGGTTTTCGAGGGCAAGAAAATTTTCTATGTTGAATTAGGACCCCTCCTCACTTTAAGAGGGGGGGCTCCTGTACAAATGAAATACCAATTTCCTCATAACTCGAGAACTAATCAAGCAAATGGAACCAAATTTGGCATGTGTGTGTTTTTGAAGACAAAATTTTTTTCTATGATGAATTGGGACCCCTCCCCACTTTAAGAGGGGGAGGGGGCTCCTATACAAACGAAATACAAATTTCCTTATAACTCGAGAGCTAATCCAGCAAATGGAACCAAATTTGGCATGTAGGTGTTTTTGGAGGCAAGAATGTTTTCTATGATGAATAAGAACCTCTCCCCACTTTAGGAAGGGGGGTTCCTATACAAATGAAATACAAATTTCCTCATAACTCGAGAACTAATCAAGCAAATAGAACCAAATTTGGCATGTGAAGGTTTTCGAGGGCAAGAAAATTTTCTACGGTGAATTAGGACCCCTCCCCACTCTAAGAGGGGGGGCTCATGTACAAATGAAATACAAATTTCCTACTAACTCGAGAACTAATCAAGCAAATAGAACAACATTTGGCATGTGGGTGTTTTTTTTGGTGACAAGAATTTATTCTATGGTGAATTGAGACCCCTCCCCTCTTTATAAGAGGAATTATAACTCCTCTCCCCTTTAAGAGGGGGGACTTCCATACAAATTTCCTCATAACTCGAGAACTAATCAAGCAAATGCAACCAAATTTGGCATGTGAAGGTTTTCGAGAGCAAGAAAATTTTCTATGGTGAATTAGGACCCCTCCCCACTTTAAGAGGAGGAGCTCCTGTACAAATGAAATACAAATTTCCTCATAACTCGAGAACTAATCAAGCGAATTGAACCAAATTTGGCATGTGTGTGTTTTTGGAGACAATTTTTTTTTCAATGATGAATTGGGACCCCTCCCCACTTTAGGAGGGGGGGGTCCTATACACACGAAATACAAATTTCCTCATAACTCGAGAACTAATCAAGCAAATAGAACCAAATTCGGCATGTGGAGGTTTTTGGAGGCAAAAATATTTTCTACGGTGAATTAGGATCCTTCCACACTTCAAGAGGGGGGCTTCTACACAAATGAAATACAAATTTCCTCATAATTCGAGAACTAATCAAGCAAATGGAACCATATTTGGCATGTGGGTGTTTTTGGAGGCAACCATTTTTTCCATTATGAATTAGGACTTCTTACCTTTTTAGGAGGGGGGGGGGGCTCCCATTCAAACGAAATACAAATTTGCTCATAACTTTAGAACTAATCAAGCAAATGGAACCAAATTTGGCATGTGAGAGTTTTAGATGGCAGAATTTTTTTTCTGTGGTGTATTACGACCCCTTTCCCTTTTAAGAGGGTGGGCTCCCATACAAATGAAATACAAATTTCCTTATAATTTGAGTACTAATCAAGCAAATGGAACCAAATTTAGCATGTAGGAGATTTTTGAGTCTTGAATTTATTTTATGATAGTTAGAGACCTCTCACCCCTGTGGTAGGGGGATATGGACTCTCATACAAATAAACAGAAATTTTTGCGAAACTCAAAAACTAATCCAACTCGAGAAATTCGAGACTCTTCCATAAAACATTAATCAATAACAAGACCACAAAAACTATCTATAGTAACACTAGATCATTCAGGACGAGCCGGTCGCGAGTGGTGCCGGTGACCCGCCGTCGGAAGCGCCGCCCACTGGGGGGCTTGCAAAACTCGAGATAGTGACAAAGATCATCCGAGATTCATGATTTATGTACAACACAGGTTAATTTGTGGCAATACGAAGTTTGTCGGGTCAGCTAGTCGTATATAAATGTATGAAAATCATCTTAAATATTTCTAAACCAAATCTAAATCGTACACAATGTTTATTGAATCGCATCCTAGCTTATATTCAATCGTGCAAAATGATAACAACCGAATTACATACAATTTTCATTACAGAATTGTATAGCATTGTGGAACTAATCATGCTAAGTCGGATCTACTCGTACACAAATACTTATGAATGTGAATTGTTTACATATAATCTGCAGTACGTATATCGCCTCCAAAACGGTACGCATATGCTGATTTCGTGCATCTAGTACGATTTTTCTAGATATACACACTTAAAAAAAGCGCCGAAGTCGGCTAAATTTTGCCGAGATTTGGACAGCCGAGCGTTCGGTAAAAATTTCGATTTTGCAAATCGACGTCTACGGATCTTTACTAACGTTTGGCATCATAAAAAATTTTACCGAACGCTCGGCTGTCCAAATCTCGGCAAAATTTAGCCGACTATGGCGCTTTTTTTAAGTGTGTATATCAGTACATATTTCTTATTTGATATACGTACGAACGAAAATGTTAGCTGGGGTGTCTGTCGCGAATAAATATTAATACTGGTAAATAATTTGAAAAAAGTTTTTTTCCTAATTTCTCGATAGCAGTTGTCAGAATGGCTGGATTACTGAAAGGAGGAACGGGGTGATCATTAACAAGTGAAAGGTTTAAAAACGTAAAAAAGGCTTCGTGTCGATTTATAGGGATTACCGAGAAGAAGACAGATTTACAAGTGGCTGGGGGATAACAAAAGGGTAGCTGATAAAGGGAGTAGATACATTCAAATGAAGAAAAACGGTTTTGAGAGACAAAGAGGGCTCGAGCAAAATCGGGCAATCAGCTAGTGCCGTTATAAAAATTAGCGAAACTCGGTTAGGAGAGGCTGTTAGAGTCAATAGGATCGTAGCACGGCGTCTCGGTTAGAAAAACCAGTCAGATTAAACTTCTTGTTACTTGTTCTTCATTATGGTCAATGGACAGGGGAATTTCTGGCTCTGGCTCTGGCTCTGGCTCTGGCTCTGGCTCTGGCTCTGGCTCTGGCTCTGGCTCTGGCTCTGGCTCTGGCTCTGGCTCTGGCTCTGGCTCTGGCTCTGGCTCTGGCTCTGGCTCTGGCTCTGGCTCTGGCTCTGGCTCTGGCTCTGGCTCTGGCTCTGGCTCTGGCTCTGGCTCTGGCTCTGGCTCTGGCTCTGGCTCTGGCTCTGGCTCTGGCTCTGGCTCTGGCTCTGGCTCTGGCTCTGGCTCTGGCTCTGGCTCTGGCTCTGGCTCTGGCTCTGGCTCTGGCTCTGGCTCTGGCTCTGGCTCTGGCTCTGGCTCTGGCTCTGGCTCTGGCTCTGGCTCTGGCTCTGGCTCTGGCTCTGGCTCTGGCTTTGGCTCTGGCTCTGGCTCTGGCTCTGGCTCTGGCTCTGGCTCTGGCTCTGGCTCTGGCTCTGGCTCTGGCTCTGGCTCTGGCTCTGGCTCTGGCTCTGGCTCTGGCTCTGGCTCTGGCTCTGGCTCTGGCTCTGGCTCTGGCTCTGGCTCTGGCTCTGGCTCTGGCTCTGGCTCTGGCTCTGGCTCTGGCTCTGGCTCTGGCTCTGGCTCTGGCTCTGGCTCTGGCTCTGGCTCTGGCTCTGGCTCTGGCTCTGGCTCTGGCTCTGGCTCTGGCTCTGGCTCTGGCTCTGGCTCTGGCTCTGGCTCTGGCTCTGGCTCTGGCTCTGGCTCTGGCTCTGGCTCTGGCTCTGGCTCTGGCTCTGGCTCTGGCTCTGGCTCTGGCTCTGGCTCTGGCTCTGGCTCTGGCTCTGGCTCTGGCTCTGGCTCTGGCTCTGGCTCTGGCTCTGGCTCTGGCTCTGGCTCTGGCTCTGGCTCTGGCTCTGGCTCTGGCTCTGGCTCTGGCTCTGGCTCTGGCTCTGGCTCTGGCTCTGGCTCTGGCTCTGGCTCTGGCTCTGGCTCTGGCTCTGGCTCTGGCTCTGGCTCTGGCTCTGGCTCTGGCTCTGGCTCTGGCTCTGGCTCTGGCTCTGGCTCTGGCTCTGGCTCTGGCTCTGGCTCTGGCTCTGGCTCTGGCTCTGGCTCTGGCTCTGGCTCTGGCTCTGGCTCTGGCTCTGGCTCTGGCTCTGGCTCTGGCTCTGGCTCTGAAACGTTCAATATATTGCATTTCAATTGACTTTACCAGCTCAAAACAGATCACATCCATATAGATCACCATATTCCTGTCAAAGCGATTCTTCTTACTATCGATAGACGATATGTATGACTGTTTCAGCAATTTTCGGTAATCTTTATCTGCAACCCTAAACTTACCATTTTCGAATTATCAAAACCAACACTCATTGAATCGTTCAAACGCAGTTTTTCACAAATTGAAACAAATTATTACTGTTACCTCCAATACTCTTAAGGGGGAATAGTATCTTTTACTATTAATCTTTCGAAATAATCAATACAAAAATTTTCGGTTATTAAAAATTCAAATGGCACTATGGTATAAATTTCAGCACAGCAATAAGGGATATTTTTAAAACTAATTTATGTTTTCCTCAGAAAATCAGTGGTTATACATAACGAGTGAAACACCCTGTTTGGCGTGTCTCGTTGGGGATCCAAATTTACGCTCTCCTCATTCGCGAAATTTTTCTCTTTCAAGGTATTATCTCAAACATCACGATACGGAAGGCGACTGCGCGTACCGTTTCGCCTAATACGAAACTAACGAGTTCCAGTAACAGACTAAAGGTCAGTACAACTTCCAGGCTCGTATGTTTTCAGGGGAATCCACTATGACGACTATAACCAACATAAATAGCCCAACGATTACATTTGCCGATGGCATTCGCATTGAAAACTACGTGCAAGATGGAACGATGAAATTGTGCTGGTTTGATTGATATGGACGTCTCTAAGCTGCATCATATAATAATGGCAATTCATGGTTTTAATTCAATCAAATTGAATTACTTCTCTCCTAGATACGCAGATACCATTGGTGGACAAATATTAAAACACGCCACAACTACTCCTAATACGTTTGTTAACCTATTGAAAACTTTTACTTTTCATCAAAGCAAAAAATTCGCCTAAACATATGAAACTTGAACAGAACTACAAACAGTTCCCAACGTTCCCAACCCAAATCGATACGAAAACTCATGACACAGACGACCAAACCACCCGTTCACTCTCATGGGATACTTCAGGACCTCTTAGTGGAATTAAGTGATAAAGTAAACCCAAAACTCATCAAATTAGACCATAAATTTATTGACCGGATAAATGCGGCGTGCCTTTCGACCATCGCAGCACCGACCGCACCGGCACCGGTGGGAAAAGATGTGCTGCTCAAAGCTCGAAGCATATATGGAAGAGAGCTCGATGTTCTATTTCGAATTCCGCTACCCATGAACAAATCCCAACCGACAGAATCCAATGCAGTACACAGCAGCTTCTAAATGCTGGCCAAATGAAAGAGAACCTTTTTCAGCCAACAACGACCAGCAACGACATATGATTTTTGCTCGGGCCCGAACGGTTCCAGCTGCCTATTGCCGGAGGTGATAATCATAATCCAGTTGAAAAATGAGTCCTAGTCTTTCAAGACAGAAGTCCGGTCGGAAGCTCTCACACCTGAAAGCAAAAAATATTTTCCTTTCGGTACAAACTTCGTCCTTCTTCTTCTCCATTCACCTCCCACAGGAGGAATAATTTCTCTAAGAACCACCGTCAGCAACGGAACCTGGCTTCCTTCCACAGCACCGGGTGTAACACCGAACGTATGATATTTTACAGCACACCGTCCGAGCTTGTAACCGGTTAGCTCCATCTACGGTATCGCAATTCGACATCGGCTTTGAGCCACCACCGGAAAAAGCCCGGATCCTAAGCCATGTAACCGACTGCGAACACGACTAGGTAGTTGGAACTCCCAGCCGCAGCATCAACAGCACAGATGAGTAAACGAAACAGTTAGTGTGAAATGGTATTATGTTCACACAATTTAGCTCGTAAAGTAGCTCGGTCTATAATCAACTCGATAGCAGCAGCGTGACCCTCTCTGCCTTCCAGAATCGCCCCTTTTCTGCCACAAATGGTATCAGGTAGTATAGAAATATGTATGACGAGAGTTAAACGGAGCTCATAAGAACTTCCTTCCGCTTGCGGCTTCGGGTTTGTGTGTCCCCATGTGTGTGTGTGTTTATTAGAGAAACTAAACCAGAGATACAGATAAAAACAGTTCAGATTACAGGATAAGATTTGAAAATGGCTGGCGTGATAATTGAACAAATGAAACTGGATTAGCAGTTGTAATTACTTGAAGGACTGTTAAAACTCTGCATTTATGCTTTCGTTTGTGACATACCGTTTGCTCCGGAAACAAAGTCATCGTTTAGTTGGAGGTTGGCCTTCTGGTTGCATAAATGGATTTATTTCTGCTAATAAGTTAGACATGCTAAATTAGCCTATCACAGTATTTTCCCGTTCTTTCGCCAATGTTTTCGTTCTAGAAATCGCTATAATTCGTCAAATAACCGCGAAATAAACTTTTAGCGTCAAACATTTTTATTTTGTAAGGTAATATACGCACCATCAGTTGCACAACATCACCATTTACAACAAACTGATGAACGGCTGTATATTTATTCCAACATTTGCGTAAAATTGTAGAAAAGTTTTGCAAAGACATAGAAATTATTTGACGATTGTTTCCCTAGAAAAAAAAAAAGAAAAAAGAAAATTATCATCATCACATCACATCATCATCATCATCATCATCATTACTATCATCATCATCAACCACATTGTCATTATCAACATCACATCATCGTCATCATAGCCAAACCATCAATAACCAACCGTAACACCAACCAACCATAGCAATAACCTACCATAGCAACAATCTACCACAGCAACAACCAAGCGCAGCAATAACCAACAACCAACAATTTAATGTTGTAATCATAAACTACTACATTCTTTGGAGGGTCTTCTTTTAAAATATTCCTTTGATGATTTTGACGTTGCAAGCAATTACGTTACACTGTATTCGCTTCTTACACGACTAATTAAGATACGAATTTTTTTTGTTGTTTTACTTGTCTTTGACTCTGTCGCCGTCCAACGGAAACTTTTTTTTTGTAAAGTGAAAGACTTTTTGGTTCGAAGAATGTTAAACTAGATGAAGCTGGGAAATTTCGATATGAGGCCAAAAATATATTGGGTCGTTCAATGGCAGGTGGGATTCCAACCCACACTCTCACACATGAGACTACCAAATATAAGGGTGCGGCGGTAGATTGATTGCAAAAACACTTAAGTACCATCCAAGAGAGTGTGGGTTGGAATCCCACCTGCCAATGAACGACCCAATATATTTTTGGCTTATATCGAAATTTCCCAGTTTCATCCAGTTTATCATTCTTCGCATCAAAAACTGCTTCATTTTAGTAATTTATATTTTCTATTCGTGAATTTCGAAATTTATGCGAATTTGTAATATGATTGTACGGCCGATGATAGCCCAATATTTGAAAATTTCCATTATAGATGCGCATGCAAAATGTGAGTAACGATAGTTTTTGTAAAAATTTTTTTAAAGAGTTAGGTCTGTTTGTCAGCGTTTACACTTGCTGCTTACTTTATACGAATAACGCCTTGGACTCCTTACAAACTTTATAAAAAAATTGTCACTGGACCAACCTCTTGTCGTTTACTTCCTACATAATGGATGGCTGTAATCATGCTAAGCAAACTGATGCAATTTATTTTGACCTGGCAGCAGCCTTCGATAGTATCAACCACGATCGCCTTAGTCAAATTGGAAAAATTAGACTTCTGCGGCAGAGTTATTAGCTGGTTACGTTCGTACCTCGTTGGTCGTCAGCTAACGGTGAAAATTGATGACAATTGTTCTAAGGAATTTGCTGCTCCGTCTGGAATCCCTCAAGGTAACCACCTCAGACCAATGATTTTCCTCATATACTTCAACGATGTGAATTTCAAACTGAGTGTTCCCCGTTTGCCTTTCGCCGATGATATGAAAATCTATAGTATGGTTCTTTCGCTGATTCAAAGATTTAAGCGTGTTGCTGGATAGTAAATTATCATTCCACCAGCATATAGCTTACGTAGTCGGCAAGTCAAGAAATCTCGGTTTCATGTTTCGCATCGCTAAGAATTTCAGCAACATCTACTCCTACTGCTCGTTGGTACGATCAATCCCCGAATATTGCTGTCAAGTTTGGAGTCCTTTCTACCACAATGAAGTTGACAGAATCGAAGTTGTACATTACTTCTAAAACTACGCGTGGAAATCTATCGCGTAAAAATAAATTGCATAATGAGCGACTTCAGTAAATTGTCGAAATTTAATCAGAATATTTAAGATTCATTTTTTTAATTGGCTCTTCGAATTACAATGGTCCATACAATCACAGTTTTTGGCCCATTTTTAGTTTCAAATAATTTTTTAAATTCATAACTTTTAAACCACGTAACCGATTTTAATAATTTTAGTGTCAAATAAAAGGTATTTTAATTAGATTAGTAATATTTCTGGTAAGACAAATGGAAATTTTCGAGATCCTTTTTGCCGAAAATATCCATCATATACACTAAAACCCTTCCAAATTTTTCCTAAAAGAATTGCAGCTTTCTAAAGAAATACAAAAAATGCGACTCTCTATGATCTTAAAAACACAAAAACGTGAAAAAATGAATATTTTTAATGTTTTCGCAATTGTAAAGAAAAGTAAGCTTCAAGTCAATATTCTTCCTTAGTCTTAAAAATACCTTTCATTTGGTACTAAAATCATAAAATTCGATTTACTGCTTCAAACGTTATGAATTTTTAAAGTAAATCGAAGTCAGCAGCCAGAAATGAGCATATTACTGCTTTTTAAAACAATGATACCTTAGAGCAGGGCACACTAAGCACCAAATAAAAAAATAAATAATAAAAATAATAAAAAATAAAAAAAAAATAAAAAAATACATAATTTTCTCAAAAAGGAAGTAGTACACAAGATTTGAACACTTTTGAAGCACTTCTAAGTTTTAATACTACATTTGTTTCATAGAATTACTGTATATTGGATATTAGTCTCCTAGAATATTAAAGATAACGCTTAACACCGAAACTAAAATTGAACATCGGTTCAAATCTAATAGTGAAACGTGAAACCGTCAAGGAAAATCTATTTAAAACCAAATAACAAAAGAAGTTACATACCAATATTCAACCTTCCTCGTCAATTTTCTAACGCGTTCGTTGTTTTATAGTACCTTTACATACATGCAAACATGCAATCCACATACGTAGGTACCCTCGGAGTCATACTCCTATATCCATTCCGGAGCATTATACTTTACCAATCGAACATTGGATTTGCAGGGGACATTTCTTTCCTTTCATATGGGAAAGACAAAAAATCACTGTTGACAACATTGCAGCAAGCAAATGCCCAATCTCGTAGACTGAAAAAAGTCACCGAACGACATCAGACGAAAGAAAGAAACCAAGTTCAATTCGCCCTCGTCCTCGTATGTTTCGAATTGTCTTGTTTTTCGGAAGGATCACTATTTTATGACTACGGTTGGAATCAATCAGTCGTGAGCTTGTTGTTCCTACATGTAGTATTCCCATATCCTTCGTACGAGCTCATGAACGGAAACAGGAAATTTTATTGACTTTTTCGGTAACAACATCCTAGAATACATGCTTTTATCATCGACGAGTATGATTTACATGGGCTAATGAAAATGCTAAGGGTGTTCGTAAGTATGAAAACATATTTTTTGTCATGTTCATGCACAGAATTCCGTTTGCGATAGGAAAGCAAAAGCTTGTCTGTAATAAATGTTAAATAAAATTACTCGAACAGCATACTACCATCCTCATAGCAAACGGAACTGATAACGATAAAGTTTGAACAAAGCAATTCCGTCAGGTGGCTTCTGTTTAAACGTTCCATATGGTATTTTTTACACGCAGAAAAGTTGAACGTTACTAAATGGGTGGAACTTACATATGAATTGTATGTTGCAAAAAAAGTGCAAATATTCGATTTGTTTAATTTCTCAGCTCCACTGCAATTGTAAACTGAATTAAATCCTCTTGGTTTGTAGTAAAACTGACTATTTTATCACAAACATCGTGCAAAATGCGGGAACACTGTATGTACACAATACACCGCATGAAACGCGCGAACTGCTCTGGATCAAACTACCAACAGCGCGAGTGCTAACCACGTGGCACATAAATTCCAGGAGGAAAACCCCCTGAAAACGACGATAGGTTGTCTTTATGCTCAACTGCAAGTCGATTGTTTCCCTTCAAAGGTGAAATTCCCAATGTAAACGGTATTCGTTTTCACTCAATCAACGAATCCACAAGTAGGTTTAACAGCATGCAATGCAACCCTTGCACCGTGATACAGTCTATCAAAAATGATGCGAGCTGTCGAATACAACCCTGACAGTCAAACGGAATTTCAGCCGTTTACTAGCCGCTCTGATTGGAGTCAGAGTGTGTTTTGCTACGGCCAGCAGCCGGATGCAAGCCTATTCATCCTCTTAACATTCATTAAAACAATGATCGACCGAACGTCGTTCCAATCTCCTGCTTATTCACACATTATACATAGTGTATACACACCACGGATGTGGCGATTGATAAACAGTGAAGTCCTTCCACCATTGATTGGTGACGACGCGAGGTGGAACTCGCCCATTGCTTTCCTTTCATTTCAGAGTGAATGTGGTACGGTGTTTGGCGGTCTTTGATTTTTCGAATTCCATCCTCTGATTTGGAGCGGGCTGTTAGATTGACCAATATTGACGCCCCCTCGCAGTCAGTTTAAACTTCGTTTGTGAATTTAACCTAAAACATGCCGATTTCAACTGAATAGAGGCGTGCTGTCGTCTTGTTATCGAAAAAAAATTATTTTAGTTCAAAGTTACGGTTTCACATGCGGATTAGTTATTTAAAACCTTGCATAGGCCGAATAATTACAGCATCCTTGTTCATTCAGCAGGAAATTCGGATAAAATCGCATACCCCAGAGTGGAAATGGAACCATCATTCTGCTAGTGTTAGCTCGACGTCTGAGAGGTGAGATATGAGGCTCTACTCATCTTTCGCTTTTCAGCGTGGTGCAATGCTCGATAGAGATGAATCCCGTGTGCTGTACTTGTGCTATGCTGTGCTATGTATGGGTCTTCCTATAGATAAAGTAGCTGCCAGCGAGCTTCCGGGAGATGATATTTCCGACAAGCACTGTTTCACAGCAGCACAGTGTTAACTCAGGAACATTTTGTTTTGTGCGAACCCAAATGAAACCATACGGAGCGATATGGTTGGTATTCTGCTGACCATGACTTTTGCTGTTCACTTGTTGAACCGAACAGAGTCCTTCTGAGTTGCTGTAAGAGACATAAAATTAGAGAAAGTTAGAGAAAAACACCTTCAAATGAGGCAATCATCATAACTGAAATGGGTGAAAATCACAACTTAGACTCACAAAATATACCCAATTTCACTATATTTATTCTTTTGCTTCTTTCTGTTATGAAAGGAAATGTAATTCATATAGGTCTTTTTTCACTGAGCGGTTTGGTACAAAGAGCTGTATGTAACGAGCGTTTTTTTCTGAAATGAAGTTTATAGCGCTACGAATGAAGCACAAAAAATTAAAAACAAAATTGCGAATTTACTTGGAAAACATAGAAAACAGTTCTTGGCTCAAAAATTCAGCATCACAGCATTATTTTTCCGAATGAAATTCAAAATAGTAAAAGAACTCTCATAAAATCAAATCAAGAACTCCAAAATCAACGCATTTTTCGCAATAATTAGGTATATCCAATTGCAATTTTAGTTCCAAACTCTCTCCTTTTTCTAATAATCAAATGCGCTCATGAAATGCATTGCAGTTACTAGAACACACGATTTCCTGAGACATATCGTCCTAAATAGCAATCCAAATGTGCTTGAATAATTCCAAAGTCTGACCTTTTGGGCATCCAATTTTACTGAACATATATTTCCCCGCAAAGTCCAATGAATTAAAATCATGTGATGGAGTAGCCTATTGTTGTGATGATATGAAACGGGGTAAATTCTGCCTATACCGCTCTTTTGTTGCTTTTGACTATACCAAATGAGACTATGAGAAAACAAAACCTGAAAACCTAATAATTTTGTATAAAAAAGTCCGCAGAATCGACTAAGGTTTTCCTCGGGGGCTCCGTAGCCGCAAGGTTACCGAGTCTGCTTTGACAAGCGAGTGGTCGTGGGTTCGAATCTTAGTAGAATCAAGCCATTCGATGTCAAGTGACTTTAACATGGGTTTATTCTCTGCCCCCCCCCCCCCTCATTTACCCTTCCTTCATGCTGAATTCTAAATTTACCCACTGAAGCCACTTGAAAGTGCAAAAGTCCTTCCTATAGTTAAGTCTACTGGTCAGAGGAACGAATGAGTTCTCGCCAGGTACGGCTATAGTATGGGATAGTAATGGCAGTGAGGAATAAGTGGATAAAGTAGATCAAGCTTTGAAGGAAGGGTAAACCCCAATACACACAAGTACGCATAAAATTTAATAAGCATATCGCTCATTCAATAGCGATTATAGCAAAAATAAATGCAGTGCAGGTCATACTGCAAACACCCGGGCGATATCACGATATCACAATAGATCAACTATACTGGTCGCAGTGATGAGTCCACACAGGAAAAAAAGGTTTACCTCATTCAGTTTAAACCACCTTAATTTTTTTGGATGAGTTCCCATTACCAAACGGCACTCTTACGCGAGCGAGTGTGACAAGCTTAGCATCCGCTGACGAAAGCGTAGCTCACGAGGCATGTCGATGCCAACAGCTCGTGAGCGCGAGTGGCACACTATGATGTATGGATACATAATTTGCTTTACTTTCTCTTTTCTTCTTCGTCTCACAACCTCGCTTACACACGCGAGTAAGAGTGCGAACCCTCGCAAGTGATGAGTGATCAGCTGCTTTGGGTTGCAAAGACGAGTACGAGCGACGACCGTGGCATGGAAAAATAAGAAAGGGAGTAGACTAATCTCAAGATTTTAGTCTTGACCCTGGAATGAGGTCATACATATATTAATATTTTTTTGAAACGATGGTTCTACAATTGATGAAGGGACGGTAGGGGAAAGAAATGAAAACTTTTGGTGAAGGAGGGGGAAGAGCGGAAAGGAAGGGGGGGGGGTATTGGTAGCTATGCTTGACAAGTAGTCATTTTGACTCCTACCTTTTGTCCAATGCATTGGACAAGTCAAGCATAGCTACCAATACCCCCCCCCCCTTCCTTTCCGCTCTTCCCCCTCCTTCACCAAAAATTTTCATTTCTTTCCCCTACCGTCCCTTCATCAATTGTAGAACCATCGTTTCAAAAAAATAAGAAAGGGAGTGCAAAAGAGCTGCTCATGCACGTGTGTTTGTTAGAACAAAAACACACTTATGAGAAAATTAGACTACATGCGAGCAGACGTCGCTAACGACGTGGACATTGTCGGAAGGACGTTCCAAGCGGTTGCTGACTAGCATTTTTTGTTAGCAGGAGGAACCGAGCGCGATCGAGCACGCATAGGCAATAGTGTGGTAGTCCGGTTGTCCTCTACGGACACAAAACGTGAACAATGCTCGACGAAGACTTGAAAGCACTGGCCCTTTTTTAACGTCGTGTGCTTGGGACAATCTTTGGTGATGTATGTGAGAACGATGCAAGGAGGGGAAGGATATACCACGAGCTGGCGTAGCTCTTCGGCAAACCAAAAAGTATCCAGAAAGTTGCTAAAGCTAAGAGAGTACAATGGGAGGGACATGTTGTGAGAATGCCGGGCAACAACCCCGCAAAATTGGTATTCGCATGGAATCTGGTTGGTACTAGATGCAGCGGTGCGCAGCGTGCTCGATGGTTAGACCCAGTGGAGCAACACCTGGAAAGTGTGGGACAGTAGAGAAATTGGAGACGGATAGCCGTGAACCGAGTTTGTTGGCGGAACATTGTTTCGCAAGAGAAATCCTAAAGGACCGACATCGCACCAGAATAAGTAAGCAAGGGAGCGCACTTCACAACACTGCACAATGTGCAAAAATTAACTCGTAAAACGAATTATTTAGCGCGCTGGTTTGGAATTCTAGAAGATAGGTATCTATTCCTATTAATGCAAGGAATCAATCGGTGATAGTCATATCTAGTATAGACTTCAGCAATTTTGCCCTATTATCCCCGAAAATCACGATAGCAGCTAATTAAACAGAATAGTTTGTTTCGAGAGGAGTTTGTTTCTCCTCCCAGGTGGCCTTGAGATATAATGCTGGCCTAATAAGCCAGTCGTCGTATGTTCGAATCTCGGCTGGGAGAGGCTGTTAGAACTAATAGGATCGTAGCAACTGGTCCTGCAATTGTCCTGTATTCTAAGAGCTGGCTGCGAAGTCTGTCGTATAAAAACAGAAGGTCAAGTTTCAAAACAGGTCAAAACGGAAGGTAGCGCCTAGGCTTCGCTTTGCTTTACCTTTTAGTTTGTTTCGGGTTTGGTAACGTAAGGTCTCAATTATTCCAAATTCAATTCTGATTTCATGTCCAACGTCAAGTCCAACTTAAGTCCAATTTCAACTCCGTTTTGAAGCAGGGATGGGCGAACGGCTCACTACTCACTAGCCGTTCAAATGAACCGGTTCACCATAAAGTTGAACGCTCTTTAAATAAATATAAATAAATAAATATAAATGGATCTAGAACAAAAACCACGGCTCTTCAGACGTACCCGAAGGTGACATGAAGTTTGGTTCGTAAATCGTAATTTACTGAACTGTCAACCTGGCGAAAAAACGAACCGTAAAGCCGCGCATTTGAACTGGTTCGCAACAGCAAATGAACGATATAGAGACACTCACACAAAAGAGGCGTTATGCCCACCTCTAATTTGAAGTCCTATTTTAAGTCCAATTGCAAATAAAAATTTTAATTTCAAGTCTAATTTCAAATCTAATTTCAAGTTTGTACTGGTAACCGTATGTAGAATTGAGTTTTTTATCAGTCTTTTCTTTTAAACATTTTTTTTTCTTTTAAAACTTATATTTTGGAAGGAATGATACGTGATTGAAGCTCATATTTCTAACATCGGAGTGGAAGCCTTCTATTGATTTACAAACGGTCTTTTGCTTCTTTTGCTGTTTGTGAACGGTCATAAATTCCGTGTACAATAAAAACGATTTTTATTGCAGATTAAAGGTTTTTCTTTCCAGCAAGCACATCGTTTCGAAAACTTATCATGGTTTAGGTACCTAGTAATGTTTGCTGCAAGAGCTGGTGCTTCAAACTGCTGATTTCAATTTTCCCTGGGTAACCATCGAAAGACGCCGCGCAGCAATCCATCGGTTGTCTCCGGAAATCATTATTGCCAGTGTGATGAAACAGCCTCCGGTCGTGATTTATGATGATGTTAGCGAAACTAATGTGGCAGTTTAAATACAAAACATCGTCATCCGTTGTTAGGGTGTCTTATACCAAATGTTGAATGTAAAATTTGAAAAACTAAAAATTTATAGTATTTTATAACAAAAATGAAAAGCTGACGTTTTCCTCCTTTCGCTTGATTCGTCGCACATAGCTTAAATCAGCTAGAACACCCTAATCCACAGTTATTACGCGCGCACAATTGCTGAGGCTGTTTCAACAAAACGATGATCTCTGGAAAGGGCGCAGAGAGCATAAAAATGCAAAAAACAATTAACGAAGGATTACTTACCCGGTCGCTGTTGGAATTCTTCGAGCAGCAGCCAGTCGTGAAGACTGACTTTTTGCTGATTGCTGCAAAATATTTTAATAAACTTCTGTGAGTCCTTTTTGTTGTGCAGTGTAGTTGGAATGCAAAGCAAACTGTTGAGTTGGCAAATTGATTTCCAGTGCTTTTGTTGTGGGGGTGGTGGGCTGGTAGGGCAGCAAGTATCAAAAACGGTTGCCAATCGAACAACGAGCCCGAACGAATTTTGTATAAGGTTTTGTAATAATTTTAAACTACCGGTAGAGGTTGACTTTTCGTACTGTAACCGACTGGTTTCGGCTAGGTACTGCAATTTTTATTTTATTGATGCAAAAAAGCGGAGAACATTGTGTGATTCACTGTATTTTCTTTGGCGAAACCAGCGGCTTACGAACCGAGCGCAACAGGAGGATAAACATAAATTTGTAGGAGATGTGCATCCTTCCTCGGTTCCGAAGCGTAGCCACTGCACATGGACGACGCACAAACGAGCCACCAACCATGCGGCACTCTTTCGTTGTCGACTGTTTTGCGGCGCTGGTAGCTTTCCTCCAGAGGGAGAGATAAATAAGAATTAGGGAAAATGCTACCGCAAAGCATTATCCGGTTGGTTTCAGTTTTTCGCTCATCTTCTTGTGCGATAAGTATCTATGATGCGGTACGGTTGGCGTTAGGATGGTTCACGCGAAATTCTACATTCGTCTTTTTTGTTTATGGGGGACAAAATTCCAAACAAGTTGTGAATTTTATAGATGCTACTTATAATTTTCGATTATTTCAATATATGCCATGAAGCACTCTAACATTACGCTGTTGCGTTTTCAGTTCAGTGATGCTTAGATGCACGAGGACACAGTTGCAGCATCCCGAACGAGGATAGATGCCACATTATTTTATTGTGGGGCTTATTGTATATGTCTTATTGATAAGTCTCCAATGCCAGGCACGGAATTCAATTCTTCTGGCTGTATTGGGTTGAACAACAACCCGCGGAAAAAAGGATTTCTCTGTGTAGCTTTCCTCATCATATCCCAGAGGACAATCCACTAGATATTGGAGCCTAACACATCGCATTGACGAAGGTAAAGCTGCCGTATTGTGGCGGTGAATATTTTTCTCAAGATACTGAACGGGTCTCCATATTATTTTATTAGCATGTTGGCGGTGACATTCGGCATCTGGAAGGTGTGTATCAAATAGCTCTTTCTTAATGATACTGCTGGCTGCCAGCCGGATCGGGGAAGCTTTTACGGCTTTCGGTCGCATTGGGAGCGAATGAGTTATGGCCGCTCCGGTGCCCAACGAGGCGACACATATAACCATTTGCCGATAGGAAGGAAATTGAATTTCTGATCAAGTTTTCGACAGGTGGATCGATATGTGCGTTCGAAAGAGTGCAGGACCGATTGTTGTTGCATGATATCATTACGATTCAAGAGCCGTAACAGTGTTGTAAGTCGGTAAAAGTAAGCTTTTTTTATGTTTGTATTTTAGAATTCCGTGTAAATTGTTTGTAGTGTGACTAAGGAACGCCAAACAATTGAGAATTAAAAATGTTTCAAATTGTTTAAGTTCTTTCAGAGTCGTGTATTTGGCTGTAGGAGATATGTACTTAAACTTTCGTTTTGAGCACTGTATGATTCAAAGAAGTAAAATTGCTTAAGCCGAAGTACATTGTAGTATTTCACGATTTATTACTAGTTTAGTTAATGCCACCATAAACAATCAACGTCAAGTTATTATCCTATTATACCGTTTGATCGTTCAGAGGTAATCGGTTACTTGTGGGAGTACAATAGATAACCAGTTTTAATATTTAGTAATTTTCAGTGCTAAGAGAAATATATATTAACAATAGAATTTTAAGCACTAATAAAACTACGCTAGTAAATCTTTATCTTCCTTGGATAATGGCGAACTGCTTGCTTACTCACGTTGCTTTTTTGGGCGGGGGGATGTTGCTGTATGTTCACGGAACTATTTCCCCTTGTATTGTTTATTGTTAATCGTAAATTTGCTAACGATGATCGATCGGTCACAGACGGATACCCACCGCGCCACCACCGCCGCCGCGCCGTTGTTGTGACGTACGATTTCCGATAGAATCCGTGCCTGTTTTGCTCCCCCACAGCAGCGAGCGTTTCAGTTCATCAAAATGCAAATCACATCCATTACATAAAAAATCAATTTTAACGCTTTTTTTCAGCGCGACTTCAGTGCAGCTTCCGACGACGACGGTTTGTAGGCACGCGATGCTTATTATCGTATCTTCTCATCAGAATCAGAATGTTTAGAAGACATGTGTGAAAGGCATGTTTAACGCGAATTGATTTCGAGCTGCTGGGGGACGCTGGAGGATGATTTGTTCCTTCCTTCTCGATAGGGTGTGACTGGGCAGAGGTTCAGAAAAAGCCAAATGATGTACAGTAATGGGACCGGAATCGTGCTCTATGGAAAGTTTTCCCAAAACGGCGAGCTTCGTGCTGCTTTCACCGTCGCGTATCGTGAAACCGATAATGCAGGTGATTATTTCATTAATATTCATCGTAAATCTCCACAAACTCCCGCGGCGGGCGGTACATGCTCTGAATGGGAGGTGTGCTACCTGTATCCGAGGATACGTACCAACGATGGCGGGAAGTATGCTACTTGTAAACGATTTGTATATTTTCCGCCCACTCGGGAGATGGCTCGATGATACTGGCTTGGCTGGCAAGTATTCGGCTCACGTGCACCGACGCGAGATGGGAAATATTTTTCGGTAATGTAAACAGGACGTTCCTATACGGCACGGAAGTTGAAGTTGTTCGATGATATTGATACGGTTCGGATAGCCAACCATGGAAACACGGCGATGAAATTTAAACGACCAGGATCGAGAGGATTTCAATTTGGCAAAATGGAATCCCGAGGTCAACGATAAATATTTGATCTTGTCTGTTGGTAATTCAAACGCTGCTGGTGCATTGGTGTCGAACAAAAGCATTGGTATTTGAATTAGGTATATGCAGGAATGAGATCGACCTTGGCATTAAGGCAATCAAAACTTGTACGTTGATCATTATAAATACATTAGTTTATGTAAGCCGAAAGAAAAATTCTAGCAAGAAAAATATCAACGCTAATCGATCGACAATTTCGATCGAAATATTCGTGGAGCTCAGTCGGTACGTTTAGTGTTAAAATAAGACTTGAAATTAGATGTAAAATCGCACAGTTGAGTAACTCTACTATTAGACACACTGTTTACTCGATTTGCAACATTGTTTTAAATCGAGCGAGAAACAAACGATTCCCTCTGTCTGGAAATGTAAAAAGCATAGTATCCAACGTTTAAAGTCCAGACATAAAGCTAACGGACTTATTACGTTGCGGAAATTTGGCAGAAAATCCATGAAAAACTGTCAAATTTTCGCAACATATTAAAATCCGTATACATTGTATCTTGATCTTTACTGCACTGATGCAAGTGTACGACAAATGACCGCTGGTACTGTGTGCATACATTCTGTTACCTCACACTCGCGAGTGCACAGCCTCGTAGCGTCTCTCTGCACAGCCCGCTCACAAAGCCAACAACTCGTAAATTGCCAACATCTCGCGAGCGGCACACTAGGATGTATGGCTACAGAGTTTCCTTTACCTTTTCATTTTTCTTCATCTTACGCCCTCGCTTACACACGGCCTAGCGAGCTATCGGTATCACTTTGGATGCAATAATGAGCGAGAGCGACGACCGAGGGTGAAAATTCACACGAGGGCTTCGCAATACTGACTGTGTTCTACTGTCTTTTAGATGATTAGAAAATATTCCAATCATTTGATCTAAATATCTTTGCAAAACACCTGAAAAGGACGGCAACCCCATCGAACTTTTGAAAGTCGGGAGCGAACGGCTGTATTGCACAACGCATCTAGTTATACTAATGGTATGGACTGAGGAGGAACTACCTACGGACTGATTGGAAGGCCTATTTACACAAAGGGTCATCTTTTCAATTCTGCAATCTGCATATAAAAATCTCTCCCACATTCTATTTCTCAGAATAAAGCCGTTGCAAGAAAACTTCATCGGCGTATACCAGTGCGGTTTTCGAGAGGGACGCTCCACGACGGCCCAGTTAACTTCGGGGTACGATGCTGGCCTAACAAGCCAGTCGTCGTATGTTCGAATTTCGGTTGGGAGGTGTTGCTATAGAGTCAGTAGGATCGTTGCCCCGTAATTGTCCTGTATTCTAATAACCGGCTGCGAAGTCGATGTCGATAAAGAAGGGCCAACTTCTCAACAGGACGCCCAAACCCATAGTTTTTTGCTCCACGACGGACCAAATGATCAACCTGCAGCAAATCCTCGATAAATTCCGGGAATTCAACTTCTTTCTAGACTTCAGGACGACGTATGATCCAGTTAAACAAAATGATCTGTGGCCGATTATGCTTGAACATGGTTTTCCAACAAAACCGATTAGGCTGATACGTGCTACCCTTGGTGGTTCAGAATCAAGCGTCAGGATAGCGGGTGAGACATCGGCCTCGGTGACGTTAGATGATTTGAAGCAAAGTGAAGGACTATCAAATTTGCTATTCAACATTGCATTGGAAAGTGCTACTCGGTAGGCGTGCAGAGAAGCGGCGCAGTCGCATGAATCATGAAGCATACCAAGTATACAAAGATGCAGATATTGTGAAGCAACTAAAACACGGCAGGCTACAATGGTCTGGCCACGTAGTGAGAATGCCGGATTAGAAACCAGCGAAAACAATTTTTAGCTAAGAACCCGACAGAGGCCGACGGCAGACCCCGTACCCGTTAAATGTGTGCTGTTAATGTGGATGCTAGAGCAGCGGGTGTTAAGGGCGACTGGAGAGCGGCAGATAGAGATGGTCGGGTTTCATATTTTCCAAGCCCGAACCCGACCCGGGCCCGAAAATTTTTTTGCTGTCAAACCCGGACCCGACCCGAACCCGAATTTTTATTTTCTGTCAAACCCGAGCCCGACCCGAACCCGAAATTTTATTTTCAGTCAAACCCGAGCCCGACCCGAACCCGGATTTATTTTTTTCGTTAAGCCCGAACCCGACCCGAACCCGAATTTTTTTTTCGGCTAAACCAAAACCCGATCCGAACCCGAATTTTTATATTATGTTAAATTTGATCCCGCCCTGAACTTGAATTTTATATTAATTTTCATAAAACTCACACCTCGATTTAAATCTCGGCAGTTTTCTTTTCGTATTCTCTATAACGTTCGAGCTCTAAAATTCATTTGAAATTTTAGGTTTTTTTCACCCCTCTAAAAAATTATTTAATTTAATTCTAAAAAATTAAATTATACACTAGAATAGTTTCTTTTACTTTTCGCGGGAATATCTCTTAAGTTTTCTATGAAACCTATGAAAGCGAAAAAAAAATTACTTGAAAAATTATTTTGAAACGCTTGGATCTTGTTTCAATATGTTATACCGGTAGCCGAAAGCTAGTTCTTAGTCTAAAGCACTAGCACCTTAGCTTAAAGGTAGCAAACATAAAAGGGATTGATTTTAACACTAAACATACCGACTTAACTCCACGTATTAGCGTTAATATTTTTCTCGAAAAAAAAAATACTAGAGGACCAAACTTTGCATTATGTTTTATATATATTTTCTAATAAAAGTAGCTAAACAGAATTTTGTTATAACGCCGTGAAAATGAACCAAAAAAGCTATGGGTCAAATGACCCCTTCACGGCAGAGCTGCCATACATACAGATATTTGTGCATGCATAAATTTGGGACCCTACCGTTTTCTCCGGAGTATTTTATTTTCTCGATCTAATCTTTTAAATAACATAACTAGTTTATGAAGTACTTTAAAATTCAGTGAATGTTCCTACCAGTACCAGTAGTACCAGAAATCACAGCAACTGAAATAATTGATGGGTCCCAAATTTATGCATGCACAAATACCTGTATTTGTGGCAGCTCTGCTTCACGGTATGTTTAGTGTTAAAGACAGGTAAACTTACAACTATTCCGAGGCACGAAACTTTTTGGAAATCGGAATAGAAACCAATAATTTATGATAGCAGACAATTCTAGTCTTCTGTCAGTCCACCCAATCACTAGTTTGGGCGCAGTTATAACATGATCCAACTAACGAATTCTGGCGAATTCTGGAATATATAACTTTTGGTCTAAACTCGATCTAAATCTGAAAACACTAAACCGTCTAAAAAGCAATCAGTCCAGTGTAGCTGATATCTGAGTCATACTAAATATTTTATTATGTTGAAATAATATTTTTACAAGAACTGAATGTGGAGATGGTTCGGTTTCTCATTACCCAAACCCGAAACCCGTACTTATTTTTTTTTCGCTAAGCCCGAACCCGATCCGAACCCGAATATTTTTTTTTGGCCAAACCCGTACCCGAACCCGACACCTGGTAAAAGCGTCAAGCTCGAACCCGACCCGAACCCGACGGGTTCGGGTTTTTTTCGGGTTTCGGGTCTGAAAACCCGAGACCCGACCATCTCTACGGCAGACCGAGAAACGTAAAGACGTCTGCTAAATTCAGCATAGACTCTATGAGCGGATTGTAGCCGAAAAATAAGCAATCTTTGGAACCTATTGAGCCAAGACTGAGTTATAAGCGTGCGAAACATCCACTTTCCGTTACATATTTCACTTTTGTTCTTCTGGAGATTTTTGTAATCGTCATTTTCCAGGATGCTTTCAGGAATTGGCTGCGTTAGTAAGAGGTTCAATTGGATTAGATTAGACAGAATCTATGAAAATATCCTTTAATTTTTTTGAAGAGAGTATGACCGGTTCGAATATTATCCAAAAACTTACGACTTGACTGACTAAAAACATAAAATTTGTTTATAAATGTTATAAAACCATTCTGCACCTCATTCGATATGTACAAAACGCTGGAAGCTAATCAACTAATACACTTAAAGTTTAAAGTCTATCAGTTAATATTATTCTACGGTAGAACAAGTGATGCAGGTGAACTACAGTAAACTATCGTCTATATTCCATTCACGGAATATTTTTTTGACGTAGGACTACGTCTTACGGCAAGTTTTGAGATAGGGTGTCATTCCAAAAAATCGAAAAATGCGAGCGTCACGAAAAATGAAAGGTTTTGAGCGCCAATAGCTCAGCGGTTTTCCGATCGATTTTCAATATTCTTACACCAATCGATCGGAAAATCTTCTAAGAATTGACCCAAATGAAGAAAAGTATGGATTCTTGATGTTGAACTATTGAAAAATTGAAAATAGTGAACCTATATTTTACCAGAATTCTCGCTTCGTGATTGGTTATAAGATCCTTTACGATGATCTAAACCTATACCAATTTGATATCTGTGCTTGGGAAGTAAGCCAAAACAAGCGACCAAGTTTCCTCATTTCAACAAGATTTCTTACCACCGCGGTCAAACCTAGACCATTTTGATATCCTTGCTTGGGAAGTACGCCAGAAAGAGTAACAAAGCCCCCTCGTGCCAACAGATTTCTTACGAACGCGATTAAACCTAGTCCAATTTGATGTCTGTGTTAGGGAAGTGTGCCAGAAAAAATGACACAAGTCCGCTATCCCAACAGATCGCAAATTCTTTACTGCGAGACGATTAAACCTCGGCGAACTTGATATCTGTGTTGGAAGAATGTGCTACAGCTGTAGTGTTCGGTTATAATACGACTCTGTATGAATACGCATGCTTGCCGTTTCATTAGAAGTGTAGTGGAAAGATGTGCTGTTGATAAAATAGGATTGAATTGGTAAAATCCCTTCAACGTGGGAAACCATGAATAATAAAAACAATCTTTAATTTCAGTAAGGTGGCAGGAAAGCAATAGTTTGTGTTCTTGATTTTGTTAAATTGTTTTCAAATGCACAATCCTTTGAGAATTGAACGTATGCAATGTTACTACTTTGATAAATGTTACATACAACGCATGTAGCATGTATATATGTTGCATATAGCATGTATACATGAAGAATCGAATGATTAGAAGCATGAATACATGCCACTATCAGTACAAAGAGACTTACGTAGTCCGGCGTCACCTATATATGCGGTCGTGTCTTGTACACAACTCCTCTGATTTTTTTTTCTATTTTTCTTTTGTAATTAGAAAACAACACACATACTGGACGAAAAATACAATCATGTTTATAAATAAAACAAACAACTAGTTTATATAATCCATTTTAAACAGTACACTGGCAGAAATAGTGAATTCATAGTTGCAATCATTTCTAATCGCGCTGCCGTAGCAATTGTCCTATCGCTTCCATCACGTCGGCAATAGCTTTCCCGTTATTTTGATTGTCCTGCAAAAGATCACTTGATGAGCAAAAAAATACACACCACAGAGGAATTCCAATAAATCAACAAAGATTCTGCCCGCAATCAATCTCTGACTTCGATCCAGGAGGAAATAAAAAAAAACACAGTCTCTCTTACATATTTTGGCCAATTGACTGGCCGGAGATACCTACCACGAGGAAGCTACTAACCTCAATTCGGTTGACCGTTCCTGAACCCCTGTTCGGCCGACGATGACGGTCATTAATCTTTTTCCTGCTAAAACTGCTGGTACCGCTGCGGTGGTTTTCCTGCTCCAGCTTGGACAACAACTTGCTCCGGTCCGGTAGCCGTGGAGCCACATGCGTCCGAAGGCTGTCATTGTTGTCCACTAATTGATAGATGGCCTAGATAGGTAACCGTTGCAGAAAGGTGTGAAAGAATGGGTGGAGTAGTTGATACAAAAATTATAATGGAAACATGAAGTGGACCATCGAAATTCTCATTAAAAGCAATCAAATCTGAAGCGAATGGACCGCTGTTAAGTTGGAAGAGAAACTGCACCCTGATATTTATACCTAATATAATTGAAGCAAGGAGTAAAGTTTTGAAAATTTCACAAACTTACCTTGATTAATTCAGCAGGACTCGTTATAGTTGATTGCTTTCGATTGCTCTTGCGAGGCCTAAAAATAAATTACAATAAATTGTCCTACGTTAAAAGGGCGTCTAGGTTTACAACTCACGTTGTGTCTCGTTTAACAATAATTTTTTTATGAAATTCTACGGGCTCTTCACCCTCAGATAAACTTGCGTTTCCCATATTCCTTATTCCGATAGTCAAATCAATATACAACTCTCTCTGTCCTTTCCCACCTACTTTAGCTCCTTTTCCTTCTTCTACATCTTCATCCTCTGGAATGTATTCATCCTCAGCATTATCTCCTTCTGCATCCTCGCCCGTATATTCCGTATCTTCTTTATTAATATCTTCCTTTTCATCTATTTTCTCCTTATTCACTTCCTCTTCCGGTTTATCCGTTTTAGGCTCAACTGTGCTAGTAGTTGATTCTTCATCAGCATCCAATTGCTCATCTGTCGCAACCTTTTCCTTAGCACATATCAAAGTACAATTGCATTTGGTGCTATCAACACCTTCTAAATTATCGGAATCGTCATAGTGTTGATGATAGACGGTAGCCTTCGTTGTACTCTCTTCACTGCTGCTATCCGATGGGTCATCCGAAACCCCTTCTTCAACTTTCGCACTTTTCCGGCTTCTAGCAACGGCGTTATCTTCCTTCCGGCCGTCGAAGGCCGTCCTGCGGTTTCGCCTATAATAAGCCTTGTTCGACTTTACGACAATAGGTGAAGCGTGTCCGGAAATGTCACCATACGAGTCTCCTCCACCGCCAAGCTGTTGGTTATAATCATTTCCATCCCCGCCAGTGTCTGCCAGCTCATCATCAATGGTGCTACGATCTTTGTTACCTTTCATCCACAAAGCAGACCCCGCAGTTCTTCTGTGTTTGTTATCATCGTAATCGGGCTCCGTTCCTCCCTCGTCGGAAAATCCCGAAACGATCGGCTCTTCCCCGGTAAAGAGTAATTTTCTTCTCTGTTTCCCCAGAGGTATTATTTTGCCTGAGTCGTCGTCGATTGACAGACTTGACATCACAGCGTCGTCATTCATACAGGCATCTTCCATGTCATCGATTTCCGCCGTCACAATTCCGGACCCGGCCGACTGATGGTGCTGATGCTGGCGATGGTGGTGGTGGTGGTTTGCAAATTCATCATAGTCGTAATCATCTCCTTGTTGTTGTCCAGCGTTGTTTTGATGTCCCTTCCGTTGAACATTTCTTTCGCCGAAGCCTGAGTGAATGAAAATCAACAAAAAAAAGTGTTCAGTCAAGAAAATAGACAGTAGAGTGATTCAAAAATGCTAGTATATTATGCTAGCAAATCATAGTAATAACTAAAACTTTCTTCTTAAGGTGATTGCACAAATATGGTGTGATCATTTGCAAACTTTTCACGGCATAGATGCCAGTCTATGCTAGTTGATTAATATTTTCTCCGTACCGCCTCAAAGTCCACTCGCAGCAGAGATTAGCCCGCGCGGACCTACGATTTGACCGTTAGTTATCATTATTATCCAAGCTGATGGCTTCCGTTTGAAGATGTCGATTCCAATCGACGGACGTTTGCTGCTCATCTCGCCGGAATTTTACTTCCGGAGTAAGATGCTGCCATTCAATTTACGGTGCTTCTAATTTCAAAGAAAATAAGAAAGCTTCAGCGAAGAATAGCTCCACTATTTAAAGTCATCCGAAACTGGAATCATCGAAGCATGTAATTTTTTTTCGCTTTGATCTGATTGACAATGATAACGGTGATGATAATCGTGTAATAAAAGTTAATTCTAGGACTAGCAAACATAGACTCATGCAAATGTTGTTTGAAAATAGGTACATGCGAAAATGATTTTGCGTGATCATACACAAATACACAAGCATAGATACAAGGTGAGATAGCCGACCTTTCAGAAGAAAGTTTTGGTTTGTAAAAACGGAGGAATCGTAGGATGGCAAATCTATTATTACTTTTCACAAAAATACTGGCCGATTAGGTTGAAAAATCCGGACTTTCGGGTACAACTGAATTTAAAATCAAAGATGAAATTGGACTAGAAAGTAAACTTATAACTGGACTAGGAATCATAGTTGAAATTCAACTGGAAATTGGACTTATAATTCAATTTGAGATTAGACTTCAATTTGAAGTGATTTGGACTGGAAGTTTTACTTGGCATTTGACATAAAAACGGAACATCATTTAAAGTTTTTAGTTTTTTAATTAGTTTTTAACTAAATTTAATTTAAGTTTAGACTTGAAATCACATTTTAAATTGGACTCGATATTGCAATTCAAATTGTACTTGAAACTGGACTTGGGATCGGAGTTTAAGTTTGACTTAAAATTGAATCTAAAATTGGAATTAAATTAGACTTGAATTTTACTTCAAACTGGGCGTGGACACAAACCTGAAATTAAATAAAAAAGAAAACTTATCCTATTAAATTCTACTATGTATATTTCTATAAATATTTTGCTTATCAGTGGTGGTTTGAATCCGAGACTTGCCGTGCGAACGTCGGCAACGTACTGCTTTGCTTCCATTATACTGAGCGAGTAGATAACAGTCTATCTTCTCGGTGGTAGAAACAAAGAGCATTCATACAAAAATAATACCGTCACAGGGGAAAGTTTTAGACGCGTATGCGGAGCCAGAGAGTGATACAATTGGCAGAATAAAACAAAATAAGGTATAAGACTACCTAATGTACCGGGCGGCAGAAGTTTAATTAGGGCGGCAGAAGGAAAACATTCGGGTACCAACTGAAAAAGCGTACGAACCCCACCTTCAATCAACCCGATATATTTTTGGTCTATATCGAAATTTACCATTCATTCAATTAATCATTCTTTGCATCAGACATTTCTTTCTTATTATTATTTTTGGCTCCCTTCTTTCCCTGTGCTGCTAATTTCCCTTTTTTCCTTTCCATTTTCGTCTTTTTCTGTTCTGTTTTACCTTTTTCTGTAGTACATTTTTCCTGTTGTTTATGTATTCTTCGTCTGTCTCATTTTCCCGTTTTTTATCCCATATTTCTTTTCTGTCCCATTTGACCTCTTTCCTCCATCGGTCCTTCCTTTTCCTCCATCAGTCCCTCTCTCTCCCTCTCCCCCCTCTCTCTCTCTCGCTCTTTCTCTCTCGCTCTTTCCCACTGTTTCCCACTTTCTGTTCCTTTTCTCTTTTTTCCTGTCTCATATTTCGCCCTTTTCCTAAGCCTCTGTTTTATTTTTTGTCTTTCTTCTCTGGTCATTTTATGTCCGTTCTCCCACTCTCTGCTCACTGCTGTTCTGTCACGTTTTGTTTTGCCTTTCTTTTGCATTTCATCCCTTTGCCGTGTGTTTTCATTTTTTTCCCCATTTTAGTTTATTTTCTGTCCCTTTTTACCACTTTTCCTGTTCTCATTTCTTCATTCGGCTGCCCCCGTATTTTCGTTTCTCTCCTTTTCTTTTTCGTTTTTTCACATTGTATGTCCCTTTGTTCTCTTTTTTGTCCAGTTTACCCTTTTTCTTTCTAATTTTCTTCGTTTTCTTTGGGGTTCTTCCTTCTTTTCTCACATTTTTTTCTCTTCACTTCCATTCTCCATTAATCTTTTTCTGTTCAGTCTGTTCTCCCCCATTTTTTCTCTGTCCCGTCCCGGTCTGTCACGTTTTTTATGCCCTCACTCTCTCGCCCAAACTACCTCTAGATCTATCTGCGAATATGCTAAAAAAATTTACTAACATTTTCATACGAAACTGTTTGCTCTGTTTGAATTAAGTAAATATTCAGAAAACCCAACTTTTCTAGCTATAACTCAGGAACAACAAAAACTGTTATGTACATATTATCATTTTATCATCAGAATTTAATATTTTTTTGTAAAAACACTAGGTTTGGTCTATAGGTCATCAGAAATTGACAAACGAGAACAAAAATATTTAAAAAAAACTCCGTGTGATAAAACATCATTTTCCTTTCCTTTTGGTGGTGGAACATAAAATTGTTCCCAAAATTGGAAATAAATGGTTTTAAATGGGACTAGAATCTTGGTTTGCAATTGGATTTGCAAGTAAATTTAAAATTGGACATAAAATCAAAGTTGAAATCAACTTTGGCAATAGACAAAAATGGCAAAATATGAATTGAAATTGGATACAAATTAGCTTTAAAGTGCACATGAAATTATGATTGCAATTGGGCATGAAATTAGAATTGAATTTCAACTTGAAATTGAGCTTAATATAGGCTTAAAGTCAAGCTTGACTTAAAGCTGAAACTATTTTAACGCAATAAATTTACCTATCGTCAAAATTGTGACCGATTAACTTAAAAACTTTGGGTGAGGCACATGCCCCAGTGCTCCCCTGCCTGGCCACACCGATGACAATATAGATACATGTATTTAAAGATTAACTCACTTACCAATGCTCGCATTATGTCCGAACCTTGAAGGAAACCTATCCTTTAACTCATTCTCCAATCGGGGTGATATCTCATAGTGGTAATGTTCCTCTGTTATGCTAGTGTTTTTGCTAGGCAGCACACTTTTTGCGTTACGAATCTCGTTCAACCCTTGCTGCTGCTGCTGCTGCTTAGAAGTAGGTTGGCTTTCTGCAACCTGAGACCACTCGTTTTGCAACTCATTTCCATGCCGTCGTTGCTGGCGAAACACCTCCGGTACTGCTGCTTCTGTTTCCTATATATGAAGCGACACAACAAAAGCTCATCAAAAATGTATAGTTTGTAATGTGTAACGTAAGTTAGACTTTTTCACTGAACGAATTAATGCCATACTACTGGGGATTCTTGCAAAGGTACAGATATAATACAGGGATTTTCCAATTTTAGTAACTAAGCCGAAATTTATTTGCTGCCAAAACCGAATAAGGCGTTAAAAATATCTGAATTTTAATTTGAAACATTTAAAATATTACCAAAATAAAAAATTCGAAAGGGGTTAACAAAAACAGCAAAGCCCTGTGTTGCTGCGACAAGGTTAGTGATGCTAATGAAAGTACAAACCATGCTTTAACATTATTCCAAACCTTACCGTTCGATGGTAGAAAAGGGTGCTTCATTAAAGAAGTGCTAGACTTACTAACGACAAGGATGCACTTCGTGTAGGTAGCATCGTATGTTTTACAAGAACGCTTTTTGCAGCAGTCGCATGCATAACCCTTGGACCTACGTTTCCGAGAGAAAGCACGCCAACAAGCAGCACTACCCGGAAGCAAGAGCGCGTCAGCGAAAACGAAAGCTTTTAAGTGCAAACAACACTGACATTATATTCGAAATTTACTAAACATCGGTCGCAGGCCGCAGCTGGTTAAAAACTTTTAATACTGCCAGTTATATGATCGAGCTGGGTGATTTGAATTCATTCGAAATTTTTAAATTAGTTTTTAGGATAACAACCTATCTTTGACGGAGTGAAAATATTCTCAGCTCATTCAAAAGCAAAAGATTGCTCTTCAAACATTCCCAAAACTATAATTTTTTAGTAAAAATCGTTGCAGCTAATTAGGTAAAAATTAAATTTCCTCGCCAACCACTCGATTCGAATTGAAGAAACTTTTCCAGACACACACGACATCAGTCTAGCGTTACCTTTAATATAAGCTCTTGCTTCACGTGAAAATCGGACACGAAAACTTAGCAACAGACATTTTCCCCTTCACTGATGCGTCCTGCTAGTTTGCCCTGCCTCCCGGTAATTGTCCAAAAAACAAACCAACTGAAGCAAATAATCCCATTCTGCCATCTCCATGCAGTGTCGTTCGTTCGTTCGAAATTGATTTGACTTAGTTACACCTTTCCTGGCCTCGAGTGACTGACACTTATCACTTCTGCTCTGAGTCACACCGGTGAGTGCCACTTTTTCTGATGTAATTACGTTAACGGCAAGATTCGGCAGAACCGGCAGAGCCGGAAAACCCCAGAGACACGAAAAGATTCTTTCCTCATTCTTAAAGTTCCTCGGTTCCCACCAGGAAAGAAGCAAAACGAAACCGAAAATTGTCCATGCGGTGAATAAATTAATGGAAATGATAAATTGCTTCCAGCAGTGCTTTAGACGAAATTCCATTATATTTAAGTAGGTTCACATAAAATCGCAAGACGATTAGCGTGCCAACCGGTCGCCGGACAGATAATTATTTAGATTGCATTGTACCTCTCCCAATCAGTCAGCTAAAGAAAAACGTCTGCCACGGTCAAGTTGTTCATCTGCAGCAGTAACAAGAAGATTACATCCCATTATTGGGTAATGACAATACAATATCCATTATTAACATAAATTGAAAACCGATATCCGAATCCTTTTCTCCATATGGTCACTGTGCATCCAATGCGACTCGCGCATACACCGGAGAAATGCTGCTCGAGAACCAATGATAAGGATAACGATGGTATGATAATGCTACATTTCCAATCCAGACCGAAAAGAATTCGAGCCCCCCGTGTTCCTGGCGTCAAATGAAAGGATAAAACCCAAAACTCAGCAGTTGTAATCCTGCTACTAATTCAGCTCACCATTTTTTGTGTGCAAACCAACCTCGGGTACCTGGAGAGATAGGATGGGAATCTGCCGATGCCAAAAACACATTCTATAGACCGAACAGTCAGCCAGAAGTACGGGAACAAATTGAATAAAAATCAGATCGTAATCATATCTCACCCGCCTACCGTCGACCTTTCGGTACATCCTGCAATTCAGACGAAAGAAACCCCAAATAATCTACCAATTTGTAGCTCAACAAGAAATAAACAGGGTAAAATAGAGATACTGCTTGCTCCATCGGAGAACTGAACCGGCGCTGCTGCGAGAGTGGTGGAAATGACTTTGGTAGTTTCAATGAGACAGCAGAATGCTCATCCGGAAACGATGTCAAGCGCACCCTGACAAAACGCCGATCAGGAAAGTATAACGTTTCCTAGGGATAACCCACAAGAAAAATCGTCTTCGGTATATGTATTTTCACTTCCCCTTGCCGCAATTTCCCGAGCAGCAATGCTGAGTGTAATGCCATTACTGATGCCAACTTACTGTTTGTTGGCTGATGATTACAATCTCGGATTGTCAGACGCGCCACAATAACTAGCAAGCAGCAAGCGAAATAGTGATGACTCCGGAAGGTCAGTAAAAAACAGCGCCGAAGAAAATTCATTTTAACAAAAGCTAATACCCACTATCGGCATGACTTAGACTGTCGTATAGCATAATTTAAAAGTTTCCTAATGGAAAATTTGTCAATGACGATAAAAACCGGTTTCTATTTTCAAACTTTTTATTTCTACGTCACCTGCAAATAAACGCACTATTAAATCAGTTAATATTTACCTGAACAAACAAAAACTGCTTTAGAAATTTACAAAATCAATCATCGACTTATTTCACTTTAACAGTATTATTCTGTATTCTGACGGAACAGTTTGTCGAACGAAAGTGAATAATAATATTCTCCATTTCGTCAGAAAAATCAAATGGGGCGAATACTCATTCGAAATCTATACCTATAAAGAAGGATTTCTGTCTGTCTGTCTGTCTGTCTGTCTGTCTGTCTGTCTGTCTGTCTGTCCGTATGTTCCTTATAGAATCGAAAACTACTGAACCAATCGGCATGAAAATATACATATAGAGGTTTTTTGGGGCCAGGAAAGGTTTTAGTGATGGTTAGAAACCCCTCCCCCCACTAAGAGGGGGGGCTCCCATACAAATGAAACACAAATTTCTGCATAACTCGACAACTAATTAAGCAAATAGAACAAAATTTGGCATGTGGGTGTTTTCGGTGACAAGAATTTATTCTATGGTAAACTGAGACCCCTCCCCTCTTTATAAGGAGAATTATAACTCCTCTTCTTCTTTAAAAGGGGGGGCTTCAATACAAATTTCCTCATAACTCGAGAACTAATCAAGCAAATGGAACCAAATTTGGCATGTGAAGGTTTTCGAGGGCAAGAATATTTTCTATAGTAAATTAGGACCCCTCCCCACTTTAAGAGGGGGGGCTCCTGTACCAAAGAAACACAATTTTCCTCATAACTCGAGAAGTAATTAAGCAAATGGAACCAAATTGGGCATGTGGGTGTTTTTGGAGACAAAAATTTTTTCTATGATGAATTGGGACCCCTCCCCGTTTTAGGAGGGGGGGATCCTATACACATGAAATACAAATTTCCTCATAACTGAAGAACTAATCAAGCAAATGGAACAAAATTTGGCATGTGAAAGTTTTCGAGGGCAAGAATATTTTCTATGGTAAATAAGGACCCTCCCCACTTTAAGAGGGGGGGGACTCCTATACAAACGAAAAACAAATTTCCTCATAACTCGAGAGCTAATCAAGCAAATGGAACAAAATTTGGCACGTGGGTGTTTTTGGAGACAAAATTTTTTTCTATGATGAAGTAGGACCCCACCCCACTTTAGGAAGGGGGGCTCCTATACAAATGAAATGCAAATTTCCTCATAACTCGAGAATTAATCAAGCAAATGGAACCAAATTTAGCATGTGAAAGTTTTCTAGGGCATGAATATTTTCTATGGTGAATTAGAACCCCTCCCCACTTTAACGGGGGGGGGGCTCCTATACAAACGAAATACATTTTTCCTCATAACTCGAGAATTAATCAAGCAAATGGAACCAAATTTGACACATGGGTGTTTTTGGAGACAAAAATTTTTTCTATGATGAACTGGGACCCCTCCTCACTTTACGAGGGGGGGCTCCTATACAAATGAAATACAAATTTCCTCATAACTCGAGAGCTAATCAAGCAAATGAAACCAAATTTGACGTGTGAAAGTTTTCGAGGGCAAGAATATTTTCTATGGTGAATTAGGACCCCTCCCAACTTTAAGAGGGGGGGCTCCTATACAAACGAAATACAAATTTCCTCATAAATCGAGAACTAATCAAGCAAATGGAACCAAATTTGGCACGTGGGTGTTTTTGGTGACAAAAATTTTTTCTATGATAAATTGGGACCCCTACCCACTTTAGGAGGGGAGGCTCCTATACAAATGAAATTCAAATTTCCTCATAACTCGAGAACTAATCAAGCAAATAGAACCAAATTTGGCATGTGGAGGTTTCTGGAGGTAAAAATATTTTCTATGGTGAATTAGGGCCCCTCCCAACTTTAAGAGGGGGTGCTTCTACACAAATGAAATACAAATTTCCTCATAATTCGAGAACTAATCAAGCAAATGGAACCATATTTGGCATGTGGGTGTTTTTGGAGGCAACCATTTTTTCTATGATGAATTAGGACCCTTTACCTTTTTAAGAGGGGGGACTCTCATACAAACGAAATACAAATTTCCTCATAACTCTAGAACTAATCAAGCAAATGGAACCAAATTTGACATGTAAGTGGTTTTGGACGCAAGATTTTTTTCTATGGTGAATTGAGACCCCTCTCTTCTTTAGAAAGCGAGTTATGACCCATCTCCCCGTTAAGAGGGTGGCCTTCCATACAAATGAAATGCAAATTTCCTCTTATCTCGAGAACTAATCAATCAAATGGAACCAAATTTGGCATGTGGGTGTTTTAGATGGCAGAAATTTTTTCTATGGTGAATTACGACCCCTTCCCCTTTTAAGAGGGGAGCTCCCATACAAATGAAATTCAAATTTCCTTATAACTTGAGAACTAATCAAGCAAATGGAACCAAATTTGGCAGGTGGGAGATTTTGGAGTCTTGAATTTATTTTACGATAGTTAGAGACCTCTCACCCCTGTGGTAGGGGGATATGGACTCTCATACAAATAAAACAGACATTTTTGGGAAACTCAAAAACTAATCGAACTCGAGAAATTCGAGACTCTTCCATAAAACATTAGTCAATACAAGACCACAAAAACTATCTATAGTAACACTAGATCATTCAGGACGAGACGGTCGCGAGTGTTGCCGGTGACCCGCCGTCGGAAGCGCCGCCCACTGGGGGGCTTGCAAAACTCGAGATTGTGACAAAGATCATCCGAGATTCATGATTTATGTACAACACAGGTTAATTTGTGGCAATACGAAGTTTGTCGGGTCAGCTAGTCTATACCTATAAAAAAGGATTTCTGTCTGTCTGTCTGTCCCTATGTTCCTTTTAGATTCGAAAACTATTGAACCGATCGGAGTAAAAATTTGCATGTAGAAGTTTTTGGTGCCAGGAAAGGTTCTTATGATGGTTAGAGATCCCTCCCCCCACAAAGAGGGGGGGGGCTCCCATACAAATCTATGCCTAAAAAAATGGATTTCTATCTGCTTTATGTTCCTTATAGAATCGAAAACTACTGAACCGATCGGCGAGCAAATTTGCATATAGGGGTTTTTGGGGCCAGGGAAGGTTCTTATGATGGTTAGAGACCCCCTCCTCCCACTAAAAGGGGGGGCTCCCATACAAATGAAACACAAATTTCTGCATAACTCGAGAATTAATCAAGCAAATGGAACAAAATTTTACATGTGGGTGTTTTTGGAGACAAGAATTTTTTCTATGGTGAATTGAGACCCCTCCCCACTTTAGGAGGGGGTCTCCTAGACAAATGAAATACAAATTTCCTCATAACTCGAAAAGTAATCAAGCAAATGGAACCAAATTTGGCATGTGGGGGGTTTTGAAGGCAGGAATTTTTTAATGATGGTTTGAGACCCTTCACCCCTGTGGTAAGGGGATAAGGATTCTCATACAAATAAAACAGAAATTTTTGCGTAACTCAAAAACTAATCGAACTCGAGAAGTTTAGACTTTTTCATAAAACATTAATCAATAACAAGACCACCAAAAACTATAAATAGTAACAATTCAGCGCGAGACGACCACAGGCCGCGAGTGTTGCCGGCGACCTGCCGTCGGATTCGCCGGTCACTGCGGGGAGACAGCCCCCCGTAGAGATCACCTCTATCTAGGTTTATTTATTTTCCTAGATCTACTGACCTTCAATTGGGTCACCCCTGCGAAATGATACTTTCTACGAAAAGATTTTACGTGAAATGGTTCATCCCGCGTAAGGTTTTTCGTGAAATGGTATTCTGCGAAAGTCTATATTCCGCGTTATGGTCAACCGAGAATTGGTGTTCCGCAAAATGATATTCGGCGAAATGGTTTGTAATGATGACTAATATTTAAATGCTATCCGCTTTATTTTATCAGGCTAAGCAATGGGGGGAGTTGTTTTCTACTTTACTGTGAGGAAAATTTGTATATTAAAACACCCATGAACTCCCCAAAAACTTGCAAAACTCAAGATTGTGAGAAAGGTCATCCGAGATTCACGATTTATGCACAACACAGTTTAATTTGTGGTAATACGAAGATTGTCGGGTCAGCTAGTAAATAAATAAATAAATAAATAAATAAATAAATAAATAAATAAATAAATAAATAAATAAATAAATAAATAAATAAATAAATAAATAAATTTATTTTGTACCCCATCTGCATCTGCATGACGCGTGCCAGAGAGTAATAGATGAGAAAAACTAAGCCAGGAGTCGTATGTTCACTGCGGCTACGCGTCAGAACAGACAAAGGTTTAAAGAGACTACAACTGCAAAAAAAGAACCCGCCGTCTAAAAAACGAGAGTACGAGAAGCATGTGCTCGCCGGCATAGAGGAGAGATTCGTCAGTAACGGCACTCTGAGTTTCTACAAAACAAACGGCGAAAATGGTGGTAGCACCCAGGTGAAAGCAACACTTCCAGACGTTGTTGAATGGAGAAGTAAACACGGAGATCAGCAGGAACAGGATAAAAATTGTAGCGATGGCTAAGCCCCCAACACAGGAGGAGCTGAAGAAACTAAGATGAAAAATGGTAAAACTGTTGGGAGCGAGCGGCTATACGAAACTGAGATCGTTAACGGAGTCCTTCGTCGGCGAATACCAATCCAGTTTTCGTGAGGGTGGCTCCACTACGGATCAGATGTTTACCCTGAGTCAGGTACTAGACAAGTTCCGGGAGTACAACTTGCAGACTCATCATCTGTTTGTGGACTTTAAGGCGGCCTTCGATTCAGTCAAACGAAATGAGCTGTGGCAGATAATGCTAGAACATGGTTTTCCGATGAAACTAATTATATTGATCCGTACGACACTGGATAGGTCGGAATCGTGCGTCAGAATATCGGGTGAGACAGCCGTATTTGTGACTTTGGATGAACTGTAGCAAGGGGAGACAATATCTATCCGGTGTTTCAACATTGCCTTCGAAGGTGCAGCAGGTGAAAGGAATGGGCACGTGCCCAGAATGTCAGCCTAAATTTTTTTCAGCTGAGAACCAGAAAGAGGCCGTAGACTTCGGGACAGACCCCGCACCCAATGAATGGGTGCTGTCAAGGGAGCAGGATCGTTAGCGGACACCGTCGTCACTAAAGTAAAGTAAAAATAAAGTAAGAGAGAAATTTTGATTTAACAACAACCATTACAGCACCATCGGAAAGCCACCTTTCGTTTGGTATCCTATTATGAATTTTTAAGGATTCGAAAAGAGAATTTCAAGCTAGTGCCCTTGAGACTTCAGACAACTACTCTGCAAAATCATGAAACGAGAAATTGTTGATATTGAGAGAACTTGAGTGAAAGAAAATCATAGAGAAAATCATAATAAAATTTACCAAAACGAAAACCAAAACGGTCCTCTCTCTCTCTCTCTCTCTCTCTCTCTCTCTCTCTCTCTCTCTCTCTCTCTCTCTCTCTCTCTCTGCTCTATCTTACCTCTATCTCACCACTATCTCACCTCTATCTAAGCTCTATCTCATCTCTATCTCACCTCTATCACACCTCTACCACACCTCTATTCTCACCTCTATCTCGAGGTACGACGCTGGTCGAACAAGCCAATCGTCGTATATTCGTATCGCAGCTGGGACAGGTTGATAAAATCAATAAGATCATTGCACTAGCCCTGCAATTGTCTTGTACTTTGACAGCTGAATGCGAAGTCACGAAAACGGATTGTAACAACTTGGTTTTGCTTTGCTTTACTTGATACCAAAAAATATAAATATGAAACAGAAATACGAATATGACACAAAACTGGTATCAAAATTGCAAAAAAATACAGAAATACTAGAAAATACCAAATAAATAAAAAACAAAATAAAAATAAAAGAGATACCGAAAAAATAAAAGAAGACACCAGAACAATGGGAAAGTCATGCAAATCCTTATAAAAATTACAAAATGATCACAAAAATGACTCGAATGTAAACAAAAATAGAAAAACACACAAAAAGAGGCAACTGAGAACTAATATTCGAAAAACAAAAATTACAGAAGTGCCACAAATGACTAAAAAATACAAACATGATAGAAAAATAGCATAAAAAATGCTACAATAATACTATGAAAGGTGAAAATAAGGTCCAAATTAAGTTTAAAAAATACTTCTAAGAGCCAAAAATGGCGAAAAAAGATAATAATTACAAATTAAACTTAATACCACAGTAACAGCTACTGATGGCAAGAAATAATAATGTTTCCAAATTAAAATGAAAATTAGGCCATTGCAAATCATATTCAAAGCTTTTGTCACCCCGCCTCCCCCCTTGGAAATTGGCTTGACGTAATCGATCATTACGTCCTGAAAGTAAATAGTAGTTACTAGTTAGGTTAAAACTTCTCGCTCGGTGGTAATCTGCAATTGATGCAGGAAGCGGCACAATATGTGTCGATAACCCAACCAAACGCGTCGCTATTCTTGAGAAGTGGATTTTGCGGTCTCCTTGTCAAAATGACTACTTGTCAAGCATAGCTACCAATACCCCTTCCCCTTCCTTTCCGCTCTTCCCCTCCTTCACCAAAAAAAAAATTTCATTTCTTTCCCCTACCGTCCCTTCATCAATTGTAGAACCATCGTTTTAAAAAAATATTAATATTTGTAATGGCCTTATTAAAATTGTTAAAAAATTCACTTTACTCAGCAAGATGATGTTGAAGTCTTAAACTTTTATCTTCTTTCTAATGAGAGCATTAATTACATCTGCATGAACTAACAGCGAAAGAACTGCAGAAAAACAACTACCGACAAACAAACTCTCGACTGCGTGTGACTCAATGTTTTCTCCCTACCGAGCATAAAATTATTTGTTTTCCTAATCCTCAGATTACCAGTGTGCATATATTTGAAAAGTTCTCCCTCTACCCAACCGTCATGATAGTCGACAACGGTTCCACTTGGGACATGCGGCACCGAGTAGTGGGTGTACACTGTAGATGTAGGTTGAACGGATCTGCTTACAGATATGTAGTCGGTAGGCACATCCCAATATCTATCGATTGCTTCCGTGCGGTACAGCGAACGCCCTCCGAGATTTACCAGCAGAATAGCTCTTATAGCGCCACCGAACGAGGGAAGATTTCGAAATGATATTACATTATGATTATTATTCCTGCTGTTATTGTTTTCCTGCTCAGCCGGCAGCCCAACATTCGAGGGGGAGGTGTCTTCGAGCTGTGCCTGGAACATATGTTTATCTGGTCGTGCCGAAAAACGAATTATAATTGAATGCTTTTCGCGTAGTCTATGTTCATGTATTGTCTATGATTGATTGAGAACCGAGACAACCTCAGACAAAACCTATTTTTTATACAGCAGTATTCGATAGCTAATGATGAAATGACGTATTAAATTTTCGATTAGAACTTCTTGAGTTCTTAAATGTTTCGAATTCAGAAAATAAGTTTGAGTTATGATTTTACACTTACGGATTTTGATAAATTACGTTTTTATAAAAATGAAATTGTGTTTCTATAGACAACTGACCAGACCTCCGCACTTTTCGGGACAGTCCTGGATTTAGATGACTCGTGTCCCGGAAAGTATCCGGCAGTGATTGATTTATTGGTTCGTGTATTATTGCCTGTTGAATATTTGAACTACTGACAATCTTGGCGGAAAAATCCATGTAGTAATTTTGAATTAAGTTGCCTTTAAATAAATTTCACATGCACTACAGACCCAATTTTATATTCTTTAATATTTGCCATCATATGTTCCACATTCTTCTAGAAATAATCTGGTGATTTTAGTCTAGATTTATGCAAATTATAGAAGAACTTTAAGAATTGGTTTAAAAAATTTACATGAAACGCCTCAGCATAGTTTTTAAATTGGGGTTTGCAATACTTGAAGCAGTTCAGCTATACTTCCATCTATACTCTCAGCCTTTTCTTTCTCATTCTTTCTAACAAACGATTTGATTCACTAATCATGACAAAAGCAGTTAGTTTCGAGTAAATTCCCAAATGTTCCTGCTACATGACAGGAAATATTTCTATATTCTGTATATTACTAAAATTGAAGGCAAATAGCTGACGGACTACAGCTCAAGAATTCCCAGCGCGACAGTGAAAGATCCATTGAATATTGGCGAATAGCTCCACTTGAGGCCATTCCGGACTTTTTTTCCTGCTACCACTGCATCAATCTGAACCTGTTTACCCTGTTCAGTGGAACATTAGTCAAGTGAACTGAAAAGTCAGGGGGCTAGCATTTGCAGCGCGTTCAGCA
The DNA here is from genome assembly GCF_943734655.1 of Sabethes cyaneus. Taxonomy (NCBI): domain Eukaryota; kingdom Metazoa; phylum Arthropoda; class Insecta; order Diptera; family Culicidae; genus Sabethes; species Sabethes cyaneus. The sequence continues at coordinate 229,110,544 of NC_071355.1, forward strand.
GTTGCCCGCAGACACAATTACCATCAATCATTGTTCCATTAGGCGCTACCGAACGAACTAACGAGGGAGCTCATTGAAAAATCACGCAGTCAATACCGTCACTGGGTGGGTTTGCTGCTGCTGCTGCTACTTCTGGGCACAATGCATTGGAGTGCGGTAAAAAAAGGAGCAAATAATCATTTCCTGCCAATTTTTCGCGGGCGAAATTTCAATGGGTCCGCGGGTGAGAAACTACTTGAATAATGAACGGCCGTGATGCAATGAATGCTGCTCGTTGAAACGTTTTTTAATAGATCCATCATCCGGAAATTGGTATGGAAATCGGCATCGATGGTAATCGGCGTGGTTTTGAAAAATAGGCTGCATCAATCTTTCAGTTCCTAATTAGCCGCACGAACAGCAGTACTGTACTGCAAAGAAAGCATGATGCTGCCTGAAGGTGGTACTAAAAAATAAGATTACTATATAAATTAGGAATATTTAATGTTAGCTTTAACAAAAAAATGTTTCTCGTAAATTACACTGACATGTAAATTACATCATTATGCTGATAATGAATCAACCAACCTGTAATCATAAATATCATACAAATTATGATGATCAAAACAATCAATTTGGATTAGTCCAAGAACAGTAATATTTGCAATTCGTTTGGAAACTTCCCCTTACCCTAATTGAAGGTTATTCCCAATACTCAGCAAAAAATCTCTTCAAGCGAAAACAAAGTTTCCAATCCACGTTCAGTGTAGTACTTTCACGGAATAAAATTTTCCTCCAGCTTTGAGCCTCAGGTGTCTGCAAATAAGCGATTTATAAAACTGGATATCATTTTCTCGCACTTCTCTCTCAGCCCTTGCCGTGCGCTTCGAACAATACACCATCTCGGGATTTTGTAAGCCCTCTTAGTCCTGCTCTCCTTAAACGTGTTTACGGATATAATGAAATTATGCAATATGTTATTGCTATTAATTTACCTCAGTCGACCGCCTTTCGCTTCGCGAAAAATGATAAACATATTTTTTATACTACTTTATAGCCTATAAGAAATCATTTCGAAATAATGGTGTAAAGTTTATTAAAACAGCCACAGTCTCCTTTCTTGTTGCTTGTGATCTGCGTCTTGTGCGAAAAACAAATTACTTTAAATCTAGGATAAAATTCTGCGTTCGCCCACCAAACCGGCAACAGGACAGTTAAGTTATTTTCCCTCCTAGACCCCGGCTATCGGACAGGATCTAAAGCGAAATCCACATAATGGGACCAACAAATTTTGCTGAAATCCGTATCCCCAAGCCGGCAAAGTGGGATCTACCATAAGCCACTAATTGTAACATTACACAGCGCGAATTGAAGAAAGATAAAGAAAAAAACCCCGGTATGGTATGGTGGCACTTGGCGGAAGGGAACTGTTTTCAAAGTGGCAATATAGCCGAGAGCGCATCGCACAGTGGGGAATCGCTGGCCAGCAGCCAAAAAATGAAAGTTAATTTCGACTCTCCGTTGTATTTTTCCTGTGATTCTATACTATTGAAGTGTTCAAATCCAAAATTTTAGATCAATATGATAATATTTGAATTTTCTATGAATCTTGAAAGTATGCTATCTCAGCATGTTTTAGCGTTTTTTTGAAAAATAACCCAATATTTCAAAACATGCTAGAGGTCTAATGGTAGCTCGGATTTCAACGGCGTCTAAGGAAAAGTTCTTCAAAAAATAGTGCTGAATAAAGCCCATGAATTGAGTATGCAGTAATTTTATCATAGTATGCCACAATTTTAATTTTCATTGAAAAAGTGCCATATTTTCGCGTAAAACACGCTTAAAAGTTTTGAAGCCAAGGTTCGCCACTATTGACACTACCGGTAAAAGTTAGCGTAAAATATGAGCTTTCAAATGGATATAGTCTCATTTAGCGCAGAGTAGCGCAGAGCACAACTGTTACGCTTGTAAGGCTACTATATCAGAATTCAACAATATAGACAAAATGCAAACACTCAAAGTAAACGGTGGGTATCTTAATTATGGGATATCTCCTTTACATTGTTGGATAGGCTGCTTCGAATGTATGGTCCATATTGCATATTGACCAGATTTTAGAGGCTGGAGGAAATCTTGAGGATACAGCGATAGTAATGACTGAAATTCAGCTCGAAGATCTTATGCCAATCCTGGTATTAGTTCTGAAATCACGGGTATTGATATGAAATTAATTAAAAGGTTGAGAAATTTTCTTACAGCAAGTTCTTGAACACATTATTTCAGAAAAATTCGAAACTTATTGTTTGTATACCAAAAACCTTTACGTCAGGGTATAGTCCTCATATAATACGTCCACTGCAATGCAAAGAATTTGAATTCGCGGTCATAAATGAATCTAGACAACTATATTGCTGATAGGACGAATGACAGAAGAAGCACAAAAATAAGTTTCTTTGTTTAATTATAGTCACTTTAACAACTCGGGTCATTCGTGACTTCTGCGGGGTTGTGAATTGAACCACGGTCGTCGGTGTGAGAGGCGTGAATGCTAGCCACTGCACCGGTATTGACCCTCACGAAAATAAGGTTATTGCCTTATAAGACAATATTTTACATGCAAAAATGAGTGTGAAAAAACAAATCGTGATAGAATTATTCGTCTTCTTATTTCTCCGGATAAAGCTTATAGCTTCTTCGAAACGAAAAAATGTAATCAGAAAAATTTTTCTGAGAACGCTATATTACTATTGAAGACGAAACGTGAAACTGGTGATTCTGCAGAAGGAGAAGAAGAAGAAGAAGAAGAAGAAGAAGAAGAAAAAGAAGAAGAAAAAGAAGAAGATGGAGATAAAGAAGATTAAGAAAACTAATAAGGGGAAAAGTTTTGATTTTTGATTAATATTAACTTATATGGATTTTGTGTTGATTATTAAAGCTCATACTTGCTTTGAATAGTTTTATATAATGTTTTATCCTACAAAAATCCATCTGCAATAGTTTTCCAAATGACCCTCATTTCTTATACGTCATTATACTTAAAAAATATTTGAAAAATAGTTGAAAATTCTCCCTAACACAAAAAATATACGTTCTAATGCAAAATAAACCTGAAATTCGGGCTTAGCACCCCAAAATTACTTAAGAACCACATATTATCCTTGATTTAAAGAGATTTTTTTGCTTGGCCAGCGTTTGTATGGAGTCGCCCCACTGTGCATCGGTCCCTTCCCATCGATTTGCAGACAGGCAGCCAGGATGAACCACGCCACGGCACCTGCCGGTGGTTGCGTCAAGAACAAGAGAGATTGAAATTTTTATGGAAGATACCAGACGGTCCCCGAGGAGGGATCTATTCTTGGCGGGAAAAATAAATCAGAAAACTGTTCCGAATTGCATTATACGAGCTGCGGCGCGTGTTTTTCCAGTGCGAGCCAACACACAATCAAATGAGAATGAGACTGTATTCGTAAGGCTGATTGTTTTTTTCTAAAATTAACATGATTTCGATCGGCTGGATCCGTGATATCCTGAATTCAATGAAACTTGTCGTTTATAAAACTTATAATTGTCGCACAAACAGTCAAACTAACAAGACACTGATTAAAACCCGGGTTTAAACTTTAAAGTTTTGAAGTTTTGCTTTCGAATGGCTATAATGATGCATCTACCGTAGAAGCAAACGCACAACCAGTGCTAACTTACTCTACATTCAATTAATATTGCTTGTTCAATTAATTGACATCCTTAAATCACCAGTTAAGTACCAGTACCAGCTACGACCGATTACAACGCTCTCACATTCAACTATGATTTATCAAAATCTGAATCGATTACGATGGCTTTTACCCTCAAACGGTTTCGACACCCAACTGTCACCAGCCTTACAAAAGCCCCATTTTTACCCATCAACCAAGAGGTTTCGACAGCTCGAAATCAGACGATTTTTCATTCATTAGTACGTGTTGCATAATTAAAAATTTACTCTACCCCTCCGAATTTACTGCATTCATCATCAGTGCGAATATTACATGGAATATTGCTCCTAGTGATAATAATGTAACTCTCGGAATGATAGGCGTTATACCACGTAGAGATACAGGCTCCTGGGTTGCCTACAGCCATGTGAAGCATTCAAGCAAACTGTTGCCATATGTGTATGTAGGCATACATACATTGCAGCTAAATACTACGGTACCTAGGTTTGGTCATGTCTTGCACAGCATTCACACGTGACGACGACAACGATTCGGTGCAACCATATGGACGAACGGGCAGGAGGAAGGCTAATCAACATAATGTTTCCACCCATCAGAACAGTGCCACAGCTTTTCCGGCCGCACGAGTTCGCTGCTGAAAGGATACCAAGCAGTAGTGCTTGCACGTTCAAATAGGCTTCACCGATGTACTCGTATATGTATGCACGTAAACGTTAACCACACTCATTCGAAAGCTACCTACCTACAACTGAGCTATTCTAGGGAGGCTGACTCGTGTCCTGTCTGCTTGCTACCGAACGGAACGAGGGGGTTGGAAAAGACGTGTGCGATTCTGTCCAACTTCACCAAACGGCATGAAATAGGTGCACGGAGGAATAAAAACATCTATATTTTGCTGTGAATTATATTTGGAGAAACATAAATAATGTTTTGAATTTACTAAAAACAAAACAAGCTTTGAAAAAACAGTAAATTCTGCATTGGCAATTTAACAGTAGCCCGTCATATACGAGAATGACCATAAAAATATTTATTCCTCAAGTTTTATAGCTTTATGTTGAACAGTCGCTTACTATCTTCTGGTACCAAAAAAGTTGAAATTTACATGTAGTTAATAAAATAGCCCTACAATTGTCTTATACTGTAATAGTTGGCTGCGGAATTGATAATGTAGAAAACAGAAGGTAAAGTTCCGAAAACGGAATATAGCATCTAGGTTTTGTTTTGTCCACTGTCATGTCCGATTTCCAGTCCAATTAAAACTCTAACTTTAAGCCTAATTTAAAGTAAAATTTAAAGTCTTATTTTAAGTTCGATTTTATGTCTTATTAAGTCTTATTTCAAATCAAGTTTCAAATCCGAACTCAAACCCGATTTCCAGTTCAAACCTTTAACTTTTAACTTTTAACTTTTAACTTTTAACTTTTAACTTTTAACTTTTAACTTTTAACTTTTAACTTTTAACTTTTAACTTTTAACTTTTAACTTTTAACTTTTAACTTTTAACTTTTAACTTTTAACTTTTAACTTTTTACTTTTTACTTTTTACTTTTTACTTTTTACTTTTTACTTTTTACTTTTTACTTTTTACTTTTTACTTTTTACTTTTTACTTTTTACTTTTTACTTTTTACTTTTTACTTTTTACTTTTTACTTTTTACTTTTTACTTTTTACTTTTTACTTTTTACTTTTTACTTTTTACTTTTTACTTTTTACTTTTTACTTTTTACTTTTTACTTTTTACTTTTTACTTTTTACTTTTTACTTTTTACTTTTTACTTTTTACTTTTTACTTTTAACTTTTAACTTTTTACTTTTTACTTTTTACTTTTTACTTTTTACTTTTTACTTTTTACTTTTTACTTTTTACTTTTTACTTTTTACTTTTTACTTTTTACTTTTTACTTTTTACTTTTTACTTTTTACTTTTTACTTTTTACTTTTTACTTTTTACTTTTTACTTTTTACTTTTTACTTTTTACTTTTTACTTTTTACTTTTTACTTTTTACTTTTTACTTTTTACTTTTTACTTTTTACTTTTTACTTTTTACTTTTTACTTTTTACTTTTTACTTTTTACTTTTTACTTTTTACTTTTTACTTTTTACTTTTTACTTTTTACTTTTTACTTTTTACTTTTTACTTTTTACTTTTTACTTTTTACTTTTTACTTTTTACTTTTTACTTTTTACTTTTTACTTTTTACTTTTTATTTTTTTATTAAAGGTGGAGGAGCGTTTAGTGAGGAAGAATGGTAAACATTGTTGAAAAATTCATAACAGTAAAAAACTCAATGAGATTTCAAACACATGAAATTTCAACTTTGATCACAAGCGCCAAACTCACATATGAATTTCTCTCGCTATTATACGCGATGTCTCTGTCGCTATGCGATGTGAACCAAATTCAACTGTGAGCATTTTGCTTAATTCTTCCACAGCTGGCATTTCATACAACGAACCAGAGAGCAAAAGAGTATATATCGTCAGAGAAAACATCAGCAGCGAAAAATACCGCGCGCACTCATGAATTAAGATGGCAAACATATTGGCAGATTTTACATTTTTCTTTCACGGGAATCGACATTTTCTCAACTAGAAAGTAAAAAGCCAATTAAGAATTAGATAAACATGTAATTTAAATGTATGTTTTAGTTTAACTTTGCGATTTATTTAGAGAGATATTCATTCTCTACTGCTCACTCACAGTTACGTATCGCACGAAAGAACGCCTATGTTGTTCAACAACGAATTTTGTATATGTGCATAGCTCCGGGTAGTAGTTGAAGCAAAGCAGAATGGGATCGAGCGGGAAGAAATATGTGTGAGTTTTGTGCTTCTTGCTATGAAAACAGAAAAACTCACGCGTGATTTTTTTCTGCATAGAATTAAGTTGACATGATTCACAGTTGATTTTGATTTTTGATGAGTTTTGCGATTTTAAGTTTTTACCATCACTGATGGTAAACTGGAACTCTAACGCACACTCTTTCGGTTTGCAAACCGCAATTAACAGAAATGCTAATGCTTAATTGCCATCCGGATTGATTTGGTTTATAGCGACCATATCAAAATATCCGAAAGAATAAATAAAAAATATTCAGCAGTTTCCGTAGTTGTGCGCCATACGCGATTTGAATTTTATCGTGATTATTGGTATGCTATGTGGGTAAAATCAACGCACCATTGAATTTTTACAATTTTTGAGAGCTGATAGTTTTAAGAAAATAAATATATTTAATTAGTTACTCTTCATTAGTTTATCTATCTGGTTTCTGGTTTTCGGTGTTGAACTCTATTATTCTTTATAATAGCAGTATTAAATCTGTTTGGTCAGCGTGTTAATAAAAGCAATAGATTTAATGCGGTTTGACAAGTAATCGCAATAAGATCCATTTTGTACTGGAACGTCGTATTGTATTGCTACGTCCCACATATAGTAATTTTATGAGATGTGTCGTAGCCAACCAGTTTTATCGTGGAAAATGAAGAGACTTCATTTTCTTAGCGGTCCCTCAACCAATTCGAACAAAATTGATTGCAAATGAAAAGAGACCTTTTATAAGATATAACCTCCAATTTTCATGATGATTGGGCTGGTGATTTGAAACGTATTTAAAACGAAACGTATGTGTGGTGCATGTGCGTATATATGCGTGTGTGCATGTGTGAGTATGTGTCTATGTATGTGTACATGTTTGTGTGTACAATTTTGCAATTTGCATGGAAATATAAGAGAAGTGAAAAACATTTCATTTGTCATTTTCATCACTAGCTGTAATTCACGATCGGACTAGAAAGCAAAAAAGCGCAGAAAGCGGTTGGTTTGGGCATATACATAGGTATATTGGTGTATAGAACTGAAAATGCTAATAAATGGATATTCCCTTAAAAATTATAGAAATTTCAAACAAATTTTGCACATATCGGATCGCTCGTGCCATCAAAACAGACTAGCGCTGGAAAACCCATTATTTTTGCCATTCTTAAGAATGTTCATGGCGTTACTTTTGTCTTTCATGCAAAAACAATTATCAAAAGGAGCGCCAGCTAAGAAAAAGTCCAATTTCTCTTCTTAATATTTCAAATCTAATGCTCTACCCATTTATTTTTGCAATTCAGATATAGGGTATGTTGCTGTTTCGTCGTAATTGCCTATTCCCGTCCTATCCAACACAAATTATTAAAAATATCAGCATTTTTATGACACACAATGCAAAACAAGTTATTCCCTAATATTTTAGTTTGTTGACTATCATACGCGATCATTCAAAATCCAGTTATAGTTGGCTCCAGGGACTTCATCGGGACAATATAGAATTGAGTATGAAAGAAGGATGCGGTAACAATTCTTATGTCATTCGATTCGGATTTCGAAAGGATTTTATTTTCTAAGTTTAACCAATTTCATGATTCGTTCAATAGTGACAAAAATTCGAAAACAATTAGCTCATTTGTTGCCAAACATTCTACAGCTAGCAAATTTCAATAAAGTCAAAGAGATACAAACCCAAAACGGCAGCATGACTTTTTCTCAGTGCATCAGCTGCAGCAGCAGCAGAAAATCATCGTCGTTGGCACAATGCTCATCATAACCGGCGTATCACTTTCCCTTTATTGTTTCATGTAACGTTTTATTTCCAGCCCTGACCAAAAAATATTCTCATTTCGCATCTCTCTTGCAGTCAGAGTCCGCCCAAACCCCACCTTAGCCTGCCAAGCCTCCTGCCTCTCGTCAGAGCAATAGGTAACTTTTTCCGTTTCATGTCACTCATCTTGGCCATGATATTGCGCACCTCCACCGTATTTGACGATACACTTCATATGCTTTGTTTTGTGCTCTTTAAACAAAAAAAACCCAAAGGGTTGAATCTTCCTGCTATGGCAAACTGATAACCCCCCACGCCCCAAATTTAGTCTCAGACCACACAGGAAGGGTTCGAAAATGCACTGATGTACCTACCTCTTTCTCCACCACTCAAGGACGAAAATATGACGGATTCCTGTGAAATGACCAACGTGAAGAAAAACACCGTTGTTAATGAAAGAGTTGCCCACGGTCGGTCTCTATCAGCAAAAAATCCACCGTAGAAACTTGCTTTTGTTCAACTAACCAACCGAGGCTGTTCCATTTCCCTGTTTGAAATATTCCCATTTTCTCCCCATTCATGAAACCTGCGGCAAGCGCTTGTTCTACTGTTCATTTTGGCCGCGCGAAAAGAAATTACGAATTGTTTCCGTATTTATTTTTATGCTTTTCGTGATTCATTTTTTTGATGGTCAGAGCAACTATTGCTGAGCTGCAACCGGTGACAGTTTCTGAGTGATTAAATGCCAGGATTGAAACGAAAGGAACTGGCAAAGTTTTTCTTTTATGTTCCGACTTCCCTTGTTCAGCCTGCCCGCTCCTTCTCGTGAACGGTCCGGAAAAACAAGCGAATCAGATCCGGATAAATTTCAAATCGGAAACATTTGGGACATGAAAGAGGAGGAGCGAGGAACAACAAAAAAAACTGTTCGCCTAAAGCGCGGTAACTGCAACAGTTTTGCGTTTATATTTTTATTTTGATTGCGCAGACGGCGCTTTTAAAATGATTGTCTCAAGTCAAAAGTAGTGAAAGAATTCGCTGCAATGATATAGAATCAGTTTTAGCATCTTGGTTAGTGAAAGGTTAGTGTCAAAATTCTAGTTCATGAGCTCTCTTTACTTTTCGTTGAATTATATTTCGGTAAGTTACATTATATCAATTCAAGCCGAGACTGAAGAGTAAAAGTTTAATGCACATAAAATTCGTTTAGACAAAAGAAAGCAACTTAGTTTCGTATTTCGCGACTGGCCAACAATAAAAGAGTCCGATGTCCAAAGAATCCTTTCAATTACATTTCAAATCGAAAGCAACAATATGCTATGTTTTATCCCTTCCTCGAGAGCATACAATCAATTACTGTTCCTAATAGTTTTTCCGCCATAAAAACTGCAGCTTAAAATTTAATCATGTGGTAAATATGTTAACATTCGTAAACCATCAGTCGCTGTTCAGTGACCGGGGAAGTAGAGAATCGACAAATTGAAAACAGTCCTTTGCTCTGGTTAAGTCGCTAGTCTGAAACCATCGAACAACGGGAACGGGTAGAAAAAAATAAAATTTCAAATCCTCTACACTGTAGGTACACATCCGTTCACTGGTGACTTTCCAAAATGTGCAAAGGAGAATCGACCGCGTGAAACAAACCATGTAGGAAGCTTCCTTCAGATCGCATCATATTGGTAAAAGGAGCATATAAAAGCCAGAACGAGTTGCATTTTATAGGATAGCATCGAAAAGTTCAACAATAACAGAACGGTTCGTAAGACTGCATGCTACCGGAACGGATCGAGTTTGGAAAGACACTCGTACTGTATCCGTTATAACACTTCACCCGTGTTGCCATCGGGATCTGCGAATTAGTAGAGCAACCGTAACAAATTCAGCCGTATATCATGGACTAAAACAGCATTTTTCCGGTCTTTGCCACTGTTTGGTTATAAATCCTGAATGACATATTCTAGCAGCACTGCAATCTTTCTGCTACAGTTTCCCACAAGTATCAATAACTAGAAAAACCTGCATTACTGAATTTGTACTGGGTTGTGGTTAGAACCGATGCAAAGCTTTTATGAAGCAAACTCACTGCTTCAAGGCAACAAGCAGTGCTTCCCATAAAATTGCTAACCGGTATATCTGTTGCCCAGTTGTATATTTCTGTCTGCGCTTACCTTGTATCCGTTACTGCATTCATAAAACAGAATAAGTAATATCCACTGAATATTTGAAAACATTCCAAAATTCATTTTGTTCCTCGTACGGCTTTTGGTGGTGCTCCCGAAAACAAAGCAAAGGGCAAAAAGTCAACACTTCCAATAAAATAGTTTTTGTTGATTTCCAGTTCCAATTTTTTATCACAATTTTAATCTAATTATGTTTGTAATAAATTTGATTTCTTCTTCTCTTGGCTAGCCACCTTCTGATCCAGAAAACAAACACAGCCAATAAGATCAAACATGTGACAGGCATTGCAACAGCCTACTAAAGCTAACCTACGAAAATAACGCACAATTACAGATTAATTTTAATACACCAAGGTAAAGACTATATAAGTACCTACCTATTCGCAAAAATAAAATACACTTACTAGACTTTTTACCGAGTTGGTAAAAATTTAAAAAAATTAGATTGAAACTAACTAAGAGTTCATGTATACGTTGGCAAAAATTCATCACAATCTGTTAAGTAGCTATTGAGATGACATCGGAACGAGAGAAGCTTTTATCTTCGCCAAAAAATCATATACTTCATCGTGAAAAATTCGAGGGCGTCCCATAGATGGATCGTAAAACATCTGGGAATTCATCATTAGACAGTGTGGTCCCGAGTGGTGAAGTCATTCAAGGAGATCCAAACGACCCAGCGGCGGTCAGACAACGGCAGCAAACCGAAGACCGCAGATCTGTTGAACGCCAATGTTAAGTCTGTTCAAGCGTCGGCCGGAACTTCTGATTCGCAATACGACGAAGAAGCTAGATGTTTCCTTCCATGTCATCGTCGTCGTTATCATCGTCTGTATAGAACCGGGTAGCTCGTATTGTTTCGTATTGTTGGATCCCTCTGTTTCTGGTGTCGGTGAGTTTGTTGAAGAGAACCGTTTTTGTCGCACTGTCATCTGGCATTCTTACGACGTGTCCGGCCCACTCTCCGCTTTACACTGCAAGGGCGCATATGTCCTCCATGAGCATCATAGCTTTAAGTCTATTAAGAACAACCGGTCTAATAAGAGTTTTGTACATTTTCAGCTTCGTACGGTGGTGGTTTCTTAATCGTAGAGTTTTGCGAAGGGCAAAGTAAACCCGATTTACCTCTCGAATGCGCCGCTGGATCTCTCTTCGGCGCAAATCTTCTACACAATTGTGAGGAACGTGCTGCTCGAGCCAAATATGCAGATCCTCTATACTAGTGTTGTTTTCCGCGGTCACCAGCGATCCCAAATAGACAAACTCATCTACCACTTCTAGTTCGTCGCCGTCAACAGTTACGGTCCGTTCGAGGCACACGCTTATCTTCTTTGAGCCGCTTCCTTTCATGTATATAGTCTTCGACGCAATGATTTTAAGCCCAATCCTCCTAGACTACGCTTTCATTGCTGGCGTAGACAGCTTTTGCTTTTGCAAAGTTCCTGGCTATGAAATCGAAAAGTTGACTACTTTTACTGAAAAGCATACTTATCGTTTCGATACCCGCAGATACCCCAGATCACCCCCTCAAGAGCGACGTTGAACAGCATGAAGGATAAGCCATCACCTTGTGTCAATCCGCGTCTCGAAGGGATTCAAGAGTGTCCTTAAGATGCGCACGAAACACATCACTCGATCCAATGTTGCTCAGATCATTCGCTTTGCTTTGTCCGGCAAACCATGTTCGGGCCTGTCATGCAATCGACTGTATCGTATGCTGCTTTGAACTCAATAAAGATGTGAAGCGTGGGCACTTTGTACTTCCGACATTTCTGCGAGACCTTGTGCCTTGAAACTACATTGCAGGCCGTGAAAATTACAAGCAGTCGAGCCTATTAGATGGGATAAACAACTCCTTTCATCCATTCCTCCTATCTTCCATGGGTATTCCTAGGTACACTTCTGTTCCATCTCATTCTGTAACTTTTTTCTGATTTTTCGTAATAACTTTGTTTGGATAAACTGCTTTACCAGGGCTGCGCTCCCGAATCTCGATACAACACATATCTCAATTCAGGCGCCCGCTCCAGATAAAGCGCTTTCGTGAGCCACTCCTAAAATTAGAGGTTTTTAAATAACCAATATGCGCAAAGCTGGAAACAAGGCGCACAGAGGTTACGTAAAGGGCGATATAACTGCATAACAAGTGTTTTTTCTGTCTCAAATGAAATAGGTTGTATAAGTTCTCCAATTTCGGCTGAATAAAGTATTGTTAATAATTGTTTGCATACATTTTGTTCGACGCGTATTCAGCTATGGCTGAATAATTATGGCTGCTAAAATGTTTAATCAGCGCATAAATGTTTCTTGGGTTCATGGTATATCTGGTCACGAAATGCGTACTCTCCTGTCCACATGCACAAATTGCTTACCAAATCAAGAATTTGTTGCCAAACTTCAACATCTTCTGTTTTCCTGGAGGTTTCCTGGAAAATCAAACTTATCCTTGGCAGTGAAATACTGGTTCCCCGAAATCTGGTTGTAGTTCACTTTCACGTAGGTCTCGTGGTCCATAACGCATTTTCGACGTACTTGTGCAGACTATTTTCGTGAACGGGCTGTTCTTTCGACGCCATTTTTCAGATCTTTGCACACCTGTATAAATATTGCACTTTGAACTTTCTCTATGCCAAATTTTAATCAATTTCCGCTAAGATTAGGATATATGGGATAGGAGTTGCTGGATAAGAAGCTGAGGGTCACTGTGGGGTCTATTTTGTACCTACAGGCACCGATATTACGCATTACCCAGTCGTTTACCAACCTCCGGTCTACTTACCCTCTCTTTCCCTCCTAGCATTTCTTTCTCTCTGTCTCTCTTTCTCTCCCAACACCTCTCTCTCTTTCTTTCTTTCTTTCTCTCCACCTACATATATATATATATATATATATATATATATATATATATATATATATATATATATATATATATATATATATATATATATATATATATATAATTATGCTATAAAGTTTCACGTTAGCACGTCTTGACTTCGGGTGCGCTTTGGTCGGGTAGTTGTGGTGTAACGTATATATATATATATATATATATATATATATATATATATATATATATATATCTTCATCTCTTTCTCCCTTTCTCTCTCGTCTCGGAATGGCTTTGATATAAGCAAAATGAGGCTACTTTATTCCTCAAGCTGCAGGTTAGCCATTTCAGTGCCCATTCAGTGGCCATTTTATACTACGATCTACCAATTTAGGTAGCATTTCGAGTCATATTTCTTGTGTTCTTCCACTTACTCATGATAAATAGCAGGCTATCAACAGGACGTTGAATTAGTACAGTACATATGAATAGTTAGAAAATAGTTCCTGTGCAATCTGTAAATTAATGATAAATACTGCTAACATGCTCCCAGTGCCACGCTAAGCCCAATATTTTTTGCCGCAGATCGAAACTTGCCCAGTATTCAGTCTAACATTTTTCGCACCAAACGCTCCTCTGCTTTAATCAAAAATGCTAATAAGACTTGATTTTTATAGGAGCAATAAATGATTTACAACGTACTGCGCTAAAGTTAAATAATAAAATTGCTACCCACAATTAACTACGCAAGCATCTTTAAACAGCAACAGTTTTCAGTTGCACAACTTCAAATAGTCCCATAAATCCCAAAAACCCATTTGCACTACTATTCATTTGATTCATATCTATTCAAAACTTTGTACGGTGCATAATGTACGTTTACTTATACTTAAAACACTATCACTTTGCACAACAAGCAGGTAAGTGCGTCCGCATAAATCTCATATTCATACACAACAGTCATTTCCGTCCCTTACCCTCTCACCAATTTTCCCAACCCAACCCAACCCAACGCCAACATCAAATCACGTGTGTATTAAATTTTATGTCATTTTAAGTCTCCCCGCATCGCTACACCAGACACAACGGAAACAAAGCCTCGAGATCCATAAATAAATATACATTTAGTTCTCGCCTTGCCATTCGTCGTATCGTTTCCCCCCGCCCAGTTGCTGCCGCGATGGAAAACCATTTCCTTTCTGGAAGGTGTGATGATTCCACTGTTCGCGGTGTTCCCACGTGGGATGGGTTAGCCCACTCTCCACCTGTGTACACTTTCAATCCTGGCACGGTGTCTGTATACTCTCTACACAAAAGCGGTTAACCGTTCCGACACCATAGTTCTTTTCTTCATTTCAGAAACAATGATTTTCTGCGCAATCCGTTCTCGCGAGCGGATGGAGTTCAATCCACACGAGACATTCGAGCAGGAAAATATATTTTCAACAATGCAACAGGTGCTGAAATAATAAAATAATTTACAAATCTTTTCTCCTGGTTCGCACTTCAAGTTTCTCCGTCCAAACAGAACCCGAATCCACGCCACATCGTGGAAGGATTCATACGTGGGAAAAGTTTCTCCCTTCGGGGGTTTACCCGCTATATTTTTTTCGTCTGTCGATAGGTCCAATTTTCTTAGCTTTTAATTTCAAATTCTATTAGTGGCGGTTGGCAGCTTTGCTGCGTTGAGATTTTACGGTGATTTAAAGCGAGCATGCGAGCTCGAGGTTTTGGGGCACTTAGAAATAGGATAAGTTTTCGTTTATTGCTTAGAAGGTCATCGGATTTTAAATTGAATTGATGTTTAAATTGATGAAAAAAATAATTACTAAACAAACTTCTAAATTCTTGTGAAGTTGAAACTTCTTTTCTGAACTACCCAGCCCTTAGTTTTTTTCTTTGTTAAAACAACACTATTCTGCGCTGCGTCTCAAATTGATTCGAAAGCAATAAATAATAATTTGTTACCCATTTCCAGCAAACCCCCAAAACCGCACGCCGAACCAACTCTCGCCTTAAGCTATAGCGTACACCGCTTAACGACCCCAACAGGTGAGAATATTTACGAGCCTTGACAAACACCGTTCACCTCGGTAGAACTGATTTATACCGGCATAAAAGAGTAAATCACTTTATGGTGATGGGCTTTGCCAGGAATGAACATCGCCCCCAAGCCCCCTAGCGGCAGGGTACTCTCCGATATACACTCCTCCAACACAAAAACCATCATGCGAAACAGAACTTTATTGTTTTTTACTATGTGGTTGAACAATGGCAAGAGCAGCAGCGGTTTCTCCGCCTTAACAACTGAAAATTTCGGTAAAGTGTTGTGAGATTTCAATATCAACATTATGAACGCAACTTCAATGAACGGTGTTGGCAAAGGCACAGCTTGTGTGCGATATTTACTTGCTAAGTCATCATAAGTTTAAACTTTATTGGGTACGGCCATGACGAAATTAACTGTGTAACATAAAGCCTAATTATATTTCGATTAATTCGGTTTGAGTAATCTGGAAGAATTTTAAGACTATCACGGTGTTCTAATTTAAGGAATAATAAGCTGTTAAATTTATTACATAGATATTTTTTGTTTGTCGAAACTGTAACACCAAAGTTGTGATTTAAATGTCACTGCCATATGTTGACTACTCGTAAATTTGAAAATATAATCTTGATTCAAGTTATGTAGTATGCAGCCGAAATCATTTGAGCGTGTTTCAATTTCTTCACATCTATACGCACCAATTTAAAAATACCATTGACGTTTGAGAAACTTACAAAAGGGTAAAGGTATGAGTTTTAAAGTCATACATTCTTTTGTGATAATAACGAATAAATGCAAATCCTACGTTTATTGAGGTTTCTGCAAAAAGGCTTCAACGCCCTGCCGAGCAAGCTTGACCGAAACTTGAACCTTGCCAATGAAAACTTTGATTTTTGCATGTTATAGCTCTTTCGTGGCCTTAGTGATCAGAGGTTTCTCCGTTTTGGTCAAGAAATTATTGGAGTAAGTACCCCGTTTAAAGTTTGCCCAAAAAATTTCAATCGGTCACAACTGGGAACCGTTGGCAAGGTTGACGATCCCCAGATAACACAAGATCGTAATAGAAAGCTTACATTAAATCGTTTTCATGTCAATTTTACATTGGAATTGTATAATGATTAGAGTATGTCTAAACAAAGTAAACAAAGTAAATTGTTTTGCAACTCGTGTCATATACAATTCACGAATGTGAATTATAAAGCAGTATAGATGATTGCAATATTTGATTATATCTTAATCATATATTCAGCAGTATTGAGTTGCGTGTTATAAAAACTGCTGTATAAAATGCAAGAAAGAATTACAAATAATTGGCAAAGTTTTCGCACTTATACTGCCTCCACTTTGGTACAGATATGTTCTTATCTGGCGTGAAATATAACTTTTTCGTTCAGTTATGATGTCGTATTTCTCAGTTGCAATCGAGATATACAAACCAAATGGTTTACTGGGTCTACGGTAAAACGTTTATCTACAGCCGGTCCATCTCCTCTAGCGACCACGCCCTCCAAAAACTTCAGTTGAAATCGAAGCTAGGTATAAAGCGATTGAAATTGCGTTGCAGACCGGTGATTATGCTAAAGGCGCTGTAGTTGGTTCGCCAATACGGTACGCGCAAAAATGGACCACTACGTAGAACACGACACGAGCGTATATGTTGAGGTTCGCGAGTATTGTTACCGATCACGTTCAAAATTGATCGGCACAATGGAAGAGTTTGTCTAGTTTATTGTCTTAGGTCTTAAGTCTGTAAATATTTTGTTTGTTTGTATTTGATTGGCTCTAAATATTGTTGTTAGTTGTTAATTTTTCTTGCTGTTCAAAATTTGTAATTTTTGTTTAACATAGGTTTAAGTATTCACTAACATCTACTAACATAAAAAAACAACCGTTAATTAGGCTAGGATAATTTGCGAAAAAAAAGAACCATGTATTGTGATCGTTTATAAGCCCGTGGAATCACCGCCGGTTGACCTAAAAGAGGCCTTGCGAGCCCGCCCCAGAACGTGCAGACCAGACGTTGGGGTATTGAACGTGCTTCATACGGAGCCGTGATACCGTCTAGAGGGCGGCCACCACTTATAAACGGTTACAAAAAAACCAGATAAGATGTACCGGAAAAACCGCAACGGCAAAAGACGGCAAAATAGTCCGCATTAAAATTGAACCGCTAAACTAACCCCTATAGGGATCTTGCACAGCCCTGGAAGTTTAACCGGTTCAGCGAATTGGCGAAAAAAGGGAATTGTTGTCGCTAGCGATTGTTGAGCATCCGGTTAAGAAAAGGGAGAGAGGAGATCGTCGGAGATTAGAGGGAGATGGAGGATGGAAAGTGTCATCGTGGGGAAAAGGCAGAAACCGTTCGAGATCAGTCGAGCTCGAACTAGACAGCAGCCGAAAGCTAAATTTTGAATCGTCGACCCAAACCGAACGAAAAGTTTAAATTTCGGTTGTGAAACGGGGGAGATAAAACCCAGATAGCCATTTTTCGAAGAAGAATACACTTCGAAGACTTAGTGCAGTGCTGTAGTCTAGAAAGGTAGCAGCTGTTCGTGATTGAGGCGATCCTGTTCAATAGGGGAGATCGTGGCTTCTACGGACGACTGCCCCGAGAAGATAAGCAACGTTAGCTGCTTCCGGTTCTGGATTGGCCGGCATTATCGAGCGGATTACCCGGATTACATCGAGTAAGATCGTCTGGCCTGTCATCGCTTCGGAAACCCACAGTTTGACCGTGAAGCGGTCATGGTATGTAACCTCTCTCCCTCTCGTCGTTCTGCATGTCATGGATGGGCCCCAACGCGTCGTGTTCCTGATCGGTACCGCATCGTGACCCTAAACCTGGTTTAATAAACGTTCGAGATGAATAATTTCTTTTAAGTCTAAAGAGCTGATCCTTTTCTCTATCAAATTCTCTTTTGTTGTCCGCTTCAGTTGGTTCGTGATGGTAAGTAATCGCAGGTACTGAGTCCCCCGAACACGCTACGACCCTGAGTAGATAGAGTGAGCTAGCAGAGCAGTGTGAGCCTTCTCACACTTACAGTATACATGGGCAATTCACTCTCGAGGTCAGCATACCGGCGACAGTTATTACTCCGATCACATCGCGATGAGTATTCAAGGGCTTAAAATCGATGAGTCTGCATTGTTGTTCATAGCAGGGCTACTGAAAAGGGTCTTTCCAGGGCTATCTCCGAAGAGCGAAACGGATGAAGCTGCGCTGCCCTGACTCGATTCGGTAACCTCCATATTGGTAATAAGGACTCCAAACTAGAGCGCAGTACTCAAGATTGGACCGGACAAGAGCGCAGTAGAGAACTTTGAGACAGTAGATGTCGTAGAAGTTTTTGGCAATCCGCATGATAAATCCCAGGTTCCTGCAGGCCTTGTCGACAATAAATGCAATGTGCTGTTTAAAGTCAAGTTTAGAGTCGATCAGTATTCCCAAGTCGTTGACACAGTTTTCGTTGCATAGGCACGTCTGATAGCATATAGTTGAAGACGAGAGGCTTTAATTTCATGGAGAATGTAATTATTTCACATTTGTCGGAGTTTAGCAGCATGCGGTTACCAGCGCACCGTTTCGCAAAAATCGACAGCTGCTCTTACAGGAAGGCGGCATCGGACGGACTATCAACTTTAGCATTCAGCTTCAGATCGTCGGCAAAAGTGAGTCGCGTCGTCACTCATGAACCACTTCCAGTTCATCGCCGTCAATAGTAATTGTCCGTGGGATGCAAACGTTGATTTCTCTGGAGCCTACCATATATTTGGTTTTCGACGTCCTGATTTGTAACCTCCTAGCCTCCGTTTTTAGTCTAGCCTAGATTGCCTCTGCCATCCCAAGGTTTATAGTAATGATGTCGACGTCATCTACGAAGGCTAGGAGTTGGTTACTCTTGCTGAAGATTGTTCCTCTCATTTCGATGCACGCCCACCGAATCATAACTTCAGTAATATTGAATAACATACAGGATAGTCCATGCGCTTGCCGCAACCCTCTGCGCGATTCGAAAGGATTCAAGAGTGCCACGAAACGCGCACGTAGCACATCACTTGCTCCAGGGTAGCTTTGACCAGTCGCGTCAGTTTATCCGGAAAACCGTACTCGTGCATTATCTGTCCTAACTGTTCTCGTTCAACTGTATCGTATGCTGCCCTGAAATCTACGAAAATATAAGGAGTAGTCACGTTGTACCCGCGACATTTCTGGAGGATTTGTCGAAGAGTAAAAATTTGATCCGTAGTAGCACGGGTTCCCATAAAACCCACCTGATACTGCCCTACGAATTCTCTTTCACCTGTTGCAGGGAGAGCACCTTGTAGGCAGCGTTAACGAGCGTAAACGCGTTAATTACCGCAATCTAGCCGATCGCCCTTTTTGTAGATGGGACAGACCACACCTTCCATCCAGTCGTCCGGTGGTTTCTCCTCCTCCCAAATCCTTGAAACTATCCAACGAAGTGCCGTTGCTAGCGGTTCTTGGCCATTTTTGTAGAGTTCTACCGGCAGACGGTCCTTTCCGCCGCAGCGGTTCTATTATTCTTCAACTGACCGATTTCTCGCTATGCACAGACATATAATGCGTAAAACCAGTTTTCGAAACTGAAGTTTTTGGAGCGTCTTAGTAGAATACGAAACCTGGAATCAAATAAAAAGAAAACTTATCCAATTTAATTCTTCTACGACTTGCAGACTTCCTCAGTGTCTGTTTTCGAAGTAGCATGCAAGTCGTAGGCGAAATACGTATCTGTCAAGAATAAATATACATAGTAGAATTAAATTGGATATGTTTTCTTTTTATTTAATTCCAGTTTTCAAAAGATTTGAAAACGTGCATTGCTGTGAACTAAATGTAAATTTAGTGATTTGTGTATAAAATTTTTATTTTTAATTTAGTTCTTGATACCTTAATTTTTTTAAATTGGATTGGTTTCGGCAATTGAAAACCAAGGATATAATTTTGATAAAAGTGTTTTTCTCATCAAAAGAATGGCGTTTGTTTGCACAACCACGATTATAAAGCAACCGAAGATCACGTAAATGCCAAAAAAAAATGCGAATACGTTTGACTGAAGTCAATAAAAAATCCAACTATGGACGGTAATCGCTCATCTGTTGCAGTCAAGTCTGTTTCGTTCCGATGAAGCTGACGTAAGTCATAAATTGCATTATTTTACTGCATCTTGCCGAACGCAGAAGAAGGAAGTAATAAGTCACGGGAGGCAAAAATTGAACCGTAAAAACATTTTCTATTAGTGATGT
The DNA here is from genome assembly GCF_943734655.1 of Sabethes cyaneus. Taxonomy (NCBI): domain Eukaryota; kingdom Metazoa; phylum Arthropoda; class Insecta; order Diptera; family Culicidae; genus Sabethes; species Sabethes cyaneus. The sequence continues at coordinate 229,131,150 of NC_071355.1, forward strand.
GTGTCTATACAAGTTCCACGATTCGCATCGTTTCACAGGATACTTCCGAATACCTCCGGAGGGACTCGCGTCCTGGCCACAACACGGTCTCCTTCCTCCGCCTCCATCATTCCACTTCGAATGGCTGTTGAACGGTGTCATGTCCAACGGTTCGGGTGTAATTTTTTGGTATTTTTATTTCCTTCCACCTGACTGGCGAGGAGACTCGTGGGAAATGAAGGCAGTTGGTTGCAGGACGGGATCGACATAAAGTGTAAATAATTCTCGTCATCAATGATATTAGCTTCGGTGTTCGATTCCTGGATGGCAATTGGTGCAACGATAGCAATTTCCGAGGCGACCAACTACCACTGCCGAGTGGTTGCCGACATCAACGAAGACGCTTAGTGACCTGTGGCGTGGCGTGGTGTAGCATTCAGCTTCCTTCTCCTGCACGCTTGTAATGGCTGATGTAAACTAGAAACCATAAACTTGCAAGTTAAGACGCTGATGGCTATGACCAGTCGGCGGTAGAACGACTATTGATGGAGCTGCCAGCGACAATCTAGGATCGAAATCGAACCCCTTTCGGTTCGGTAGTGCAAGCGTCCGAATCGTTGTGCTGCCGTTTGCCTGATATGTAGGTACCGCCACCGACCGATGTGAGATCAGTTTTCCTCTTCAATTACGATATGAGTCGGCAACAGCCACATCGATGCCGATCGGTGGAACATAATGGATGAGTCTGCAGCGATGGTTGGCTGGCTGGCTGGCTTGGTAGGAAGAAAATGTAGGGTAAACCGAAAAGATGGTGTTTTTTCTCGTATCCATAAATTTTTATTTCAATTTGCTACTTTGCCGTCGCACTCAACCGTGGCTCTGTGGGGTTGCTTGGAGAACTTTTCTGTTTTAGATGGTTTTCTAATAAGTTAAAGCTATTTGCAGTGGAAGTAAAAAGTTACAATTTCGCTACAGGTAGTAAGCAGATTGATGCTTCTTGTGTGATGTTTATTTGTTATAAATTATTGTTTATAATAGTGTAACGTTGTTTTTTACCATTATATGGGGAAAAGTAAATCTAATAGAAAACAACGATGTAGTAATGCCAGAAAGATTAAATTGATTTAAGACTCGCACAGTCAATTAGTAAGTTCCGAGCATTAACGATCTTTAATTTGGACAATTTGATCTGGTATATATATTATTTATGCATTATACAAATCTGAATTTAGTTATCAGTTATCAATATGCAACCCCTCTTAATAATACAATATAATATAGTGAAGGAAACTTCATGGTTTCATTTCATAAATATTGCTATCTTATAGCATGCTCGAACCAATGAATTAGAACTAATGTAAATAATTACCAAAACTTTCCAATAACATTTTTCTTTAAAACATTTTAATTTTTCGACCAAATTTCATCGTCCACTTCAAAAATAAGGAAAACAGTTACGCTTCATTCGACTATTCCGGAGTGCGTCGCAGAAATATTCATGTCTAATTATTTTATACAACTTTTATAGACAAAATCATAAAACTCTGCTCGTTGTTGCCTTTCTGCTGTTTGGAATCTTAGCACAGACATTCGCTGTAGCTGTAGTTTGGTCGCTTAGGAAAGCATGGTTCAGAAAAGAATTTGTCCTGTAAGCCAAATGCACAGAAAAAAGCGAAGCTCCAACCTAAATTGCGAATAAAAATGTTTATGTCTGCCGTGTCCTCTTCGTGCCACGTACTCGCATTTTTCGGATAATATGTATTACCATGGCTACTAATGGTTTGTAGGTTGAGTAACTTAGTAAGTTACAAAGAATCGTTATTATTATGAACATACATGGTTTCACTAGAGTGTATCATTATCAATAATTTCTTACGAAATCGGAAGCGCAGAAAATGAGATTATAATTGTACTTCCGAAGAAATGCACTTGACGCCGCGTGGTATCGTGAAAGTTGATAGAATCAACCGCATTTCGTGCATATCTTATCGCATGCCTGAGTTTAATCCCACACAATACACCGAAACATGGTCCTGTCCTCTGCATTCGTAGATCTAAACTTGCCGACAGTGTCGTAGCTAGAATATACCTATAACCAATGCATTACGAAACATAAAGAGAATAGGACTAAACTCAAAAGAAAAATAAATAGATGAAACACAAAAAGAAGAATAAGACTTCAAATAAAACTCAAATTATATTCCTCAAAGTCGGATGATAAATAAATTGTAATATTGCACAAATCTTTTGATAAGCAAAACAAACCTTAGATGCTAACAAATATTTATATAAAATAACTGCAAAGGGGGTTTTCTCACCCCCCAAGCGAATAATAGCCCGAGTGTCACCCTGTCCAAATTGTGGAATGTAACCTCGCGTACATAAACACGTACATTGCCTCATTAATAATGAGTCCGGTCGCAACCAGCAATGGAAAGGAAGCGAGTAGAAAAAAAAAGCTTCCTGCATCGGGAAAAAAATCCACCCCGAAAGCATAGTGGATGACGGTGGAATAAGGTGGAGCCGTTCGTTGAAAAAGAGTCAGCATAAACATTTCACGGAAAAGTGAACCCAAAGATGAAGATGGAGAAAATAAACAAACTTGCATTTGGTTGGCTACTGAAACTGGAAGCCGCCCGCCACCGACCGACTGCACCACCATCGTTCTTCCTTCTTCACGGTTTTATGCTCGCTACTATTGCTCATTAATAAAAGAACAGAATGTATGTGCTGGTGCATGGTGAGGAGTACCATTTCGTGGGAAGTGGAAATTTACCAACATGGTTTGCCGTCGCGGTGTCCCCGGCAGTCGGGAATCGTCAGGCGGTTCCTGCTGCCCGGTGGTGCCACGGTATAGCACCATCGCGAACAGTCCTGAGCGGTCACAAAAAAGTGGTCCAGGAATATTCTAAATTATGGAGAAAACATTTTGTTCGCTTCATTTATTAACACTGAGTGAATTCGAAGTCGTACACCCGAAATCGAAGGTGGGGCTGCATCTTGCTGCAGCATTTTCTTGTTTCAAAGTTTTACGAGTGCTGCAACTGCTTCACTTCCGTTTCTGGTGTTGCATGTGAAATGGGTTCGGTCCCGAGCACGTTCCCGGTTATGGAGGGGGGCATCAGACTTGTTACGACCCTCGGCTGACTCGTCCGTAAAGTGCCGGTAGCAGAAGATAGACAACTTCTCGCACGCTTCTGTTTGCATTTTGCGAAATGGTAAACGTTTTACGATCGTTGCGATGAATTCAAGTGCATCTGATACATTTTGCACGCTGTGATTAACTGTATATTGATCGGTTAGGTTTTTTTCGCTAGAGAATGTACTGGTTCCATTTCTTATGGACCTAAATTGGTTTTTTTTTGCTCTAAAACAGCATTGAAGATTTGAAAAGCGCAGAGAGAAGATTTAGCTTCTTGATTGGGTTTCTGTGCCTTTGTTAGAATGCATTCTTATTTAAAAGGATTTTCACTAAAAATGTTTGTAATTTGGTTGCAGCAAGTAAATATATTGTAAATAAGTACAAGGTTTGTCGTTGTAGTGTGACGATTTCATGTTAGAAAAAAAAATTAAATCACAGTGACGTAATTGTCGTTGTACCACTGTAGTCAGACCAGAAAACGCAATCAACCTTATACCACAGACAAACAGACATAATTCTTGGAAGAAAAATCAACAAAAATTATCGTTCCTTACATTTAGCCTGAATACCAGCACCATCTATGATAGACATTCCCAAATATCAAATAGCAAAAGGAGTATCACTCGAAGTAGCAGGTATTTTTTATGGGGAATTCCCCTTCTTTCGCCAAAAAGCGCCACTTTGACCAAAACGGAGACACTCCCAACTAAGCCCAAATTTGAAATGACGGTTTATTCGGTACGAAGAATGGAAAACGAGTGTTATGTCTGTTTGTCTGTGCTTAAACCATCATCATCACAACGATAATGATCATCATCATTATCATCATCATCATCGTGCGTTTATCGAGTATCCTTTTCGAGTTTTTCCTTTTTTGCACCAGTTTCAGAAAGGTGTTCTTTAATTGGCGTAACGATCTTCTAACATTAGGGGAGCTTCATCTCCAATCTCCAGCATCATATGGCATAATAGAGGAGGAGGTTTTTTTGTGTTGTTGTAAGAATTGAGCTGATTTAATCCTGAGGGGGTCTTAGCTCTCTTTACGGTGGCCCCAATTTCAGCAATGCTTACTCTTCGCTTGATCGGCACCACCTGCCGCTACTAGCTTCATCGCTAGACCGATAATTTCCTTTTAATGGCTATGAGTGTTAAATATTTTATTTATTAATTAGCGTTATTTATCGACCAAAGGAGCACGGCCAGCTCCTTTCTTTGTGTTGTGTGCGCTTTCTCCGGAAAATTCGACAGCATGCCACATCTAAACTGGCATGCTGGAAAAATGAACTTGGTTGAACGGCAGCAGGGAGCGGCGAAGGGTGAAGGCAGCAAATAATAATTGCTACCGGTGAGACTTTCTTCGCGTCACAATTCGGTCGCTAAGTTATTCCGGGGTGACGGGAGACCGTTTTAATAAATGTGACAGGCAATAAATAAATATTTTAAGCACTTTCCAACCAGTGCCAGTTTCTGGTTAAACATGTTGGTTTGGTTGCTAGACGTGGTTGCAAATATTGACTAGCTCTTGCTTCTTGGCTTAAGGTGTATTTGGGCAATACTTAACAAAATTTTGAAGAGAATATAGTAACTTTATAATTAGCCTAATTTATTAGTTGTAAGGTATTTAAGACTCTGGCAGGCAGAAAAATGGTAGAATTTCCTCTAACATAAACTTAAATATTATTAGTTAAGTATTATTGTTCGACAGGGATGGTTCGATCACTTTGACTCAATTTTGATTCATTTGATAGTAGCGTCGTAACCAAGCAAAATTTGGCAAATTGATGTATGGGACATTTGTAGATAATAACTAGATCTACAATTTTGCTTAATAAAGTGTTGCTGTATCTTTTGTAGTTACGGTGCTACAATGCTAGTACCGCATTAGTAACTAAATGAACGTTCATTTAGTTACTAAAGAGGTACTAGCATTGTAGCGCCGTAACTATAAAAGTTACAGCAACACTTTATTCTGCAAAATTATAAATAATAACGAGTTCTACAAATGTCTCATACATAACTTTGTCAAATTTTGCTCGGCTGAGACGGTAGTGTCAAATGAATCAAAATTGAGTCAAAGTGATCGAACCATCCCTGTTGTTCGATGATGACAGAGCATTGATGGATTAACTAAAATTGAACAATGCCTTATTATGTAACATTCTTATCCTAAGCTAAAGCGTAAATCTTTTAATACAAATCAAATCATCATGAGATTCAATTAAATATCCTTACTATTTGGAAGCAGATAAATCGAAAGGGGGGAAAATTCGGCTTCAATGAGCTCTATTCTTCAGTATTAAACAATCGACTGAGAATGGGAAACGAATGTCAGGCAAGACATTTCAAAGGCCTTAATTTCCTGCTCCACAGATATCTATCCAACTGAAGCTAAGTGGTAGATGAGCACTGCTCATCTGTGTTCCAACATTCTGACGGACATCCCTTCCCTCCCTAGCGTCACAACGAAATACTGCGGTTGTCTGTTGAGATTACTGAGCAACCGGTATTCCTTTCGAAAAGAAACTTGTACTTGCTGCGATTACCCTCGCGAATAAATTTATAAACAGCGTTTAAAGATTATAAGCCTCATTTTCGTCCCATCCCATCCCGTTTCCTTAGACGCGAGCAGCTACTCATTCACGAATCTGGGAAAAACGGTATTGTTTATTTAAATAATAATACAATAAAGCGACATTAAATGAAACACGGATCGAGAAATACACCGAGAGACAAAAAGAACGAGGAAAAGCAGAAACTTTTCCGATACACAAAAGCCGGAGGAAACTTTCGCCTGAAATATTTTGTCCTCGTCGTCAACGTCTTGTTCGTCGTACGGTTCGCAAACGCATCTCAGGATACACGTGGGACTTGCAACGACGACGACGATGGCTTCTGGATTTTACCTCACAACAACCGAAGGAAGTGCTACCCGGCGCTGCGACAACGGGAACATCTTGGCTCCGAACAAAAGTACCTTAAAAAGTTATTCAAATGAAAAACAAATTGATTATTGTGTTTTTCTTCATTTTTCTCCACCTGAAACCTGGCTGGATCCGATTTATACCGGCAGCTCTTACTGGATGAGGCTGAGGGGCCAAGCGAGAGTTCATCTCATTTTATGATAGCAAATCCGAAAGTCTAAACCAGTAGGACGTCTCATACTGGGCAAGGTGTTTGAAATAGTGGAAAGTCTTGCCAAAATAATTTGCTATGGCTTCAGAGATGCTAGAAAATCATAGCCAATCAAATTTCCTAAACGTAAACTAATTTAGTTCGAAAAATAGACTCGCATATATAGCGCATGGGCTCATTGAATAGTTTCCCAATTGCAATCTTCACTAAGGCAACCTAATCTGAAAATATGAAAATAGGAAAGAGTTCTTGCGCTTGGAGGAAAGCCTCAGAACGGAAGCAGATCTCGTATTTCCGAGAATTCTTCCACCATTACTGCCGCGCTGCCGGCGCTTATCAATAGCTAGAGCAGCGAACTTCTTCGCCTTGATGGTCTCCGGTAGCGTGCTTGCTTGCAACCATCATAGGTAGTAGGTATGTATAGCGAAGGTGGCAGTAATAACAAAAAGAACCAACCAGCGCCATTCACTTTAAGCCAGCCAGGCTACAGAAGTATCATCTTCATTAAACTGAAATATTTCTCGATGATGATGGGACGAGCAGCCTGTTTGGGATGGGGTTGGGAAAAGGGGGACTTTTTGTCAGATTTTCTCGTTGACTTGAACGATGGCGTCTTCCTTTTGTGATTTCTTGGCTTTCCACCACATCCGATATAGATGACGTGTTTCTCTGTTTCTGCTAGTGAGGAAGGAGGAAGTTACCATTCATTGTTGTGTAATGCTATAAGAGAAGTACGGTTTTGTCATTTCATTTGTAAATTTAGAAGTTACTTGTGCGAGCATTGTACGGAATTAGATTTGCTGTTGGTTGGCCTATGAAACTTCGTCACTATATTTCGGTGAAGAACTAGGACATATCATATCAGAACAGGTTAATTTGAATGACGGTTGTAGATTCGTAGGTAAGCAAAACTTTAACACTTTTACCCAACTGTGGGTAATATTTTACGATAAAAAATTCAAAACTTGTTGGCCTTAATTTTAATGAAATACCCTCCTATTTGTCATGATGATGGACCTGAGATGAAATCAAAGATTAAATTTGACTTAAAATTAAACCTAAAATTGGAATTAAATTAGACATTAAGTTGGGCCTAAAATCAGATATGCAATTTAACATGGAATTGAACAGTAAATTAGAGTTGAATTTGGACTAATTTGAACTAAAAATTTCACTTCAATCTGGACATGGACACGAAAACAGACACGGAGTAAACTAAAATTGACATTTTTCATCTTATTCCCTTATACGGTTTACCTCCTTTCTGTTCCATTTTTTCACTTTTCCAGTCCCGTTTCTGGTTTTTGCTCTCACTTTCCATTCCTTATTCGTCTATTTCTCTCGTTTTCCATTTTTTCTGTTCCGTGCTTACTGTTTCATTTCGTTTTTCTTCGATTCCTATTCCATTTTTGTTATCTTCAGTCCTGTTTTTCCTTATGTTTTCCACACGTTTTTTGTTATTTTGTTTTTCATTTTCAGTCTTTTTTCTTCTCTTTTTGTCGATTCCAGTTTTCGAACTTTTCTAACTCTTTATATGTCCTTTCTTTCTCGTTTTTCGTCTTCATCTGCGGCATTCTTCTCTTCCTCTTCCTCTGAATCATCGTTTTTCCATCTTTTCTGTCTCCTAATTTTTATTTTACTCTCCGGTTTCCTTTTTTATCTCCCATTTGCCGTCTTTTTCTCTTCAGTTTTACCTTTTTCTTTAGTCCATTTTCCTGTGTTTTCTTTTTTCTTAGTTTCTGTCCTATTTTCTGGTTTTTGTCCCAGACTTCTCATTTTCTATCCGACTGACCTCTCTTTTACATTTTTCTCGTCTATCAGTTTTCTGTTTCTCTCTCGTTATTCTTTTTTCCCTTCTGGTTTCTCTCGTTTTCTGTTCCGTATTCCCTTTCTTGTCTCGTTTTCCTCTTTTTCTCTTTTGTGTTTTTCTTATTTCCGACCGGTGGTTCGTTTTACTCTGTTTCTTTTCTTTCTTTTGCTGTCCCGTTTTCGCCCTTTTTCTGAATATTTATCTCTATTTCATTTTTCCCCGTCTTCAGGCCTGTTTATCCTTTTTCGTGTTTCGTTCTTTGTCACTTTCTACCCCGTTTGACTTTTTCCTTAATTTTGTACTTTTTCAGCTTTTTCAGCTTTTATTCATTTCTTCCTTCTTCCTTCTTCATTCTTCATTCTTTTATCTCGTTTTTATACTTTTCTCTGCCGTTCTTCGTAACTTTCTGTCTAATAGTCTCATTTTTCCTTATGTTCTCTCCCGTTTTCTTCTTTTCCACTTTCTATCTTTTCATGTCACGTTATCCCTCCCATTCTATCACGTTTTTGCTGTTTGCTGTTCTCTCTCGTGTTTTTCCTTTTTTGTATCCCGCTTCTACAGCTTTTGACACGTCGTGCTCTTTTCCGTTTTTTTTTTTCAGCAAGCAACAGGACCTATGGAGTCAACCTATGAATATGCTACAAAAATTTACTAACATTTTCATAAGAAACTGTTTGCTCTACGTTGTTTGGTTCATGAGACATAAATTTTTGAATTAGATTAAATATTCAGGAAAACCGAGTTTTTAGCTGTACGTCAGGAACAACACAAAATGGATTATAAATTGACAAATAACAAAACAATTTCATGTAATAGAACAAAATGTTCCGATTTGAAATTAGAATTAAATTTCAACTTGAAATTGACTTAGATTAGGGTTGGAACTTAATTTACAACTGGAATTGAAATTGAACTTAAAACTGGTGCTATTTTGATCGCAAAAGTAATCACTGATTGAATTATAAACTGCTGACTTCTAGGTTACAGAAATTATATTGCTTTATAATAAATTTTATAGAGAAGGTGGGGCACAAAATGTTCAATCTGGACATGAATACGAAATTAGGCAAAAAGTTTTACTTAAAATCAAGTTTGACATTTTCCGTATCATTCTCTCACACGTTTTACACTTTTCTGTCCCGCTTTCGCTCTTTGCGAGTGCGCTTTCACTCTTTTTTGTCCAGTTGTGTGTGTGTGTGTGTGTGTGTGTGTGTGTGTGTGTGTGTGTGTGTGTGTGTGTGTGTGTGTGTGTGTGTGTGTGTGTGTGTGTGTGTGTGTGTGTGTGTGTGTGTGTGTGTGTGTGTGTGTGTGTGTGTGTGTGTGTGTGTGTGTGTGTGTGTGTGTGTGTGTGTGTGTGTGTGTGTGTGTGTGTGTGTGTATGTGTGTGTGTGTGTATGTGTTGTGTGTGTGTGTGTGTGGATATTATCACTACAACCAGCATTTTGATCTATTCTGATCTTATCCAGGTCTTGTTCCGCACTTCGTTGTTATTGCAGTATCGCTATAGAGTGAGCGAACTGCTTATTATCCGTGTGTTTTCACCCCTTTTTCCCTCTACGCTTCTTACTACTCTCCAACCAATCTAGCTCTAGAGCCAGGAAGTGCGGAGACTAGTTACAATTTGTCAAGAGGCTTCATTCGCACCTCGAGCAAGTATCATTCTTATAACCAGTCCCGGCTAAATGCTTCATGGTCGATAAAGCAAAGTTCAGCACAGAGTGAGGGTGTGTATGTGTGTATATATGTGTTCCTTACTACTTATGCATTACCAATCTCGTCCTCGTCCAATCTCGTCCTGGTTCTAGGAAGCGGAACAAGCTATAACTTGCCCTTGAACAAGAGGCTTCATTCGCACCTCAAGCAAGTACCACTTTTATAACTTGCCCTGGTAAGAGGTTTTCATTATTACTAAAATGCAGAATGCAGTAGGAAGGGTGTGGAGGGGCCTGAGAATAAACTCATGCTAAAGTCACTTAACATCGAATGACCAGATTCTACTAAGATTCGAACCCACGACCACTCGCTTGTTTGGTTTTCCTTTTCTGTGCCATTTTTTTGGTTTTTGCTCTCACTTTCCATCCGGTTTTCGTCTTTTTCTCTCGTTTTCTTATTTTTCTGTTCTACAGGGGTTAGACAAATTGTTCGGGACAGGCAAAAATTTGACGAAATTCAAACGGCCATAATTTCTACAAAATAAGTCCTTTTCAGATGAAACCAATTGCATTTGACGAGAAATTATTTTTAGATTTTTCTAAAATATTTCAAGATTAGTAGCAGCCGGAGATATTCCGAGTTCTCCGGGGGTATGTCAAAAGCTGATTTTTTTCGTTGCTTGTATCTTTTTCTGTCATAAAAATTTAATGGTATTCATATTTTTTCCCAAAACTAGAGTTCAGTTCCAGTCGATTGGTGAAAAGAGGACGGAGATTCGTCGAGAAACAACCACGTTACGGCTATTTCCATGAAATCAGTACCAGTAACAACTATTCCTTACTATTTTAAGACATGACGCAAACCATATTAATATAAACGTCAAACATTAAGGTTTTATAAGCCACTGACACTGGAAGCAATTCCAGGTCCGCAGCTTGCCATGGGAACCCTGGTTTTAGGGCAGCAGCTCTTTACATTCTTATATTTATATCTTATCACCAATCGACTCGAAATGAAGTCTAGTTTTAGAATATTGATGCCACTAAATTTTAATGACAGAAAAAGCTACAAGCGATGAAAAAAACCAGTTTTTGGCATACCCCCCGAAAAACCCGGAATATCTCCGGTGTCCACTGGCTGCTACTAATCTTGAATTATTTTAGAAAAACTAGAAAAATTTACCCGTCGAATGCAATTGGTTTCATCTGAAAAGGACTTATTTTGTAGAAGTTATGGCCGTTTGAATTTCGTCAAATGCCTGCCTGTCCCGAATATTTTGTCTAACCCCTGCATGTTTCCTGTTTCATTATTTCTTTTTTCTTCGTTTCCTGTTTCATTTTTTTCTTATCTTCGGTCCTGTTTTTCCCCATGTTTTTTGTTGTTTTCTACTCCGTTTCAGTAGTTTTTCTACTCTTTTCCCTTTTTTTTTGCTTTTCCTACTCGTTTTTCATTGCCGTATTCCTCGTTTGAAGTTCCGTTTTTCGTGTTTTTTAACTTGTTATTCGGTTTTTGGTTCCGTTTTTTCGCTTTACTCTCCGATTTTTTTTATTTTCCATTTTTTGTTTATTTCTCTTCTGTTTCACCTTTTTGCTTGATCCGTTTTTCCTATTTTTATTCCTTTTTTGTCCCATATTTCTCCTTTTAAATCTTTTTTTCCCATTTCCCGTTTCGGGTTTCTCTTATCTCTCTCGTTATTCTTCTTTTTTGATTTCTCTTGTTCTCTGTTGCGTATTCCCTTTGTTGTCTCGTTTACCCTCTTTTTCCTTTTCACTTTTTCTTTTTTCTACCCGCTGTTTCCTATTTTTCAGTTCGTTTTCTCTTTTCATGCTGTCCCATTTTCGTGTTTTTCCTAAGTCCTAAGTTATCTCTGATTTGTTGTTCCCCGTTTTCAGGTCCATTTCTCCTCTTTTCCTGTCTCGCTATTTTTTATTTCCTATCCTGTTTTGACTTTTATCTTCTTTTTTGTCTTCTTTTTGTTTCGTTTTTTGTTTCACTTTCTAACTCATTTTCTATACTATTTTTCGATATTTCTTTTTTTATCATCTGTTCGGTTCTTCTTTTTATTATGTCCTGCTTTTCCTCCTTTTATCCTCAGTTTTCCCTCAGTTTTATCCTTTTTGTGTTCTGTTTTCATTTTTTTCTTTTCTGTCTCATTTTTCCAATTTTTCTGTTTTAATTTTTCCATCCTCCTGCTCTTGTATTTTGTCCTTCTATCCGTTTTTTCTCCTCTTTTGTCACATTTATGCTCTATTTTTGTTCAGTTTATCCTCATTTTCTTCGTTTTCTTCAGGGTTCTTTCTTCTTTTCTGTCCAGTTACCTCGTTTTCTTCTTGTTTTCGTTATTTTCCTTCCAATTTTTCTACTTTTCGACTCTTTTTGTTTTCTTTTTTTATCCCGTTTTCCCTCCCAATCTTTCACATTTTTCTTCAGTTTTTCTTTTTTTATGCCAGTTTTTGCTCTTTTCTCTCTCGCGTTTTTCCTTTAATTTAATTTCAACTTGAAGTTGAACTTAGATTAAGTTTCGAACTAAACTTGAAACTTAATTTATGACTGGAATTGAAATTGGACTTAGAACTGGAACTATTTTTACGCAAATCATTTACTTATCTAAATTAAACTGCGGACTTCTAGGTTTCAGAAATTATATTAAATTTTACGGAGAAGGTTGGCACGTGCGCCAGTCTGCCCTAGCTTGGACATACCAGTGAATGTCACCAATGCATTGTGATTGCAATGTGATTTAAAGTATAACACTATTTTTTCTTCACAATCGTGTTTATCAATGATACACCTTCCCATGTTTTGCCCCTAAACCACATGTGTATTATTGCTCATTCAATTTCGAAGCATGAATAATCATGAAATTTTATGTTCCTGCGCTCAAATCAAAGTCGCGAAAAAAACCAAGAAGTGTCTGCCGAGAAGGGTCTCCTTGACGAAGCCATTCACGATGCAAATTTTAATTTTATTACTGTTATTCTATCACCTTTGTGTCTTTCGAACGGATGCAGTAATAATAAAATCCTAATTTTATAATATAAAATCTAAATTTAAGTTTTACCACTCGACGGTCCCGTCCCGCACGTTCAACTCCAAAGCAATCTGTTGCTAATTCTGACTTTGCGCTGCGGCACAGTTAAAGCCAATCGCTAATAAAAAAGACAAATATTGAATAATAATGATATTATGTAACCAGCCAAGGCAGAAGAGCAAAGTGTCATCGAAACAGTGACACACATTTGCCTCCGGTACGGTGCCACCCCCGTTCCACCTGTCGTAAAGGTAAAGGTATCTCTTATTGCGTGTGTCATTCCTCAAAACGATCATCATAAACGTTCACCATTTGCCATCAGTAAACATGCACTCACAGTACTCGCAAAATATATTACATCTGACGTACAATTTAAGTAGATCTGAATAAGGCCGTTCAATATAATAACTTACTGCGACGATAAAGCACTCTTCTGAATCGTATCATTCGGCTGCTGGTATCCATGATCCCATCATGTATCGAACGACCTATTCGTTCGCGCTGGAAATGGTTATGATGGTACCTACCAATCATCAAGTGAAAATGAGAGTGGTTGCTTTCTATGGAACTCGTCAAATTCGACCCGGTACTGTGTCATTAGCCAAATGAACACAATAAAACCGTACTAATTTAGGAATCACAAACAAATATTCATGCATCCATATCGAGCTGAGGTGCATGTAATTGCACCAGTGAGCAGCATTCGCTTCAAAAATTTATTCCGGCCGGCTTTTTATTTTGCAATGTAGGTACGTTTTATTACAAACCGAACATTCTAGCACGTTCAACGCCAAGCGTAGGTAAAGCCCCTTTCGCAGTAAGTCAATCGAGAAAAAAACCCGAAACAATGACAACCGTACGTGAAAATGAAAATGGGGATTCCCAGAAATACCTTCAATCGTATCCATTACATGCTTACCGATTACTAATATGCTAATTATAAAGGCTAAACAACAACGTGGATCCATTTTTACGCCTAACCAATTTTTTGGCACAACAAACGACTAGCACTAAATCTATTTTTACTTCAATTCCCAATCTGAATTAACTATTGTTGTAATATTTGTAAATTTTATGAGAAGAAGGAGGTGTGTTAATCCACAATGAAATTTCAAATCATCAAACTCTGGGAATTCCTATGTTAACTGTGACAACGATTTAGTAAAAACAAAATTGACTAATGACCCGGTCAATATACGTTTGATGTCTCAAAGCCGGCCTAAGCACTGATGCGAGGCGTGATAAACGACAGCCGGTCATAGTAAATATACAAATGTTGTAATACATATTCATTCATCAAACCGATTACCATAACGGAGATATTCTCATGATGTTCGCCTAATTATTCGAAACTATTGACTTAACATTTGATTCGATGCAAAATCATATACAAACCCGATCTCGGTAACTGTTCACATCAAAGGAACTAAGAATAGTAAGCAAGAAACTGTTTCCCAACATCCCGCCTCCGAACCAGAACCGCTTATAAGAAACATTAGCTGGTGCAATAAAAAAACTGAAGAAAAAAACAAAGCAAAGAATTGAATTATTATGTCACCCGTGCCATTGCAATTTGCACATAGTGCAAAATAATCAATTCGAGTCACACCGGTTTTCGAGCGTGTGGGCGCGGTAAGACACTGCCGCCGCCGGTTCGGTGACCATAAACGAATTCGCACAAATCACGGCTTATTTACACTCTATAGGTATAGAGGTATAGCTCCTCTAGAGCTAGCAGTGACGAAATTTATTTATAATGAAAGTTTCTTGCTCGGGAGTTGGAGGTCGCCGGCACTGATCACCAGAACAATCCATTCCGAACTAAGAGCGATTAGGAAAGATTGCGCTCTGGTGCATTGCGCGAACGGTGGCAGCTGCAACGCATTGCAATCGGTCTAAAGTACCAGAGTAAATGTTAAGAAGAATTAAACTGTTGGTGTAACTTCTAAAGCAAATCGTTAGTGCTACATTTCATTTTTACGAAACTTGACCTTCTATCTATATTCGACAGACTTCGCAGCAAGCTGTTAGTTTTAGAGTACAGGACAATTGCGGGACTAGTGCCACGCACGATCCCATTGACTCTAACAACCTCTCTCAGCTGAGATTCGAACATAAGACGACCTGCTTGTTAGATCAGCATCTTACCTCGTGGCCACCTGGGAGGCTTAGTGTAACATCTAGGTGGGTTAATAGGTTCACTTGATACCACTTGCCTATATGAATGAAAATATTACTGCAATTAAGTAAAAACTGTTGAAAGCAGCAATCGTTCCTTAAGACTATTGCATGAGACAGAGAAATCAAAACGCACTATTAAAGAAATAGGACAAAACAAACTGTGAGTATACTAATTTTAACTATAATCTGTACGTCTGAAGTCCGGCCGAAGAAATTCTATGCTTCATAGAGGGTATGAAATTACTCTATTCGAGCCAGGATGTTGGAGCAGCTCAATTCTCCTACTAAAACCTTTCTAATGAAGAAGACGCATTCAAATTTTTGTCTTTCCTTTAGTGTATTAACCCATTATGACCCGGGTATACCTAAATTTGGACCAAATGAAGTGAAACTCTGTAATCTATTATATTATGGCTCGAATGTGTCGGGAAACGCAAAATCGTCATTTGGAATGCTTTCAAGGCCAAAATATCGCAGGTTAAATATTTTATAGGCTCAGTTTTAAACAAACAAATCACAAAGTTTTTTACAGATTTCTTATCGAATTTTGTGATAGACTTTACATATAAATACTAATTTACACGTCAGGTAATGTTTTGTCACTAAATGTAGACTTTTTCATGCGTTTTGGAGACAAACATTTTTTCGCCATTTTTTCAACTTTTTTTCCGCCATTTGTCACAACTTTGCACTGTTAAAAATACAGATGAAATGACAAAAACTGACAAATTATATCACACACACATCAGATTGATGTCTTATCTCTCTTGTAGTGATATATTAACAATGCTAACTATTGAAATTCAGCAGTAAACAGGTTTTGAAGACGAGGTATGATATATCATACGCTGGGTCATAATGGGTTAATATCCAATAAACGACAGCGGTTTATTGACAGATTGTCGTCGTCTGTGGTACATGTTGTTTCAAGCAGTCGTCTCCATTCAACTCAATCTTGGTACACGTGTCGCTAATTTTCCAGACATCTCAAAAGCCGCAAGTCGCTTTCGACCTGGTCGAGCCATCTTATACGTTGAGTTGAGGTACCCTTTCTACCGTAGACTACCGACTTTCTCCATATGTACGCAGTGCCTGTAGTTCGTGACTCATACGCTTCGGCCACTCTCCACTTTCAGATTGTACTCCGCGAACGTGAAATATCGTTCGCAGAACATTCTGCTTGAACACGTCAAGAGCGGCTTTGTCCTCCGTGACCAGCGTCACAGCTTTAAGTGCATTAAAGAACTACTAGCCTAACGCGTGATTTTTATGTAGTCAGCTTCATACGGCGGCGTATGCTTCTTGATCGTAGTGTTTCGCAACGGGCGAGACAGGCCCGTTTTCCGCTGACATCTGCAATTCCCAATATACGAACTCATCTACCACTTCTAATTCGTCGCAGACAATGGTTACCGTCCTTGCGCCTCTTCTTTTCATGTAGGCATTTGGGCTTCGACGCATTTATGTTTTGTCCAATTCTCCAAGACTCCACTTTTAGTCTCGCGTAGATTGCCTCTACCGTCGCAAAGTTCCTGGCTATGATATTGAAGTCGTCTGCGCAGCCTAGGAGTTGGCTACCTTTGGTGAAAAGCAAGCTGCTCATTTTGATGCCCGCTCGTTGGATCCAGGGATGGTTCGATCACTTTGACTCAATTTTCATTCATTTGACAGTACCGTCTCAGCCGAGCCAAATATGACAATGTTATATGTGGGACATTTGAGGAACTATTTCTAATCTACAATTTTTTTGAACAAAGTTTTGCTGTATCGTTTGTAGTTACGGTGGTGCAACGCTAGTAACTCATCAGTGACTAAATAAACGTTCACTAACACTAACACAAGTCACTAACAAGATACTAGCATTGTAGCGCCGTAACTACAAAAGATACAACAAAACTTAATTCAGCAAAATTATAGATAATAACTTGTTCTACAAATGATCCATATATGACTTTGTCATGTGTGGCTCCGTTAAGACGGCACTGTCAAATGAATCAAAATTGAGTCAAAGTGATCGAACCATCCCTGGTTGGATCACCCCCTCAAGAGCGATGTTGAATAGCATCTTGATCTGCTCTTATGAATCGCCTCAGTTTGTCCGGCGAACCAGGCAGACTGTAGATAAAGTTTGGTTGAATAGACTCTTATTTTGACGACCGAATTCCTGTATAAGGGCTATTATACACCACCGATGCGTATTCAACGATGGACAGTACGAGGTATTGATTCCAGAATTTATCGGCAACTTGAAAGATGAAACCCAGTAAACCCAGTTTTGGTAAACCTTGGCAATTATGAAGGCGTTGCCAACAAGCATTACCAATGCCATTCAAATGTAAGATTCTTCCAGGCATCTGAGATAGTTGCCTGATTCAAGTGGTTGTATATTGCATATTTTCATTTTATTCTTTCCGAATATACTTTCCGATCATGACCTTAAACTTTTCGATTGATTTTTCCGAAAACTTACTACATATTTCTTCAGTAGCTCGTCTCCACTCCAATTCGTCCTGGACTACTCATCGGGAATTACTTGAGCATCTCGTCACTTGCATGTCAGCTTCAATCTGGTCGAATTGAGCAGCTATTCCTGGTGCCGGTGGTGTTCTTGAAGAGAACGAATTTCACTGCACAGTCGTCCGGCATCCTTACGACGTAGTCAACTCTCTCCAGGTGTACAATGGGATCTCTCCAAGCATTGCCTGTAGCTAGTGATTTATACGCCCCCGCCACTTTCCGTTTGTACTCCACCAAAAATAGTCCGCAACACCTTTCGTTCAATTACGGCAAGGGCACGTATGTCTTCCGTAAACAAAGTTACAGTCTCAAGTCTGTAAAGGATTACCGTTCAGATTATCGTTTTGTACATCTTCAGCTTTGTATGACGGCGTATGCTCCTTAATCAAAGCGTCATGCGGAGGGAAAAGTAAGGCCGACTTCCAGCTTGAATGCGTCGTTGAATCTGCTTACTCGTATTATTGTCGGCGATGACCAGAGATCCCAATGAACTAATCAAACACTTCCAATTGATCGCCGTTAATAGTCACTGTGTGTGTGGGAGGCACACGTTGGCTTCTCTGAAGCCTCTTCCTACCATAAATTTGCTTTCTGACGCATTAAGTTATAAGCCAATCCTTCAAGCCTTCGTTTTAAGTGTGATTTAGATTGCCTCAGCCGTCCCGAAGTTTCTAGTAATAATGTCAACATCCTTTGCGAGGGCTAAGAGCTAGCTTCTTTTGCCGAAGATCGTTCTTCACGTTTCAATGCTGACTTGCCGGATAACACCTTATACAGCGATGTTCAATAACATACAGGACATATTCCCTTGCACTATCGTGAACTGCCATGGCTGTTCGTGTTTGACTGTATCTTATGCTGCCCTGAAATCCATGAAAATATGATGCGTGTGTACGTTATACTCCCGATATTTTGTAGGAGAGTGGACATTTGATCCGTAGTAGCATGGGCTGGGCTCCCGTAAAGTCCGTCTGATACTGGTCTATGAACTCTCTTGCTGCGTGATGAATGACCAATGGTCAAAACCGCATTAAAATAAAAATTAAAAAAAAAATCTCTTGCCATTGAGGATAGACGACGTAACAAAATTTGAGGGAATACCTTGTTGGCGGAGTTGATCAGTTTAATGCCACCTCAAGCAATCAAATCGATCGCCCTTTTCGTAGATGGGACAAACCATTCTTTCCTACCTCCGGTTGTTGCTTTTCCTCCCGAATACTGGAAATTAGTCAATTAACTGTCGTTATCAGTGGTTCATAATCATGTTTGTAGAGTTCTGTCAGTAATCGATTCTTTTCGACTAGACTCCCAAGCAGTACACTAGCATCACATTAGGTTACAGCAGTCCATTTACGACTAATTTAGGTCACATAAAGGTTGCTACAACTCAGCAGCAGAGGAATGTGTTACTTGGGTACTGATCCGAGTCAATGTCCGCACTCCGTATGTTGGTTGCATTCGAAATAATCAGCCATAGATGATAACGTGCTCGATTTGGTTTATTGTTTGTTGGTCAAGTGCTCTCCAGATAACCTTGCAAATATCTTTGTGGGAAAGCAAAGTATTTCTGATTGTTGATGGTATCGGTTTGCAGCTTTCTGAGCCATCACGCGAACCTCTTTTCTGCCCAATACTATAAAGCCCGCCACGGATCTTCCATACTTTTCTACCTTTGCGACAGATCTCCTACAGTCACACTATACCGAACTTTCGGAGTTCTTACTGCTCAAGCAGCTTGCTGTCTCCACTTATGAAATTTAGCAATCTACAGTCTCAAATAACAAGTTTTCATTTCCTGTCTATGCCCAGCATCTATGCCGAATCTTTCGATTCCAACGCTCAGCTCAGGTTGAGGAAATGATGTTGCGCTATGCGGTAGAATCGCCGTCATGAACCGCCCTTGGCATGGAAACAGACGCAGGATTGCATCTCTTCCAGAACACGGCCTTGATTCTAACGGAGTTGGTTACCCGATCTCTACTAAGTTTACTCATATCTAGGCTTGTACCTCTATAGGGGGCAACTAGGGTTAATAGCGGCTATAACTTATGCGGATGTACACAGCGGGTATTCAGCTTTATCTACCAACATACTTACTTTTGTGTATCTCTGTAAGTCGCAAAAAATGTTAAGTTTTTACTTCCGATTTTGAGCAATTATGTTTACAATAAATTGTTTTAAGAAACTCAAAAACGGTAAATGCGAAAGATTGATTGCAGATTTTTCTATGCACCGATTTGAAAAATATTACCACTATAAAATTTAATGATCGTACCTTTATACCGTCAGCTTTTTTGTCATTCTTCCGCTATTTTGTTATTCAAATGTAAAACTTTAACAGATCTTTTGTCTTCTGTACCAACAAACGCTAGGACGTCGTAAATGCAATCATTCAATATTCCAACCTTACCGATCATTGACAATCAAACCCACTAAAACCGCACCCATTACCCACTTTATTGCACCACATCGCAGCGAACCAGGAAAGCCAACTTGTCTGATTTATTTCGCCATTTTCCGATGCCAGCCGCTTCTCCTCCTCCTCGTTGCCGGTCACCATGATCATTCATATCTCGAAATTTCTCGGAACATCGACATCGACTCTCGGCGGTAGCTTTCCGGCCCTCAGCATGTCTCTGTTGTTT
The DNA here is from genome assembly GCF_943734655.1 of Sabethes cyaneus. Taxonomy (NCBI): domain Eukaryota; kingdom Metazoa; phylum Arthropoda; class Insecta; order Diptera; family Culicidae; genus Sabethes; species Sabethes cyaneus. The sequence goes on from NC_071355.1 coordinate 229,151,240, forward strand.
TGTTTTCGGTATAATTTGCCCAACTACCCCGATCAAGAAACCACTGGAAAATACCCCGATCGATGACAACATATGTAACCTCCATCAGGCAGCGTGAGCTGCTGTTGGCATTCATTACAAACCGAAACCGCCTCGTCGGTCGAGTTCGTAGGTAGTCAGTCAGTGGATGAAAGCGGGTTTTCCGAAACCTATTGCCTTCTGAATGGCCCCGATAGCGCCATACAAGAGATTTAAACGCGGTGGTCCATACCGTAAAGAGACACCTAGATGCGGCATTAATTATGTTTACTGTTATTCGCTTCTCTGGCATGTTCTCCAAGCGCCGTGAGCGGACGAGAAACTACCGTCCACCGGGGCTGGTTTACAACGGGATAGTAAGCGGTGAACCGGAGGTTTCTGCTCGTGAGTGCAAGGAACCTCGGAGAGTTCAGTGTATCTCCCCACCACTCGACTTGTTACTACTGCTGACAGTAACCGCAATGATAGTAATGTAAATTTATCGAGATCTCAAAGAGTTCTCTCTCAAACCAAAGCAAACCCGTAGTATCACCACCTTAATTAATGATCTAGATCGGAAGGCATGCGGTACCAGCATAACCCTAACTTGTATTTGCTCTATACGATACAAAACCACCCAAAATCACAATATCTCGCTTCATCGGGTGCACCGTACGATCGTGCGGTGCCTCTTTCTCGATCACGCTCTCACCCGGTGGCAGCGTGCCGAACGGTGCCCGTATTTCTTTGCGCCAAAGAAGGAAACAGGTGAGAAGCGCGCGATGGTAGCCGGGCGTACCTGAGGAAATCCTCGTACGGTGCAACTTAACATAATAAATATAAGATCCCCCAGCCGAACCGAGTCAGTACTCAAGCAGAAGTGACACCAGCAACTTTCTTTTAGTACCTTGCGAAGCAAGAAGTGTTCAAGTGTTCAAGTGTTTCAAACTAAATTGTGTTCATTAAACCAAAATGCATACCACGAAAATCAATAGTTCCCTAATATTTAGCATGGCGCTGTGCTTCCTAGTGATCGCCTGTGTAAGTGAAGCGAAACCCATAGACACCTGGGAGCAGCTTTCGTCCGTGGGTGGCAAAATGTTCTACAAAATGTTAGACTATTTGGGCGACTACGACGAGTTCGACGACGACGGAGCTTCGACGATTCAGAAACGGGAGGGCTCCGCCGCACTACTGCTGCCCAGCAATCGCGTCGACTATGGGGCCAAGAACGAAAAGTGCAAACTGCCGGTACGGAAGGGAGTTTGCCGAGCGCTGCTGCCCAGATGGAGGTGAGTTAAATACATACATAGATGCAACTCGGCAGAGTTAATTCATTTTTAGTGCAACAACACGGTGAAAGTTGAGATAAATAATAATAATAATAATAATGCGATAGTGAGTGAAAAGTATGATGGAAATCCCCTCGAGTGGCGGCAGTGCAGTGCAGTGTCTCTATAATATTGATACGCGGAATAGGCTAATTTAGTGTTACGAACAAGTCGGTAGTGTTAATAGGATTGATGCAACTTTTACGGCATCACAAATTGTGTAATTCAAAACTCAATCACAAATGACTTGCACGGATGAACAAGCGAGGACAAAATAACGCCGATTTGTGATTAATTTTAGTGACGGGGGCAAACAAAACTGTGGAGCTTTTTTGCATAACGATTTTGAATGTTTATATGATCTGTTTTGTTAGTTTTCGATTTACGACTACTATCCTTCCTGTATCTACTGATATCAAATAAGTTGGACGAAGTAAATAGGGGCAAAAATAAAGTTTTTTATAATAATCATTACTCAGTTTAAGACCTTTGTGTATACAATATGAAATAAATTCGCTCTTATTTTTAGCTGCAATTACAGTTCGGTTCATAACAACAGAAAATTTAAAATGTATCAGTGTTACTGCTTATAGATTAAATAGACTATGGTGATTAAAAACATCGACCTGAGTATTCCAGAGACTCGCGGAAGTAAACGCGTTAAAAAGTTGTGGTTTCATTTATCCTTTTGACGTAGGACTACGTCTTACGGCAAGTTTTGGAATAGGATGTCATTCAAAAAAAAATCGAAAAATGCGAGCGTCACGAAAAATTAATAAAGATTTTGAACGCTAATAGCTTAGCGGTTTCCAGATCAATTTTAAATATTTTTACGGCAATCAATCGGAAAATCTTCTACGCATGCACACCAATAATAAAACCTATTGATTCCAAAGTACGTACTATTGAAAAATGAAGCATTGTCCAACTGGAAATCCTCGCTTCGTGATTGGTTGGAAGATTCTTTACGATGATCTAAACCTATATAAATTTGATATCTGTGCTTAGGAAGTAAGCTAAAACAAATGACAAAGTTTGAAGTTTCTTCATCTCAACAAGATTTCTTAATACCGCGATTAAACCTAGACCATTTTGATGTCCTTGCTTGGGAAATACGCCAGAAAGAGTGACAAAGCCCCCTCGTGCCAACAAATTTCTTTCGAACGCGATTAAACCTAGTCCAGTTTGATGTCTGTACTAGGGAAGTGTGCCAGAAAAAATGACTAAAGTCCATTGTCTCAACAGATTGCAAATTCTTTACGGTGAGACGTCTAGGCGAATTTGATATCTGTGTTGGAAAAGTGTGCTCCAGCACACTCGGTTGTTCGGGAACCCTGCTCTAGAAGGTTGAAAAGTAATGGATTTTCGCGATTTTTTTCTAATGTTTTAGCTTTTAAGTATATTGCGGAGTTTCCACCTATTTGGAGTCCCACGCGAAAATTATTAGCGTGGTTATTTTCTGCGTTTACCACGCATGTTTGCAATTTAGTAATTTGAACTATCAGTTTTTCGTTATTGCCTCCCCATTGCACCCCTCCTTGCTTGACAAGCATATTTTCAATGTTTTTAGTAAGTACAGGATAATTACTATTAAAAAAAAGAATTTGCGTAGGACTCGTTAAATTGCTGCCAGGTGCAATATTTGAAGATGTATTTTGTATTTCTTGAATGCACAAATAGCGATTATTATGCTGTTAGCAGCTGGACACTTACTGGCACCTTACTGGCAGTACGCGCCGGGAACCAACGGAATATCGTAGAACAGATTTCAATGATGATTTTGAAACTTTAGGTCAATAGCTAAATTGTGGCGTAGTGATCCTTGAATAATCGAAAAATTACCAAAATGGTGACCCTTTTCCAAAAAAAAGATGATTTTCATCAAAAATCGTCAGTTGAGAGCTCATAAAAATTGAAAAATTGAGATATCGAAAATCGGCTACATAACAATTTGGATAGTTGATTTCTACATGATAAAAAAATGCAATGAAATCGGTCCATTAGATTCGGAGATACCGTAAGCTGTAAAAACATGGTTTCGAGAAAAACGCGTTTAAAGCGATGCGCTTCCCTTGAGGTGACCTCATAGTTTTTGCTATAACTCAATGGGATCAGATAAATATCAAAATATCCGTTTGGCACAACATTTCTGAAGGTAGGGTATGTTGCTGCTTCGTCGTAATTGCCTATTCCCGTCCTATCCAACACAAATTATTAAAAATAACAGCGATTTTTATGACACATAATGCAAAACTAGTTATTCTCTAATATTTTAGTTTGTTGACTATCATACGCGATCAATCAAAGTGAGCTGAGATCTATTTGAATGCTTTTTTTCCTTAAAGAATTCCTAGCAGCTAAATTTCCTACGTTTTTTCGTGCGACGAAGTAGAAAATGTCGACTAATCGTTTTAATTTCCGTCATTCATAAAATGAAAATAACTCACGCAACGCATTGTCGTTATTCTGCAGCCGGGAAAATTTACATAACCTGCAGAAATTTTGCAGAACTACATTTGTCATGCCGTCCTACACAAATACATGCGTGCTAGATTCGCAAACATTATTGTGAGTTTTAGTTCGGGCGATGAAAAATTTTGATGGACGGATTTCAAAACGGTACGACGCATTTAAGATATAAAGTCAGTTGCGTAATTTCAATAAAATGCTTTAATAATCGCTTTTTAGTGAATTCAAAGGGCACGGATCGGAAGGTAAGTGTGTTTGAGTCAAATCAGCAGCAGAAATTTTGGAGTATTCATTAAATCCACCTACGATATGATGAAAATTAGAGTGGCTTTCCTTACTACGACGGGAATTAGAAATAAACCCTAGTTATAGAATTATTATTCATTCACAATGAATTCAAAAGAATTCAGAACTCGAGAATTCAATACTCTTGAAATTAATTCACGTGTCACAATTTTTTATTAAATAGCGACAGCATTAGCATTTTTGTTACTAATCCTGCAAGGCCGAAAGTGTGTTCGACTCAAAGATCGAATTAATTGTGTTTTCTCAAGAAGATCCTATAGAAAATAAATAGAAAACACAAGGGAAAAAATATTTTGAAGATTTTTTTATTAAGTTGAATATAATTTTACACACAATGGAATTGCCAAGATACTAAGTTATTATTCATTGATCTATTGACCTATTTTTTCTTTCTATCTCTTCTTAGATACGATCCGGAATCAAAAACCTGCCACGAATTCACCTTCGGTGGATGCGACGGAAATGCCAACAACTTCCTAACGTACGAAAAATGCATGGACACATGCAAGGGAGTGTGATCGCCGGCTCCGGATCGAACGTATAAACCAACCAACCAGACTGAAGGTACAAGCTTCAGCCTATAATTAAAACAACACGAAACCATGTGGTACAAATTTCGAAGACTTCGAAACCAAAAGCAGCGGGCCCAAGATCGCTAATCTTACCAATTCTTACCCGAGCCCCACCAAGTGATACTATTTAGGCTTTAAACTGAAAGCTAGCAGGCGATTGGTAATTTTGATTTCTAGTATTATTCTATGTATTATACACGCGATTCGATTTTAAGATATTTATTTCATTAAAAACAATAATAAAATCTACAGATGATACTACAAAACGGGTGTTTGTTTGTTTTTTTTTTTTTACTTTCCAAACTGACCTTAAAAAGCGGGGCCCTGGAGTCGCAAGTTTACCGTGTCTGCCTTGACAAATCTCAGTAGAATAAGGCCATTCAATGTTAAATTTAGCATGAGTTTAATGACAGGCCCCCTCCACATTTTCCCTTCATACTGAATTCTGCATTTACTTATTAATAATGAAACTACTTGTCTGAGCAGCTTTTATAGGTACGGATTCGAGGTGCGTAATCCAGTCAGGAATCAAATCCGGTAGGAATAAGACGAAGAGAGGTGGCAAGACCAGGTGGAGCGAGCACTGGGTGCCCACGAAACAAGAGACCAGTAGTTGCCGTAGACTGAAATAGATGGAGATATTAGGCTACGCAGGCCTTGTCATAAGACGCTAGCCCAATTAAGCAAGCCATAAGTAAGTCATTGCTAGTCTATAAATAGGACAGCGAGTTTTATGTTTATTTGTCTGTGACTAGACCTAAGATGGCAGCCCCATCACGTGCTTCGGTAGCGGGGCCCAAGTAAAGCAACCTCCGAGCCCACCTTCTACTCGGAACATTCGGTATGGACAAAGGCGACTAAAGAAGGGCATGGCATGGATGCATGGTACCTGGAACTGCATATCGCTAAACTTCGTAGGTGGCGACAGGGTGCTCCTAGATCAGTTAGAATCCCGGAAGTTCAGCATCTTGGTACTACTGAAAATCTGTCGCAAGGTATGAGAAGGTGTGGAGGATTCGTGGTAGCAAGGCCCAATTTTACTAGCGCGATGGAGCAACCAACGAGCTGGAAACGGGCTTCGTACTGATGGACAGGATGTGTCACCATCATAAACGTTCACTGTTCACACGAAGGACCGATGACGAGAAGGATGCGTTCAATACGCAGTTCGAGGCAATGTACGATTGCCTAATTACTGTTCGCCACGGGACATCAAGATCGTCATCGGAGATATGAACGCCCAGATCGGCAGGGCAGGGCATGCATGCACACCGACACCAATAACGGTTAGCGATGCATCAACTTTGCAGCTTCCCGAGGCGAGTTGTCAAGTCAAGAGTCAAGTTGAGAATTGCCCTGGTTACCTTTGAAGCGATTTACGATTAATTGTTCCGATGCGCAATTTCTTCTGTGTTATTTGCATCGTTTTGTTTCATAGGGTCCTATTCTGTAAGTCACGTCGAGTGTCACTTTGCTCGACTAGTCGACTTTTGGTATTATGTAAGTCACACGCGACCCGGTTTTGTCGAGTAACTCGACTGAGTCCACCGCCAAAAAGCTAGTGACTAAACGGTTAGCAAGTGACGCCTGAGCTAGCTTTGTTTTGGGTGTGCATCGAGCCGCTATGCTGCCCGTTCTTCTTGCACTCGACACTCGACAGTGACTGAGTCGAGCCGAGTTGCTCGACGTGACTTACAGAATAGGGCCCATAGTGTGACTTTGACATTGACACCGCCAGGCAATCGTGTCCAATACTGATTAGGTCACAACGCTAGAACGAGGACGATTAGCGGCCGCTATAACATGGACTATTATAGACGCCGTTTGGAGCCGCTCCTAACATGCAGGAAATACGCTCTACTGAGATTTTTCTTGACCCCTTTTTGCCAGTGCAAAGCAACAGATCACTCGACTAAATAAACGAAAAACAAAACGTTAACCATCCTTATTTTCTTATTTTAAATGCTTAATTAAAAAATTCGAAATAGGTATTATTTGTTATTAGTAAACTATATATTTATTTCAAACATTTTAATAGTAATTACAATCAGTTCATTTTGGGTAAAACTAACGTTAATATTAATAAACTATTACACATAGCAAAAGAACCTTGCAATTGCTTAAAAAATGTAAATAAAGGTAAGGATGTTTTGAACGGAAAGTTTTTTTCTATGTACAAAAATGCTCTACAGTTTAAGTTGGTTTTTGATTGATATTAAAAATAAAAATAACTAATAAAACATATTCAACGAAATAAATATAGCTCCAATTTGTGTTAACCAAGGAATGCTGCAAACTGTATCAGAAAGGTTACATGCTTCGTATCTGCAAATTTGTAACGTTTTTTTTTTAGTTTCTTGCCGATGCAAAACAGGGTTCGTATCTTGATTGAATTTGCCACTGTTTTAGGCCTATAGAGCTGGATGCACAACGTTTCGTTCAGGATCTGTTAGTATGCGGATTCGCACGTTTCTTACACTATAACCAAGAATTGCAAAATCACTATTGTTTAGTTCAGGTGGAAGAAACAACCATGACAGTCCGTTAACAGCTAATTTCTGTAGTTACACTTTTGATTGATTCGGAACTAAAGTGAACACAGCCCGCCTTGCACACCAGCGTCCAGACATAGGGAATGAAGAACTCTTCCGGTGCATCCTCCTCGACATATTTGAATTTGAGGTCTGGAAACTTCTGCAACCGAAATCAAAACTCAAATTCAAATTGTAAATAACAGGTTACAATTAACTCACCCTTAATCGATCACTAGACCACTGACTAGCTCCTTTCGATATCACCTCTAGCACTTCGTTAACGCCAAGTTCACCCCTCTGGTCTTGCACTCGAACTAGTCTGGATGAAAAAAATCCTACAACCTATCGATATAATTGAAAAGTTTGAGTAATAGCCATTTTTTTAAACACGATTGACGCAATTAACGCACCATATCAATGTTTTGGATGATATCCTGAAACGCCGAATGACTTCTGAAGGCCTCGAAAACATTTCGTTTATACAAGAGGGTGTATACCAGATTCGGACAGTACACCAACTGATGGGACAGACACGAATTAAGAATTTCCAGTACCATCCGAAGCACTTCCTCAAGCACCGAGAGATCCTGTAACTGAAAAGATCAAATCATTGAACCCAAATCCACTTTCGTCCGCTATCTAGTTTTACCATATCGTCAGAGGTAGGTGCCGTAATGCTGACGGTTACGTCTCCTTCTCCGGCTTCCCCATTCACGGACTGCTTCAGTTGCTGATCGAGACGGACGTGTTTCTTAGCCAGCGTTTCAAAAAGACTAACAAGTCGCTGTGCCACGTACGGATGTAATGAGCGAAACTGCCCGGACATGTTGGCTAGGGCGGCCAGACAGTTGGTATGCAAATACTTGTCACGCATTTTTAACATGTTGTATTGTATCGTTCGGATAACCACCAAGATCAGCAGACCACCGAGCGATATCTCACTAATCGACCGTTCCGTATACCATGTGATATTTTTAAGAATCTGCAAACGAATTATTAGAAGAAGCCAAAAAGTACTAACAAAGATTGTTCAATACTTACAATCTGGTGAACGGTTTTATTGAAATTATCATCCTCACTCAAGATCAACAACACAATTAACGACATATAGATATGGTGAGAAGTACTATCCGGAGCATGATACAGAGTTTGTAAAATTGGGATTACCTGTACAGAATATAGAATAATACATTTACTCCGGAATTTCTTACAATAAGCCATCATCTTACCAATTGCTGTAAATTTTGCTGAGCCATCACATATTTGTAGAATCTTTGGTTTCGATGTAGCAACAGGTAGAGAAGCAACGTTGCTTGATCGATTGTCACGATTCGGCACAACGTATTGTACAGGGAAGAAAAGTCAATTTTGAAAGTCGCCACTGCATCTTTTGGGGAATCTATCAAAACATGCAATACTGCAGAATTAAATAACATTTTTCCTCTTCGAACTCACCTTGTGAATCGGAGCACCCAAACAGGCTTATTCTGTAGGGATTTTCCTTGGTTGTGCAGTGGTTGGTCAAAATTAAAATGAGCAACAAACTTTGATTGGCCAGAGGATAATGCTCCTTGAACGCTGTCGGCAGATCATGAGCAGCTAAAATGTCTGGTTGTTTTCGAGCAAACGTTAAAATAGACCACAAAGACTCGGCTATTCCGAACACAAACGAACCACCGCTTCCAAATCCGAACATGGTCGAAGGAGCTTGCATCATGCGGCTTAGAAAATGCAGCAGAGCACTCATCAGCGTATTCGCGTGTTGGCATTTGTAGATAGTTCTAAAAGAAAGTTATATTTTGTCTTCTGCCTCTTCAAAATCAAACTTATCAACACAGAACATGAGGCTGTTACCTGAAAATAGTAGACTTATCAGTTCCATGCTGGGAGAACTGACTAACCGACAGAAGCACTATTAAACAATTCACAGCTTCCAGATGCAGGTGATATGTAAATTCTCTGAAATGAGTAATAGAAATGGTTATATTTTGGCACACAGCACTCGTCTACAAATCGATTACTTCACTGGAATCACAACGATGATATTGACCAGCGCCTCTAGAAATGTTTCAAAATTGCTTCCATCGACCAACTTAGCAACAGCTGCTTTTGTGTCAAGAATCACTCGAGAATCCACAGTCAAAGCGTGCTCAACGCTTGTACCGTCAAGTTCTTTAGTACCGTCCGCTTGTAAGTGCTGCAGACTTTCTTTAATTGGAGTTGCCTCAAAATGCTGCAATAACTGGTATTCCGACCCAGTTTCAATCATGTATTTAATCAAACAGCGAATGACAAACAGTGCATTGAATGTTTGCCAGATGTGGACCGTGCTAAAATAATAAATTGAAACTAGTTTTCAAATACCTATAAATGAAGAATTCAAATATTACCTCTCAGCATCTGATAAAGCTAATAGTTCAGATACTTTAATCAGATACAGACTTAGGAGAGATCCAAAATTTCCAGTGGATAAATTATGACAAATAAAATTTTGGCAAAGCGATTCCAACCTTGAATCTAGGCTCAATTGCTCTTGACTGCAACGGTATAGGGAAAAATTTATTTGTAAAAACTTCCCAGCATAACTGATAAGACCCAAAATAATTCTCGCTGATAAGAAAGAAACATACCTATTTGTCGGCAAATTGATGTGATACTGTAGAAAATTATTCCAGAACTCATCGTTGTACACCGGAATATGCTCCTTGCCAACAAACCGCTTCAGATATTCGTTCTCAGCCAAATCTACCTGCCGACTTACGTTCATACCCATCGCGAGGCGGTTGGGTTCGTTCAGGAATAGTCAAGAACAACCCTCAGGGGTAGTATAACAAGTTCAATAACCCGTAAATTGGAATAATCTGCGTATTATTTGTGATTCGATCGTATGATGAGTAAATATACTACGAATAATTCACTACGCACAGAAACGATAATAGTTCGCAGAGATGACAGTGCCACAGCTGCACAAAAATTGCTGACGTTTGAGCTGTCACATTTAAATAATGATGGTGACCAGAGCTGCCAGGTTGTGCTCTAAAAATCTGCAATACGAAGTCTGTATCCGGGATTTTTGGAATTTTTATTCTATTATTTTGACATAGTTGAGCTTGCTGACATTTACCCTATAGTTACTATATATATAGTTCGGCAGATAGAAAATCGGGAGCCAAATAAACGTCAAAAGCGGAGCCAAAAGCTTTTCAAAATCCAAAATGCAGGAGTAATGTTAAAAAAACACACTTTATTTTCATAGAACTAGTCATTTTCAACACCCGCCAGTGATTATTTTTCGTAAAAACCTGCACATTTCACCATAATTTCAAATTTAATTTCATAAATCAGGGATGCCAATTCGCCTGGTTTTCTATCCGCCGAACTATATATATATATAGTAACTATAATTTACCCACCCCATCGACATCTCTATGTCGAGCTGCAGCACCCCATTGACATCTCTATATCGAGCTGCAGTGAACGTCAGCGACAGCATGTCCGGGGCTCAAAATTTGACAGCGGGCCCAAATCAGACTGCTGGCAGTTGAGTGAAATGCAGTGCTGACATGGTATCTCATTTTCGCACACACGAGATGTTGGCAGCGAAAACATGGTTGCCTGCCTACGGGGTGAGCTGCAGTGAACGTCAGCGACAACATGTCCTGGGCTCAAAGTTTGACAGCGGGCCCAAATCAAGCTGCTGGCAGTCGAGTGAAACGAAGTGATGAAATGCTATCTCATTTTCGCACACACGAGATGTTGGCGGCGAAAACATGGTTGCCTGCCGATGGGTGCATTTACCATACTCACACATCGCACATTTCGTTTACAAGGGTGGTATTTTTCGAAATTTTTCGAACCAACACGATCCTGCGAAGACAACGTATATTCGCAGTGAGTCGGGTAAAACCAGTAAAACAGTAGTTGAATGCCTCATCTTACTCGGGGACCGTAAACCGGAGCATTTTTTTACATTTGATTTGTAGCGGTAATCAAATATTGTCAATTGCAAGGAAAATTGTACCATCCAAAGTGCGATATCGCTCATAAAAGTGCTATTTTGCATTAAATCGTTTCGGTATCTTCGGCGCACTTTTTCGTTATCTTTCCAGCAATAAGTGCGCCGAAGAGACCGAAACGATTTAAGCTAAAATAGCATTTTTATGAGCGATTGCGCACTTATTGATTGGACAATTTTCCTTGCAATTGACAATATGTATTAAAATTTGACAATCAAAGCATATATTGAGCTTGCTGACGTTTGCCGCACGCACACATCGACGCGCTATTTGTTGTTGCTGTTGTTAGATTTTACATTGATTTTACACGTTTGTTTTTGTTTTCCCCCAGTTATACCCCGGTAAAAAACATACGTTTGAGTGAAAAACGATAAGTTTTTGTAGCTTTTTGCACTGGGCTTAGCAAGCTCTATATATTTTTTAATTTGTGCGTTCTACTTATAAACTCTTATTGCTGCTCTTATGTCTTTCTATGCGAAAATCTTCCCAAAGAGATATAAAATCTAAAAAGACTGTTACCATATTTGATCGCCGAATCCAAAGCCGAATCGTTCAGACTTTCACTTCTGTTGTGTGATATTAGACAGTGTTGAATACAGCCTGAATTCGTTAATTGGGCCACGACTGGACTCCAGCTGATTCGCTAATTGGGCCGACTGACAGTTGTTAGAAATTTCTAAACTCGAAAATTCCATACAATTTTGACATTCAAATTGTCACATAGCCCAATTAGCGAACACCCAATTAACGAACCGCCCAATTAACGAACCACCAATTAACGAAACTTTGCTGTACTCGAATAATTTTTTGGTCGCCCTGTAATATCCCGGAAAACCATTATAGATTATCTGGCAGCAATGGATTATTAAATGTCTTAAATATAGGGTAAAGCAATCTCTATAGTAAACAGAGTTTGTAAGTTTGTATATCACCGCGTAGCATACCAAAACTTTTGTATGTTGTTTACATAGCAATAGAAGTGTGTTTAATTGATGTGCTTGTGTTAATTCAATCCAATATTGTTAATATTCTAAAAAAGAGCTCAAAGAATGTTTAGAATCTAATATTTGTGTGACAGCAGCTTTGCAAAATTTGAAAGTTTGATTCCAGCAATTTACCTGAATGTAAGATTATAACAAGTCGATACTACGAATATCGCTGCGAACATGGAAATTTGTCGCATCTGTATGCAAGAAGACGATGGAAAACTCGTTTCAATATTTTCTAAATTGGATAGTGACCTTATTGCCGACATAATTACTAGCTGTTGTTCAGTACAGGTTTATCTTACAGCTTATCACATTGTACCCGCTTACTTATATCATCGCATTTTTTAGTTAACGCAGAACGATGGTTTACCAGATCTCATTTGTTATACCTGCGTGCAAGATGTGAAACTGATTGCAGCATTCATCGCCAAAGTGCAAGAATCTGATTGTAAACTGCGTCAGCTTAGTACTTCTAATAGCGAAATAAAATCAGCTTTCGAAATGGTGGTAGTAAAGGCCGAATCAACTGACGAAAATCAAAGCAGTGACGACGAATTTGCTAGCGACATCGTTGAATGTAAGCTTGATTCGACCCATGACGATGACCAGCAAGCACATGAATCCTTGAACATTTATAAAACACGAAAGCTCAAAGTAGTAAGGAAAGCAAAAGCAGAGTTGAGTGATGCGTCCGAAGATGAGAGTAAAATTTTACCGGAAGAAAAAGAGTTACAGATGTTTACAGTGGTAAATCTGCCTCCGAATAGTTTTATATGCTGTAGTTGTTATCAATCCTTCGATAGCGAGAAAACATTGGAGTCCCATGTGAATATCCATAAAAAATTTGCTGTTAAAAACAGGGATTGCATCTACTGTACGGTATGTAAACGTAAGTTTAAGAAATCAACTGCTCTTAAAAGACATTTGAAAAATGTTAGTGAAATAACACAACTTTATGAGTGTATCAAATGTAATATGCGCTTCATGAATCGAACCGGCACAAGATTGCATAGTCAGAAACATACAGAAGAGAAAACGCTACCTAAGGAAACTCTCTGCTGCGTACAGAACTGTTCAAAATCGTTTGACTCGGAGGAGTTACTAATCCAACACGGACATGACGCCCATAGATTAAACAAACGTGCTTACGAGTTAGGTGACACGGCTTCAAAACCGGTGGAGTGTCCAGTTTGCTTCAAACGATTCCCGTCCGAAAAATTGCTGCGTCGCCATCGGAAGCGCAATTCACGACCGCTCAATCATCAGTGCGCTTCATGCGGACTTAAGTTTCGTACAAAAGACGTTCTAGCCCTTCATGAGCTAAATCATGAAAACCAAAAACCATTCCAGTGCAGTGATTGCAACAAATATTTCTCCAGTAAAAATTCACTAAAAGTACTTCCTCTTACACGAAGTTTTGCTGTTTGCAAATGTTAACAAATCAAGTTTTTCAGGTTCACCAAAGATGCCACTCAAACGAAAGACCTTTCGTCTGCATTGTATGTGACGCTGGATTCTTTCAGAAGGCTCAACTCACTATTCACGAGCATATTCATACTGACGCACCATTGCCATTTCAGTGCGAAGTTTGTGATAAGTCATTCAAGATGAAAAATTACCTCGTGAATCACATGCGGCAGCACACCGGTGAGAAACCCTATCCATGCCGACATTGTCCGAGGTCGTTCTCAAACCATACCAACCGCCAAAGACACGAAATGAATCACACAGGTTTGTGCGCATACACAATTAAATATTTACCTGCATATTTGCCAGTATGAACGTGGTATTAAAATCTACTTTTACCGTTTAGGGAATAAGCCGTTCAAGTGCAGTTATTGTGATAAAACTTTTACCATCAAGCGACTACAGCTGGAGCATGAGTGTAAACATACAGGTGGGATCAGCTTTCAAAAAATATCTATTCTTGTGACAGTAGTTTAAAAAACAAAGATGTGATAACAGATTGAATTGTGCTTCCTTATGTCTTATAATTTAACGATTTCAAAATGCTTCCAACTACACAGTATCAATTTTTTTGATATGCATGCTTTACCATGTTATGTTTGGATTGATTATAAATGCATCATTACAGGAATCAAGCCGTACAAATGTAGTTATTGTGATAAGACTTTCATCCGAAAAAGTTTTCAACTGGATCACGAAGCTACCCACACTGGTGAGTATATGAAGCAGTTAAACTTTTTTTTCAAATGGTTTCCTCTTCAATAGGTATTAAGCCACACCGTTGTGCGCAATGCAATCGTACATTTACTCAAAAGACAGCTCTTCGCCGTCATCTTCAGTCACATCAAGCAGAACCGGAGAATCACATCCTCACAGCTGCTTCGTCGACTACTTCAACTGAACCGATTCCCCAAATCACGGGCATTGCAGTGCTTTCTACACCAGTTGCATCTTCGTAGCCATCATCAACGAAAGTTACAGAGATGACGAAGACAACCCATTGTTTTAACACATGATGTTTTCTTATATAAGGATATTAAATCCATATTGGTGAATCCATAATTTGGCAATTTATGGCATGTAATAGTAACAATAATGTTTTATCATTTACACATTACTGTACCCAAAATTGATAGAAGAAACATTGCGCTTTCCGCTACTATGCTATGTAATAAGCGCAGCGTTCATGTACATTTAAGTATTTAATAATTTGTCGTAATCCTTATTAAAAATAAATAAGATGAAACTACCTTAAGCTGACAAAATAAAAATAGATGTTTGCTTTTAAAGCGGCGAACCTCTGAAATAAAGAATGAAAATGAAATTTTTGCTTTCAATGTCTCACACTGTGAAACCATTAAATTTTCAGTTGCTTGATTTGATTTTTTTAAATACAATGTATGCATTTCTTTGGTGTGTGTGTGTGTGTGTGTGTGTGTGTGTGTGTGTGTGTGTGTGTGTGTGTGTGTGTGTGTGTGTGTGTGTGTGTGTGTGTGTGTGTGTGTGTGTGTGTGTGTGTGTGTGAGAGAGAGAGAGAGAGAGAAAGTGTTTTGTGTTAAGGCGACAAAACCCTTCGAAAGGCTGGCGTGTAGCGTAATGGCACAGAACAGAAGTGGAAGTCCGAACGATTCGCGATCAAAACTGGTGACAGTCTTTTTTGTTGTTATTTTTCTTTGGGAAGGTTTTCGTATAGAAGCGAATAACAGCAATATAAGCAGAACGCTCGCTGCCAATCGCATAACAGCTTTCACATGCTTTCGTGTGCGTTCGTGTGTTTTCGTGGAAAAAAGTGACTCGCTACCGCCAGGTTCGCTAGTATCTGTAGAAAGTAGCATGTACGTGTTTAGATTTGTACTTCCACTTCTGTTCTGCATTCTTAAATGATTCTACCCTTAAATAGGTCGGATTTAGCTAAAGCTAGGTTGAAACTACTCAAAATGTCCTTAAAGCGTACAAACTCAAATTTTGGGTAATAAATTCAACCAATTTTGGTTACAAGCTACCTAATTGAATTATTCTCTGTGACAAATAACGCACTTTCAAGTTCCTACTACCATTTTTTTGGTTGAAAAACTACTCAAAATCTGAGTTTGTACACTTTAAGGGCATTTTGAGTAGCTTCAACCTAGCTTTAGCTACATCCGACGTATTTACGGGTAGAATCATTTAAGAGTGTGTGGTAATGGTGTTGTGTGCACGCAGGAAAATGATGATCGTTAGAAACAATAGACCAAATCATCATACCGTCAATTGTCAGATACTGGCGCCCTTGTTTACATTTTGGAAAACATTCTCGCGTCACTTTTGATTTCGTCCAATGTAACAATTCCACCATATTGAGAAAAACGAGATCGAAGTTCTTCGAATTGAACTTTAAATTGTTTCAAAATGAAATAATTTTCAGTCATTCACTCAACGTGGTTGATGAATAATAACATTCAATATTTAACGGAGATTTTAAAAATCTAATTAAAACCAAGCAGTTTTGGTTTATTAAAAAAAGTTACATTGGACTGTTTACCATCTCATGCTGTACTTTGGACGTTTTTATTTTTCCAGGCTATTGCACATAAATTAAGCGAGATCACCGTAAAATACGTGCGTTGCCGTGCTACGCTATTTTCGAGGCTATTTTTCAATATTAGGCCGCTTGTTTCACTTAAAATGCATAAATAATGCGAAAAAAAACTTTCACTTGCTAAACGTCCAATGTACAGATTGGGTTTGTTTTGATTTTTTTTTTTTTGCACTTTGGACATCAGATGAAAACGACCGAAGTAACAGTCAGTCATCCGTAATTCGAATGTGCACATTGGACATTTTGATAATGCTAATTTTTTAACCTCAAAATAATTCTATTTGGGCAGGTGTTTTTGTATAACATAGAGTTTAAAAAGAGCAATAATTTGTTGTGATAGACCGGATTTGTTTACATTTGTTACATTGGACGAAATGAAAAGTGACGCGAGCATTCCTTTCTGTTTATAGTGAATGTAGCGTTTTTTTAACATTTTACAGGCATAATGGATTTTAATTTTAGTCCTAATGCTGTTTAAACTCGTTTTAAACAACAAACTTGCCGTTTAAACCAGGGGGGATCTATCGGTAAGGAATTGTGAAACTCACATGTGAAGGGGCTGGCAGGTGACCATAATTTTCAATGCCGCTCTTGCTACTTTTTTTCTTACCGATTTGCTGCTCTTACCTGTATATGTAGCTACCGAAAAGTTTCTTAGTTTGTTTTATTTACGCTAAAAAGCAAATAAATGCATTATCGGGATCAAAACAATACAAACGACAATTGCGCTGCGTGTTTGGGCTTGAGTTTCTGTCAACTGCAGCAGACAAAAATAGAGTTGCGAGTCCTTTAGCTCGAAATCAATCACACGCCGTTTGGTCCATGACAGTACAAACGTCATGGACCAAACACCATCTGCGGTAACGCACACATGTATGGAATTTGACAGAAATAGATCCCCTTGGTTTAAACAGCTGAAACTTTTTTGAACTCTGCGGTCTGTTTGTAAACAAGGATGGACGCCAGTATCTGGCAGATGACGTCACTTTGATTTGGTCTATATAGAGTGGCGACAATGTCAACATTGGAATGATAATTATCTGTCAGTGTCATTCCAATCGAGCAGACGACCAATCCAACGCGTATGCAGGAAAGAGAAAGAAAATAAGCATTGCTAGAGCATTGCATACTTTTGGGATGACATGTCGCCACTCTGTATATAGTCACTCTAGGTCTATAGGCCGTATGAATAAAAGAGTTAAAGGCCCAGACACAATGCGTACGGATTTTACTACGTTGCGGATATTTGACAGAAAACCCATGGAACAACTGTCAAATTGCCGCAACGTAGTAAAATCCGTATGCATTGTATCTGGGCCTTTAAAGCAAATCTCGGGTACTTTTTCATTTCGACGTGTCTGTAAATGAGAGATACTCTTCGTGTCTCCTCTCTTCCGGTTTTTACGGCGATGCTAATGCATTTAAAAGAAAATTTTCAAAACATTTGGCTAGCTAGTGACTCCGGCAATCGATTCATGCAAAGCTGATGTGTCAAAACACATTAGTATCGCCGTAAAAACCGGAAGAGAGGAGACACGAAGAGAATCTCTCATCTACAGATACGTCGAAATGAAAAAGTACCCGAGAAATGCTCTCATACGATTTAAACAGGAAAAGCAAAGCAAGCTGTTTTATCCATACGGCCTAATATGTGTTGTAGTACTTTCGTCCTTTTGTTAATTCCTTGGTTAATTCTATCTCCAATTCATCACCGTTAAGTGTTATAGTAAAATGGCGAAATTAACGCAAATTTTAATTAAATTTTGAATAAAAATAATTGAAGATAGAATTAACAAAAGGGCGAATGTCGCAAGCGTAAACAAACCGAGTGAGGGTTGATTTTCCTATGCTGATCCAGCAAAAAATAACTCTCATCCGTTTTGTTTACATTTGCGGCATTCGCCCTTTTGTTAATTCTATCTAGATATTGAGAGAAAACGACTTTGCCTTTATTATTCTTCAGGTTTCGATATTTTTAAAATGTATGGCAACTATGGAATTGGAATTTTTTGTTAGTTACAAATTTTGTCGCGAGTGTTTATATGTTTATTATCCTTGTTATCAAAAAAGCATAATATACTAATCGGACTCGCCACAGTGCAGCATTCTTGAGTTTAAGCAACATTCGTTATTAAAAGAACAATATATGTCCCTGTTATCGACAACCTTTTGCCGGCCAAAGGTCTGCCGAATATGCTGCGCTCCAGATAACGACGATCTTATCTCCGTACAGCTAGTGCAGGACGGAGCCAGTATAGCACAGATGTTCCAAGAGTTGACAGAAATCCAGGTTTGTGTCTCTGTTTTGATTTATTATTTATCAGTTCATAACATTTGAAGATATTTAGATAATGGCTGACAGAAATTTACCTCAGAATGTGTGTTTGGAATGCCTCGATCGTCTGAAAAATGCTTATCACCTGCGCCGCCAATGCATTGAATCTGACCAGATATTTAGAAAACAGTATTATGCCGAAAGGTCGGACAAAGTGCAGCCTATGATCAAACTAGAAATTGAAACATTGCAAGATTTAGAAAGCGAGAACGAAGAAGAGAACGGAAACGAGATTGTTTCAATCTTAGAAATAAAGGATGTTTTATCAACTTGTGAACTAACTGCAGATTTGACCAGCAAAGAGTGTAACGAAAAAGAAAGACCAGAATCTACATATCTAAATCAAGACAATGCGGAATATGAAATTATACAGCAAAGTGAGTACTATGAACAAATTAAATTCTCCATTGCGCAATGCTGTGGTTGTTCAGACACTTTTCAAGACAAAGATCAGTTACTGCTGCACGCTCAGCTAGTACACAAAACGAATCAAAATTATAATAATAAAACGGATACGCAATATCAATGTCCGATTTGCTTCAGCGAGTTCTTCACGGAAACTACACATTGCGCACATCGTAGTCACATGGACGCAGAGCGGTTCCGCTGTCGAGAATGTGGGTTAATAGTAGATGAGCTACATCAGATGGCGACACACCTTAAACAACATCACTCATTAGAGCTTGATAATAACAGCGAAAAAGAAATTCTGAGCGATGAAGATAAAACAGATTTTGTCCCAGTTCTAACGTTAACATCCTTTGATTCTAACCAATATAAATTGATTTCTACAGACCAGGACTACGACATAGTTGAATTTACCTGTTTCAGATGTTGTGGATGCGAAAGCATCTTCGAGGAACGAGAACAATTTGAGTTGCACTCTAGGGAAATGCACCATCCAGATCGAAAGGAGGACGATAACGAAATGCCCTTTGAGTGCAGTATTTGTTACCAGCGTTTTGCCAAAAAGGCCTCGCTGGCTTATCATAGGAACAGTCCCAGCAAACGGCGAATGGTA
This sequence comes from Sabethes cyaneus, assembly GCF_943734655.1. Taxonomy (NCBI): domain Eukaryota; kingdom Metazoa; phylum Arthropoda; class Insecta; order Diptera; family Culicidae; genus Sabethes; species Sabethes cyaneus. The sequence continues at coordinate 229,170,855 of NC_071355.1, forward strand.
TGTCGAGTATGCGAGGGTGTCTTTAAAGGGGAAAGGTCATTTCGAAAACACTTCATGCAACATCACGATGAAGTTGGTGTCAACGAAGCGCTGGAACGCATTTCAGTTTCGCCACAATCAATGCATGTTGATGTTAGATGTAAGCAGTTTTACAGAATACCTATTCAAAAGTTTTCATTTCATTTGAGTGTGTTTTTCGTTTTAGTCCAACAGTCTGTTATCAAAAGTGAGGCTGATGGATGCACTGAACAGGATGAACCAAACGTAAACGAAAATATGCACGGAGTTGAATTTATAGACGAGGAGGATGAAGATTCCGAACATGATGAGCTGGAAAAATTCAAACCAAGGCGAATAAATAAATACTTGCCCACCAGGCAACGCAAAGAAATGGGAAGAGTGCCAGGGAATTTACTTCGTGTCGTTGAGGCGTTAGATGGATATAATATTGTAGAAATAATGAAAGAACGGTGCTGTCGATGTTTAGAATTCTTCGATACGCTTGATGAATTGAATCGACATACTGAGGAGCATCGAAAAGAATCGTGCGTCGAAAACGAAATCTCGAATAAGCCAATCAAATATCAGTGCGAGTTTTGCTTAAAAACGTTCGAAATTGCTTTAGTTTATGTGGTACATAAAAGAATACGAGAACAAAAGCAGTTCTACCAATGTAGACTGTGCGATTTCGTAATCGATTCTGAATCGCGCCTGAAGAATCACATGTTGCACAACGAACAGCATGCGAAATTTTTCAATGTAATACGTGAGGACGTAAGCGATCGCTACGATGCAGTGCAACTTCCAGGGGTTCGATGCTGTGGTTGTGGGGACTATTTTGATAATGACGCCAGTCTCCTGGAACATTCCCGTACCGTGCACCCGAGAGATCACAACAAAGATGGCCTCAAGCGTGGGCAGATCTGTGTCATATGCGATAAACGTTGCTACAACAAGTCTGAAGTGGAAAGTCACCAAAGAAAAAATAGCTCCACGATTCGCTACTACTGCAAACTATGCGAATTCGAAACGCCCAGTGAAGCCCGCATGCTGAAGCATCTGTACAGCTCGATACACAATCAATCGTTTCCATCCATCGAAGTAAAAAATGTAGAAGTGGGCTTCGGAAAAGCAGGAACCTTGCGATACTGTTGTTTTGATCGTTGTAATATGCCTTTCTGTGACGCAAACAAACTACAGGACCACGTCAACAGTACCCATTTAGATAAGAAAGAATCGAATGTGTCAGCCTCCCAAACAACAGTTGACATTGCTTCCAAATGGCAATGCGACTGTTGCTACCGATTTTTCCGGACGGCAACATTACTAAAACAGCACCAGTTTAACCAACGCGAACCCAGAAGCTATGTTTGCTCCATATGCGGTGCAGCTAAACATAACAGGACAGCTTTGACGGCGCACGAAATGAAGCATACTGGCGAGAGGCCATATGCGTGTAATGTATGTGATAAGGTACGGTATAATTGTTGTCTAATATTTGGCAAATATTTTTCATCGAAATTTTTTTACAGCGCTTTGCTTCTCAAACAATACTTACCTCACACATGAAATGCCACGTCCCAAAACAATACCAATGCAACGAGTGTGGCGAGAAGTTTGCTCGAGGGGAAAACCTCAAGCGTCACATTCGCCACCGACACTCGGAGGCTACTTTTTGCTGTAACTACTGTCCGCGGAAGTTAAAAACCCGGGAGGCACAGGTTCTCCATGAAAGGTCGCACACTGGCGAGAAACCATTTGCATGTCGTACCGAAGGCTGTGAAAAGCGATACGCCAGCATAACCGATCGGAGACGGCACGAAATGGCCAGCCACACCGGCGAGCGTCCACATAAATGTTCCTATTGCGTAGCCTCATTTGTGCGGAAACGCCAACTAACGATACACGAACGAAAGCACACCGGTGAGCGGCCATTCGTGTGCATTCGCTGCGGGAAAGCGTTCATTGATGCACCTTTTCTTAAAAAACACAGCTGCTGAGGTTTATCACCGTCTAACAAAGTTTGAACCTTTATGTTCGAGTATAAAAATATATTTTACGTTTATGATTGCCTGAATAACAATAAAATACTTAGTCCGACGACGATGAGGTATAATACTCCACGTCATCAGTGGGCATAGGCTTTATGCAATCCTGTATAAATTCCAGATCTAGCTGTATGGGACAGACTGCAACGCGAATTTTCACATAATTCTGATATCCATGAGTAAAACCATGCTCTTCTAGTTGATCCCACCGTATTTGAAAACTGAACACATTTTTCTGATTCATTTGAAACTCTCTCTCGCAGTGTAGTACTTTGTCATAATCCTCCACAGAATGAGCCATCGTTAGCTGGACTTCGTACCTAAAAGGAAATGTAAGATTCTGTTTTCTTACTAATGAGAACATACATACATTCCATAAAATCCATCGTATAGACACAACTGAAACTCAGCCTTTGAATGAACCCTATGCACACCAAAATGCCACTCATTGTTCATCGAGTCGGTAAATTTGGAAATATTATCATTATGCAAATCTGCAACGGTTAGACGATATTCAAATCTAGAAAATTTTCTGAAATATAAAAAACGTAATTAAAGAAATGGAAAAATAAACGTAATAAAGTCCAGTTCACCCTTTCATTTGCTGGAACCGCTGTTTTCGTTTGTCCAGTAAGCGTTGCTGAATTTGCATCTTTGCATGGAAATTGGCAGGACGAATAGTGTATCTAAAGTTCAAGTCATAATGCCCTCTTGGAAGTTCATGGACCGACAGGAAATAGTCAGGCCCGATGTAATATTCTTTGCTGGCAAAAGTCTTGCCAAGAATTGCCCTTGGAACAATGTTGAGCAATTCTAGCATAATTTCGAAGAAACCTTCTTCGCCGGAGAGCATTTCTACAAGGACCTGCACAACACGCCTATCCTGGTGAGGCCTTTGGGGCCCTACTCGCAGTCGCCAGTTGAAACCCATTTCGTCAACCACACGTTCAGAATAAATCCATGACGCACGACAGTTTTGAAAGTTTCGCAGTGTAAACGTACCCTGTACAGCTTTGGGAAGATTAGCAACAGGCTCTTGCCGACCAGGCGCAATTTCAATCCTGAAATACCCGCAATTATGTACAATTGTGTGAAAATTCATTGTTTAAACTTACCACTCCTCTTCTTGACACCCTTCATAGCCAGCAACTTCTAACTCGGCTGGCTGTGAATTATTATTGTTATTGGTCACATTTAATCTTGCCGTTTCGATACCGATAGAGTCCAAATTTTCAAAACAACGTAGCTTGATCAATATTTCACGGTGGATTTTGGCATTACAATTGGCACATTTGTTATTGGTACTGCTTAACCAATCACAGATACATTTATAACAGAACATCTCGGAACATTTCGGACAAATATGGGCATTAGACGGGAATCTCCCGCATTGTGCACATCGCAAATTGCAGACAAGTTCATTTAAAACTTCTTGCTTGGATACACCGACCGATTTCGCGGTACCGCTTGTAGATGCCACAGCCATTTAAAATATTGTGAATGGACTAAAGCCAAATTGTACGTGTATATGTTAATATTGATATTAAAAACTAACTAAAGGTATTTATTATAAACAAAACAAGACCGTAAACTCAAATGTTGACAAATTCAGACATTATTCGAAAACGCTTATGAATTGTCGACCAACATTTGAAAAGGGCGGATAAGCCTACTGTCAAACAGAACGAGTGAGAGTATAGACCAAATCATCATACCGTCAACTGACTGATACTGGCGCCCTTGTTTACATTTTGGAAAATTTTCCTTTTCGTTTATAGCGAATGTAAGACGTCACTTTTCCGTACGGAATAATATCCGGCGCAATTATTACCACAAGAAAAAATGACAAGTGGTTGCTTGCATTGGAGTTGTCAAAATTTCTTCGGTAAATAGCAAGATTTTTTCTTGAGCTGTTTTCTTTTCAGCAGCGTACCCCGCTTAATACGCTTTTCAAACGTTTAACTCCAATTTATGCATATCGCGTTCGCCTAACAAATAGTAAACAAACCACGAGTGGATGTCAAATGGGTGAATTGCGTTCATTCCGGTTCATTCCGGTGACGTCACCTTGCAAAACCTTATTGTCGACCAACATTTTTTTGTCGATTCTTTAATTGTGCCCACTTATGCTTAATAGCCGCCATTATCGCTCGAAAGCTGGCTACAGTCACACGCTAGCAACTCTTATTGCCATAATTTGCACGTTTACGGCAAAATCTCTTGCATTTGTTCAAATTATGAACAGTTGCTAATGGGCTATGTGAAGTAGTAGAGGTGTGGAACAATGTACCGTTTGATTGTGTTAGCAGCGCAAATAATGTAAACAGCAAGGTTGACGACAATCTCGCCCTATTCTTCTACGGGCATAAAAAAGCATAAACATTGTGCCGTACAACGATGACACTAACACACCTATACTTTTCAGCATATTACGAACATAAACATGCCGCGTTTGCCGTACCTAAGTAATAGTGTACATAGGCTAATGGGTCCCAAATAGGTTGGTTATAGAGCTGCCATAAATACAGATATTTGTGCATGCATAAATTTGGGACCCTACCGTTTTCTCCGGACTATTTAATTTTCTCGATCTAATCTTTTAATTAACATAAATAGTTTATAGACTACTTTAAAATTCAGGAACATTAGTAGAGCCAGAAATCACAGCAACTGAAATAATTGATGGGTCCCAAATTTATGCATGCACAAATATCTGTATTTGTGGCAGCTCTGGTTGGTTATCCTTATCCTATCGTTGAGTAATATTTATTTATTATTTATTTATCCACCTTTAACGAATGTGAGCAAAATTTTACACTATTTAGAGCAAATATAACTAACCATGTGGAAGAAGTAAAATTTGACATTGGCTGTCATTTTATCTGATGGCTTTTACTTTTTGTTTGTCTGCGTAAATAAACACTTTGTGAATCAGTGTTTCTTTTCCAACCACCTTTTCCAGAACATTTGATGCCAGAAAGCCGAAACTAGATTCTGTTTAAATATTATAATATACATCCTAAAATGAACGATAAAAGTCAGAGTGAGCAAGCTCTTAAACTGTTTGGAAATCAACTGCAATGTGTTATATGTTTGAAATTACCAACAAACGCGCATATATGTTCGTTCTGTTCAGCCCTCTACTGCAACAACTGTATCTGGCATTGGATTTCCAGGGTGCAAGATTCCGACAGCGAAAGTGATATTGAAAATTATTCTTGTTGCCCACATTGTCGAAAAACCCTAAGGGCTAGGAATTTGATTAAACTACGTTTTTTCGACCGTATTCAGCATTTGGGACCAAAACTGGAGCAAGCTCTCAATGCTGAAAATACTGCCACAGAATCTAAACCGCAAAGGTAATAACTAATAATATTTTTGAATATCGTCTGTTTCTTAGATGTAGATATAGTTTAGATATACCCCCGGTAAGCGTTGGTCATTTTACACTAAGAAATTTTACACCGAAGAAAGGACCCCGTACAATATTTTCTCCAAAACTAGTTGACGATCTAGGTACGGTATGGCAACTGGAAGTATGGCCTCGAGGTTGTCAAACGCAAAACCGATGGATCAGCGCATTTGTTCGCATGGTTAAAGGATTAGAGGGGAAATATCAATGTGTGATTGAATTGTTGAATGGGCATCCTACACTGGCAAAATTTACGTCTGCAAATTTCGTGCCACGTGAGGCTTTTGGCACGAGACAATTTGTCGATGGACAGTTAATAACTGGAGCGGAAAATCCAATTGACCTGGAATTTCGGTTTTCGGTTCGACCCGTATCGTTTGAAGAGAAGAATTCACTCCAACAAAAATTACTGGCCAAATTGAAAGCACATGACGATCGGTTTAAAGGGTAAGTATGAAAAAATTTTATGACTAAATCAAAATCTTAGTTTACTTTTCATTTAGACGCTCCGCTACCTACAGCTATCAGATAAATGACTTCTCTTATCTGAATCACAATTCTGACGTAGAACACATCTTCGGTGATGATCTAAACAATCATTGGAAAGTGGGAATTAATACCGCAAAATTGAAAAAAACTTTAGAATTTAAAATCGCACTGGTAAAAGGATTTCCTGGCTTGTAAGTAAATGAAACAATAATCTACATCTACAGGGGATGTCACTACTTTTTATATATTGCAGCTATGACGTGCAACTGGAATTGACACACGATGAGATCGGCTGTGCCAAAGTGCTATCGTTTAAGCATACATTCAGTTTGACTTCTGTAGCTTATTTTAATATGCAGATCCGATATAATCAATTGGAAGAATTTGGTTTTACCCATTTTGACGATGATTATCTAGAGGTGCTTGTTACAACGTGTCCAATACATGTGAACCTTTGCAGCTTTCAAAATTACTTAAAAAATAAGACGCTTGATGAGGCTGGCCCAGGGCCCGCAGATACCGTGTACTTTTATTAGAAACCGATTGTATATATCCTGATGTTTTTAGGTATGACAAAATATATCTGTTACTAAAATTCTCTTATAAAAAATCGCGTTTAGGATCCATTGTGAATGTCTGTGCTCCTGCTCAGTTAAACAAAGAAACTGACTAAAGAAGTGACTAAAGAAACTGACTAAAGAAGTGACATAGGAACTCATATTCCGTTCGTCGAAACCAAGTGCGCATGAATCTCGACGAAAACTTCTGAATATTTTGCTCGAAAACTTGCGGAGTATCAATCGATGAACGCGGCAGAAAATATTAACAGCAAGCAAACGGTAACAAATATCATCGTATCATCAGGAAATCGATCCGTGCTGCCTAACGAAAACACCAGGCAATCAAATTTGTATTGTACAGTTCATAAAATCGCCTGAATGTTGAACTCGAAAAAACATTGTTCGAACTTTTCCTAGCAACTTTGAACAGAGTCACGCACAACAATCATCCTTGAGCAAACCAGGTTTAATGATGACAGGAGGCCGCTAAAGAAACTGACTAAAGAAAAGACACTGGAGCTCAGTCACTCGCGGCCTCCTGTCATCATTAAACCTGGTTTGCTCAAGGATGATTGTTGTGCGTGACTCTGTTCAAAGTTGCTAGGAAAAGTTCGAACAATGTTTTTTCGAGTTCAACATTCAGGCGATTTTATGAACTGTACAATACAAATTTGATTGCCTGGTGTTTTCGTTAGGCAGCACGGATCGATTTCCTGATGATACGATGATATTTGTTACCGTTTGCTTGCTGTTAATATTTTCTGCCGCGTTCATCGATTGATACTCCGCAAGTTTTCGAGCAAAATATTCAGAAGTTTTCGTCGAGATTCATGCGCACTTGGTTTCGACGAACGGAATATGAGTTCCTATGTCACTTCTTTAGTCAGTTTCTTTAGAGGCCGCGAGTGACTGAGCTCCAGTGTCTTTTCTTTAGTCAGTTTCTTTATAGGAACTCATATTCCATTCGTCGAAACCAAGTGCGCATGAATCTCGATGAAACCTTCTGAATCTTTTGCTCGAAAACTTGCGGAGTATCAGTCGATGAACGCGACTGAAAATAATGACTGTAAGCAAACGGCAACAAATATCATCGTATCATCACGAAATCGATCCGTGCTGCCTAACGAAAACACCAGGCAATCAAATTTGTATCGTACAGTTCATAAAATCGCCTAAATGTTGAACTCGAAAAAATATTGTTCGAACTTTTCCTAGCAACTTTGAACAGAGTCACGCACAACAATCATCGTTGAGCAAATCAGGTTTAATGATGACAGGAGGCCGTGAGTGACTGAGCTCCAGTGTCTTTAAAGAAACTGACTAAAGAAGTGACATTAAAGAAACTGACTAAAGAAGTGACATAGGAACTCATATTCCGTTCGTCGAAACCAAGTGCGCATGAATCTCGACGAAAACTTCTGAATATTTTGCTCGAAAACTTGCGGAGTATCAATCGATGAACGCGGCAGAAAATATTAACAGCAAGCAAACGGTAACAAATATCATCGTATCATCAGGAAATCGATCCGTGCTGCCTAACGAAAACACCAGGCAATCAAATTTGTATTGTACAGTTCATAAAATCGCCTGAATGTTGAACTCGAAAAAACATTGTTCGAACTTTTCCTAGCAACTTTGAACAGAGTCACGCACAACAATCATCCTTGAGCAAACCAGGTTTAATGATGACAGGAGGCCGCGAGTGACTGAGCTCCAGTGTCTTTTCTTTAGTCAGTTTCTTTAAGTGACATATAAAGAAACTGACTAAAGAAGTGACATAGGAACTCATATTCCGTTCGTCGAAACCAAGTGCGCATGAATCTCGACGAAAACTTCTGAATATTTTGCTCGAAAACTTGCGGAGTATCAATCGATGAACGCGGCAGAAAATATTAACAGCAAGCAAACGGTAACAAATATCATCGTATCATCAGGAAATCGATCCGTGCTGCCTAACGAAAACACCAGGCAATCAAATTTGTATTGTACAGTTCATAAAATCGCCTGAATGTTGAACTCGAAAAAACATTGTTCGAACTTTTCCTAGCAACTTTGAACAGAGTCACGCACAACAATCATCCTTGAGCAAACCAGGTTTAATGATGACAGGAGGCCGCGAGTGACTGAGCTCCAGTGTCTTTTCTTTAGTCTAAAGAAACTGACTAAAGAAGTGACATAGGAACTCATATTCCGTTCGTCGAAACCAAGTGCGCATGAATCTCGACGAAAACTTCTGAATATTTTGCTCGAAAACTTGCGGAGTATCAATCGATGAACGCGGCAGAAAATATTAACAGCAAGCAAACGGTAACAAATATCATCGTATCATCAGGAAATCGATCCGTGCTGCCTAACGAAAACACCAGGCAATCAAATTTGTATTGTACAGTTCATAAAATCGCCTGAATGTTGAACTCGAAAAAACATTGTTCGAACTTTTCCTAGCAACTTTGAACAGAGTCACGCACAACAATCATCCTTGAGCAAACCAGGTTTAATGATGACAGGAGGCCGCGAGTGACTGAGCTCCAGTGTCTTTTCTTTAGTCAGTTTCTTTAAGTGTCTTTGTATGTGCAATTGTTACTGATGCTTTAGCAACTAAAACTACATAAAAAATGTCTTAGCATCTTACATTCAAAAATATGTATTATATAAGTTCATTGAATATCAAAATATGTATAAAAATATGTGTAAATATAGTAACAAAATTTAAGAAGTACGGAATGGGGTTGCAAATATCTCAACAATAGAAATTAATCTATTTGTATGGCAGCTCTGGACAAAAGCACATCCTTCAATATTTGGCGAGGTCAGCATTGGGCGATAATGTATCGATATAACTGGTACCGATATTCGTGGACGAAATCTCGATAGTTTTTTTTTTTCGAAATAGTTAATTGCGGCATGCATATAACAGCTTTGTAAATGTTAACACGTTATAAAACAAGTCAAACGGAGTGTTATAAAACAAATATAAAATGCAGATCGTCACGTGATGCGTGCATTTTTGCTGATTATGCTCTCAGCTGAGTATACGTATCGATATGTGAAAAATATCGATATTCAATTAACGAAAATTCGTCAGCTTCGCTCAATACAGAATTATTTTGACAGCTTGCTATGAACTTTCCGAGAATGAAAAGATTTCTTGCAAAGCACAATATTGAAAATCGATCGGAAAACCGCTGAGCTATTAGCGCTCAAAACCTTTCATTTTTCGTGACGCTCGCATTTTTCGATTTTTTGGAATGACACCCTATCTCAAAACTTGCCGTAAGACGTAGTCCTACGTCAAAACATTGTTCGAACTTTTCCTAGCAACTTTGAACAGAGTCACGCACAACAATCATCCTTGAGCAAACCAGGTTTAATGATGACAGGAGGCCGCGAGTGACTGAGCTCCAGTGTCTTTTCTTTAGTCAGTTTCTTTATAGGAACTCATATTCCATTCGTCGAAACCAAGTGCGCATGAATCTCGATGAAACCTTCTGAATCTTTTGCTCGAAAACTTGCGGAGTATCAGTCGATGAACGCGACTGAAAATAATGACTGTAAGCAAACGGCAACAAATATCATCGTATCATCACGAAATCGATCCGTGCTGCCTAACGAAAACACCAGGCAATCAAATTTGTATCGTACAGTTCATAAAATCGCCTAAATGTTGAACTCGAAAAAATATTGTTCGAACTTTTCCTAGCAACTTTGAACAGAGTCACGCACAACAATCATCGTTGAGCAAATCAGGTTTAATGATGACAGGAGGCCGTGAGTGACTGAGCTCCAGTGTCTTTTCTTTAGTCAGTTTCTTTAGTTTCTTTGTTTAACTTAAAGAAAAGACACTGGAGCTCAGTCACTCACGGCCTCCTGTCATCATTAAACCTGATTTGCTCAACGATGATTGTTGTGCGTGACTCTGTTCAAAGTTGCTAGGAAAAGTTCGAACAATATTTTTTCGAGTTCAACATTTAGGCGATTTTATGAACTGTACGATACAAATTTGATTGCCTGGTGTTTTCGTTAGGCAGCACGGATCGATTTCGTGATGATACGATGATATTTGTTGCCGTTTGCTTACAGTCATTATTTTCAGTCGCGTTCATCGACTGATACTCCGCAAGTTTTCGAGCAAAAGATTCAGAAGGTTTCATCGAGATTCATGGGCACTTGGTTTCGACGAATGGAATATGAGTTCCTATGTCAGTTCTAAAGAAACTGACTAAAGAACTGACATAGGAACTTAAAGAAACTGACTAAAGAACTGACATAGGAACTCATATTCCATTCGTCGAAACCAAGTGCGCATGAATCTCGATGAAACCTTTTGAATCTTTTGCTCGAAAACTTGCGAAGTATCAGTCGATCAACGCGGGAGAAAATAATGACTGCAAGCAAACGGCAACAAATATTATCGTATCATCACGAAATCGATCCGTGCTGCCTAACCAAAACACTAGGCAATCAAATTTGTATCGTACAGTTCATAAAATCGCCTAAATGTTGAACTCGAAAAAACATTGTTCGAACTTTTCCTGGCAACTTTGAACAGAGTCACGCACAACAATCATCCTTGAGCAAACCAGGTTTAATGATGACAGGAGGCCGCGAGTGACTGAGCTCCAGTGTCTTTTCTTTAGTCAGTTTCTTTATAGGAACTCATATTCCATTCGTCGAAACCAAGTGCGCATGAATCTCGATGAAACCTTCTGAATCTTTTGCTCGAAAACTTGCGGAGTATCAGTCGATGAACGCGACTGAAAATAATGACTGTAAGCAAACGGCAACAAATATCATCGTATCATCACGAAATCGATCCGTGCTGCCTAACGAAAACACCAGGCAATCAAATTTGTATCGTACAGTTCATAAAATCGCCTAAATGTTGAACTCGAAAAAATATTGTTCGAACTTTTCCTAGCAACTTTGAACAGAGTCACGCACAACAATCATCGTTGAGCAAATCAGGTTTAATGATGACAGGAGGCCGTGAGTGACTGAGCTCCAGTGTCTTTTCTTTAGTCAGTTTCTTTAGTCAGTTCTTTAGTCTAAAGAAACTGACTAAAGAAAAGACACTGGAGCTCAGTCACTCACGGCCTCCTGTCATCATTAAACCTGATTTGCTCAACGATGATTGTTGTGCGTGACTCTGTTCAAAGTTGCTAGGAAAAGTTCGAACAATATTTTTTCGAGTTCAACATTTAGGCGATTTTATGAACTGTACAATACAAATTTGATTGCCTGGTGTTTTCGTTAGGCAGCACGGATCGATTTCGTGATGATACGATTATATTTGTTGCCGGTCATTAGCAGTCATTAATTTCTCCCGCGTTGATCGACTGATACTTCGCAAGTTTTCGAGCAAAAGATTCAGAAGGTTTCATCGAGATTCATGCGCACTTGGTTTCGACGAACTGAAAATGAGTTACTTGTCAATTCTTTAGTCAGTTTCTTTACTTTAGTCAGTTTCTTTAGGTAACTCATTTTCGTTTCGTGGAAAACAAGTGAGCATGAATCTCGATGAAAACTTGAATCTTGCTCGAAAACTTGCGGAGTATCAGTCGATGAACGTGGGAGAAAATATTGACTGCTAGCAAACGGCAGCAAATATCGTATCATCACGAAATCGATCCGTGCTGCCTAACGAAAACACCAGGCAATCATATTTCATATTTGTAGCGTACAGTTCATATTTCATAAAATCGCCCAAACGTTGAACTCGAAAAAATATGCGTTACTTTCCACTTCGCGTAACGCACGCTATAGAGCTTTTCAGTTATGTGTGTATGGTGTGTATTGGTGCTTGAAAATGAGGCAAACAACATCAGTAAACAAAAGAGATGCATTCCTTTGTCTCCAAGGTACAGAATGAATTTCGTCTTCCGCTGGCTTAAATACCAGCAAATTTTCAAAATATGAGCTTGAATTTGGAACAGGATGGAAAATTTGACCGAAATATTGAGCTTGCTGACGTTTATCGTACGCACACATCGACGCGCTATTTGTTGTTGCTGTTGTTAGATTTTACATTGATTTTACACGTTTGTTTTTGTTTTCCCCCAGTTATACCCCGGTAAAAAACATACGTTTGAGTGAAAAACGATAAGTTTTTGTAGCTTTTTGCAATGGGCTTAGCAAGCTCTATACACGCGTATTTCGTGTTCGCTAGTGTGGGTGCTTGAGCTGTCAGAAAGCTCTATTGATGTTAGATTTCAAATTAAATTATCTATTTATTGCAGGTTGCAGTGAAACAACTAAATGCACAGCAACTGCAAGGAAACAGCCAAAGATCTGCAATCAGTGCTGCGATCTAAATGGCCATTGCAGTGCTTCATAATAGAGAATATTATCAGCCGTTTTTCTTCTTCAAACAATATCAATCAAATTGTTTCCACGCTATTTTCTATTTTCAGAATATTTTTAACAAAAATTGTGTGATAGAATCTAAAAACATCACATGTTATGCTGCGAGCATGTTTGTTACATTAATGCAATTTTTTATTCCAAAGTTTTTCGAAACTTTAGCATCACTGGATACGAGCACAACAGCTCTGACAGCTTTTGGTAAACAAACATAGTGGCACCGAATTTTCGTAACATGAATTTATGTCTTGTTAAATTTAGGTCACTTTGCACTATATGTTGAATTATTTGCAGTTGTATATCTCGAAATAACCATCAAACGATCCCAGAACGTATCTATTATCTCACTCTTCTTCTGCGTCTACTGTTTAGTAATCACCCATTTGACGGCTCGCAAAAATTTGACATGAATCAATGACAGCTCGCTGCTGGGATTTTACTTGCATTTTGTCTGCAAGTTCCTTGTATTTCGCGTTTTTGATGCAATCTGCAATATTAAATTTTAAATTGTTTGGCAACTCTACCAAGATTCATTATTCTTTCTGAATCTGTCAAAATATTTCTTACGTTTTACCGTCATCATTATTCGCAAATCAGTTCGTATCTCTATCGTCTTTCTGGTTGCTGTTTTCAGTAAGAATTTACTTTCGGATAATTAAACATCATTAATAATAAAATAATATTAATAAAAACTAGAAATCATCCTTCGGAGATTGCCTGTTCATCTAAAAAAATGCCGTGCTACACAGGTAGGATATGAAGTTATAATATTCGCTTCTTGAAGCTCGTATATTGTTTTTGAGGTTAACATGATGCATCACAATTCCGATTTTTGCATTATAATAACATTTTGACATACTTGTATATGCACTTATTAAATTCTATTGAACCTTGCAGTAAAAGTAAAATGGGGCAAAGAAAATTTCCCAAACGTCGAACTAAACACTGACGAGGAACCGATGCTTTTCAAGGCTCAACTGTACGCCTTGACTGGCGTACAACCCGAAAGGCAAAAAATTCTGTGCAAAGGAATTAGCCTGAAGGATGACGAGTGGAACATGTCAATAAAACAAGTTAGTAGCCAGGTGTTATTTTATGGTATTTTATAATCTACGCAACACTTTCTAGGGAATTACTTTGCTCCTACTCGGTACGAAAGAGGAGGTACCCCAGGAACCTACTGAAAAACCAAAATTTATTGAAGACATGAATGAAAGTGAACTAGCTACTGCTGTAAGTATATGTAATTCTTATTAATCTAGAGTTTTATTTTAAATTATTTGTTATTGCAGTTAGAATTACCCGCTGGATTAACCAATTTAGGTAATACCTGTTATATGAATGCGACCCTTCAATGCTTGAAATCTGTACGAGAGTTACGCGAAGCACTGAAAGGCTTCAAGGAGGCCTCCGGTGGAACCACGGGCTTGAGTGACATTGCATCACCTGGTGCAATTACACTTTCCATGCGAAATCTGTTTGAGGACATGGAAAGAAACGATACGGTTACACCAGTATTGTTTCTTCAGCGGATGCATATTGCTTTCCCAAATTTCGCTCAAACCGGAGAAAACGGAACGTACCGACAGCAGGATGCCAATGAGTGCTGGTCTGAGCTACTGAAAATGCTTCAGCAGAAATTGCCAATTTCCAAAGGAAATTGCGATCAAGTTGTTAAGCATAAGTAGGTTATTTTAAGTACCATGAACATCATGAATAATGACACCTCTGTTTGTTACAGCTCCTTCATTGATCAGTGGTTTGGAGGTGCATTTGACGTACAGATGAAATGTACTGAAGCAGAAGATGAACCAATCAGTAAATCGAAAGAAACTTTTCTTCAATTAAGCTGTTTCATTTCCACCGAAGTTAAATACATGCATTCAGGAATCAGATTGGTGAGACATGGAAATGCCGATTAAAAGTTTTAAATTAATTTGATGGTTTACGTTGCAGAGATTAAAAGAACAGCTTACGAAGCGCTCGCCCACATTAGATAGGGATGCAGTTTATACCAAAACGGTAAGTGAACTTGAATGAAGTTTTTGGAGCGTCTTAGTAGAATACGAACCTGGAATTAAATAAAAAGAAAACTTATCCAATTTAATTCTACTATGATATTTATTCTTGACAGATACGTATTTCGCCTACGACTGTCAGGCTTGCTCAGTGTCTGTTTTTGAACTCTTTAAAAAAACAGATACTGAAGAAGCCTGCAAGTCGTAGGCGAAATCCTACGAAGAATTAAATTGGATAAGTTTTCTTTTTATTTAATTTCAAGTGAACTTGATTTGTTTGAATATTGTTTATGTGCAGCAAACATTTCATTGTCGCTAACATTTTGGTCAAATTAAACTCAGAATCGATAAATAGATCGTCGATAAATAGTGCGGTTGAATACCGTCTTGGTAAAAGTAATAGAAAGTTGGTTTTGATTGCCACAGTGATAAAATGTCATGGAATGAAATCAAAAAATTGATTTGTTTTGAGTTGATTTGATTGAAAGGTATATAATCGGTTTGCCTATAGTTTATAGAAAAATTACACCAAAAGCCTAATCTGGTGCATCTTGTCTAGAATGAATTTTAAGTGTTTAAATATTTAATTTAATTCAGAATTCATTTTCGTTAGCATGAAGGTATTATAAAAGGAACTTTTCAACTCTCTACACTGAGAAAACTTTTCGTATAGTTTCTATGTGTCCCACATATAGATTTTTGCAATGTGCCCGGTAAATGATCTTTACGTGCCAAACAGTTATCATTTATGTGCAAGCGAAAAATTAACACATACTATTCATATGCGTATAGTTTTTATGTGTATAATTGCACATACTATTCATACGCGTATAATTTTTATGTGCATTTCTGGGAGAATTGTGTTTATATGCGGCTCATGATAATCATATGGGATTTCATATGGAAATTTACTATTAGTGCAGAATATTTTGAGTGTAGCATTACGAATTACCCACAACAGAACAGTTTGTTGTTTACGGATTGATCTGTCAAACTTTAAATACCGCTCAATAATCTCGAGTTATTACAAATGAAAATATAACCCTATTAGTTTATCTGATAAATTTAATATAAAATTAATGCTTTTTAAGTTCAAAAATCAAAGTTTCAAAAAACTGAAGCGTCACGAATAATAGAGATTATTTCTGGCATCACTTCTGGTTTGTCAGAGCTCATGCTATTCAATCACTACTCTCTCCCATAAGCTCATTTCATTCTCCTGTACTTGTACCTACCACTGTATTTCCTGTAAACATTCGTATTTGTGATCCGGCATACTTAAAATTAAATAATGAAATCAGTTTATATATATCATATTTTGGGGTAGATTCTTGATTTGTCTACAGCGCTTTCCTCATACTTTGTCGTTAGTCATACCCAAGTACTTTTTACCGTGTGTTGATAATCAGTCAAGTGTCAAAGCTGAAATCAAAACATGTGGCCATGTTGGATGAATTTTTAGCCGCCATGTTTGTTTCGAAAATAAACACGAAAGAGATACGAAAAAGTTTTCTCTCTAAAGTTTAGCAAAACCATCATTTGTGATGCATCAATGAATCTATCGCTAGCGCTAAAGTTTAGCTTGAAATATTTCACAAATATTTCGTAGTGGCTTTCGAATAGGGTCAATTTATAGAGCGCGTAACAATTTAATAAAAAAGAAGTGGATTTGTTTATTGTTGTTGCAGTTGAAAACCGTAATAATCGACTCGCGACATTCGGTTCTATTCTTGCTTCGTGAGTCGCAACTACGTCGCACGTGGTGCGCTGTGTAGCGCATCAATGTGCGACGTAGTTGCGACACAGAAAAAGAATAAACCCGAATGTCGCACGTCGATTATTACGGTTTTCAATTGCAACAACAATATTCAATCCGGGATGAAACTAAATGAATTTTATCTGTTAGATAGAAGCAAATGTCCTGATACTAAAAGTAACAGGAAGAAATTCTCTTTGTCAAGTTTACGCAGTCAGCTGTACACGCATGACGGGTTGTCAATAAAATTGGTTTGCTATTGGCAAATGTATAAATGAACCTAGCTTAGATTGATTCTACCCATTTTTATCATAGCTGTCATCATAGCGGTTATAAATTAACCTATAATTCATCTCGGTTCAAAAATTTTCATATGCTGTTTACGAGTTGATTTTTCGAACTTTGGACATCAATTATTACTTTCGAGTTAAGGCTGACAGACACGTTTGGGTCCGACACATTTTGGGTCCGAAATGAACAACAAAATGTTAACGGGTTATTAGAACCGAGTATCGGTCCCCACATTTCCATCGTCGGCGCAATTCGCAAGCAGTTCAGGGTTGATGGCTTACGCGTATCCATGATAACTGTACTATCAATTAGCGTTTTTACGCCGCCCTGTTAGTTTCGAGGTACGATGCTGGTTTGACAAGCCAATCGTATGTTCGAATCTAGGCTAGGCGGTGCAGCTAGATAGTCAGTAGGATTTTGGCACTAGCCTTGTAACTGTATTGTACTCTAATAGCTGGCCGCGAAGTCTCGGAAAAGAAGGGCTAATTCTTAGAAAGACGTTTAAGCCCAATTTGAGTTTTTGTTTTTTACCTGGGTTCCAACTATCACTGAATAAAAAAAACTCGGAAGAATAAACAAACGTTTTCGGATTTTCAATGTATTGCAAATCGTCCGTCCCGTCGTCTAAGAAGTTCAACCCAGAGTAAAACTAGATTCAATCTGAGTGAAGAAAGAAACGTTGACAGCCGTTCGTTTGGAACTAGGTTGGACCTAAGCAAAAACAAAATCGCTATATAATGCATACGTCTATGCAGATCTTTGGAGCCACCATGAACTCAAGTTAAACTCACTATATGTTATCAATTTTCCCCTAACCAACGTCGAATTGATTCAAACGAAAACAAATTTTGCATTCTTGGTGAAGTTCCCATACAATTTGACAGATATCTGTCACATATACGCAAACGCTACCATAAAGTACTAATTCTGCGCGGGCCTTTACAAACATATGCACACTGGAGTTTTTACATAAGCAATACCACAGACAAACAGACGAGACACTCGCGTTTATTCTATCGTCCAATCAAAAACCACTCATTTTTCAAAAAAGCATGTTTCGCAACGCGGCGCGCCGGTGTTGCTTCGAGTTATCAGTATAAAACGATACAAATGTAAAAACCCTTCAGTATAAAACCCTGCAAATGCAAAACACAGCATTTTAAGTTTTCTGTATTAACGCCAAATATTGCAATTTTTTTATCGAACTTGGAAAATGTGTCATGAATTTGCTTACTCTATCCGGGTTGGAACTGGATTAATTTAAATTGTCACATGTGACTCCTAACATGAACAAAGTGTTTGCCATGTCATTCAAGCCGAGCGCAGAGCACAACATCTGCCAACATGGTTCGCGGCACTCACACACGACCGAGTGTGCGAGCCAAACCGTAAATCGACATTTTCGACCAACATGTTTGTTTGTGTTCGGTGGCCATAAGACTGAATATCAAGGGAGTGGCAACCCTATCCCTACTCAATGTGTTTGACAGTACCAACATCTACTGCCGGCGTGGGTATTATTTGCAAAAATCTGGCTAAGATTTGAAAATACTACCCAACTGCCAGCATACCGGCTTTGCAGAGTGAAACGAACAGAACGTATAGCGGTGTCATGCTGTTTCATTTACGCAAATGGGTAGATGTTGACTGCAAAAACATGGTAGCATAGTAGGACCGTGAATAATATACAGCAAAGTTTCGTTAATTGGTGGTTCGTTAATTGGGTGTTCGCTAATTGGGCTATGTGACAACTTGAATGTCAAAATTGTATGGAATTTTCGAGTTTAGAAATTTCTAACGACTGTCAGTCGGTCCAATAAGCGAATCAGCTGGAGTGGCGTCGTGGCCCAATTAACGAATTCAGGCTGTACTTGTGATTTTCGTTTTGTGTTACGTCATTTTTAAACGACTGAAACATTCGCTGAAAAGTTTCATGCTCTGACAAGTCGAATGTATATGTACGAAAGAGAGAACCTATACTGCGGCATTATTGGAGCTTTTTCGAACATTGCTTAAGCATCGGACAACTTCAGCTCGTCTCGACCGAACTCGATCCCAAAAGAGAAGAGACAACGGTGACGACGGCAGACATCTTTGTTTCTTGCGGACGAGTTTTGTATCAAATTTTTGCGTTTTTATACCGCCGAGACTCTGTTTTTTAGTACTAAAGTAGGTTCGATAGGTATCTTTCAACAACGGAAAGCGTTAGTAGAATCGAACTTTGAAAGCGTGAAAAAGTAGTAAAGTGTAAAATAGTACCGCAGAAAAGTTGAAATTTCCTGTGAGTGTGTTAAAGCAGAAAGTATAGTTGGATTGATTGCCGGAGTGTGTGAGAGACACGAAAGGGCGAGGGGTGGAAATTTTTCGCAGTTTTCTGCTTTGAACAAGCTTCTACGTATGTGTCAGTGTACGTAAGCTATCAAAAGGAGAATAGAAGGAGCAAACATCAACAAAAGTAGCCAAGTGTAGAGAGAAAGAGCTAGAATCAACAAAGGGAAGCGCAGGGAGTGCAGCAGCTGCCGTTTCAAATTCGGGTGAGGAACATTCGAATAAAGAGTTTGTTTCTCACGTATAGTGACTTTATATTCTTAATTTACTTTGCATTTAGACGGAGCTGAAAACGAGCTGGGCTGAAATGTCCTCTCATCAGGATATAATGTGCGAGGTGGAAATATCTGATTCCAACATAGTTGAGGTTGTCGATGACGGACACTTTGGGACGGAAATTGGCTATGAACAATATGAAGTAGGTGTCGGAGATGACCAGTACGAAGAGGTTACTTGTGAGACCGAAGACTCCCAAGGTTTGATGATGCATCATATGGACGACGATGAGGAGATCCTTCATCAGGAGGCAGACATTCAAGCACATGAAGAAGTATTGGATTCATCCGGAGATCCAATGTGTGTTTATGGAGATATTAATCTAGAAAATGAAATATACATTGAGTCCACTCCGGGACCAAGCTCCAGAAAACGGAAATCGGGAATGAAACAACCTCGTATTGTGAACCGTATCCGTACAAACGACATTCATAATTTGACTGCCGTCGAAACATTAGATGTCAACCAAAAACCCAGACGTTGGGAGCAAAAGCAAGTACAAATCAAAACGATGGAGGGGGAATTCAGTGTTACAATGTGGGCCTCTGGGACAGACGATGATGATGGCTCGAATCCTGAACCTGATCCTGACTATACTGAATACATGACAGGCAAAAAAATTACTCAAGATTGTGTGCCTGGTATCGATCTATCGGATCCCAAGCAACTAGCAGAGTTTGCCAGACCTGGTCACAAAACCAAACTTAATAAATTGTCCAATATGTCAACTGCAGTAGGAATGTCCTCTAAAATTGGTGCCACTGGAGGAGAATCATCGGACAGAAATATCGCTTGTCCGCATAAAGGATGCAACAAAATGTTCCGAGATAACTCCGCAATGCGAAAACATTTGCACACTCATGGGCCCCGAGTTCACGTCTGTGCGGAATGTGGAAAGTCTTTCGTCGAAAGCTCGAAACTGAAACGTCACCAGCTAGTTCACACTGGCGAAAAACCATTCCAGTGTACATTCGAAGGCTGCGGAAAGCGCTTTTCTCTGGATTTCAATCTTCGAACTCATGTAAGGATACACACCGGCGATCGACCTTATGTTTGTCCCTTTGATGGTTGCAATAAAAAGTTCGCTCAATCCACTAATCTCAAGTCGCACATCCTGACGCATGCCAAGGCCAAACGGAATAACAGCGGCGGTGGCGGTGGTGGAAGTCGAAACAATAACATCATGGCATCTCATTCTATTCTTCCGTCGCAGTCCTTCGTTAAGATGGAAACCGTCGAGATCGATAATGACTCGCAGTACATTGTTTATACCGATTAGGCTTAGTTCGAGTTCAACGGACTTTACAGAATACATCTCAGGAGGAGAACGCTAACGAGTGACCGGAATCGGTGTCTGAGTGCGTGTGCGTGACCATCAATTTGTACATTCAAAGATAATCCCCATGGATTTAACATGTCTGCACTTTTTTTACGTTTTACAATGGTAAAATAGCGCAACGTAAACTAACTAGTACTATCAACCGGGAAAAGTTTTGCACAGTTCGAATCTGGAATTACGATTGACCGCAAAATGACTTTCCTTTAATTTTATTTCTCATTCACTGTAAATAGCCCCAAAAAGTCATCTTCAATCAAAGTTGGTTGTATTTTAAAATAGTTTTCTTTTTAGTTTTTCTTCATTTTCTATGGTCTCCCAACTAATATTGATTTAACGATAGCGGTAAATTAGCGATTAATTGTCTTTATTTACATATATTGACATCGATTGATAGAAGTTCTGGCTAGTTGAGAAAACAAAGAATTAAGAGCAAACAAGAAATAAATATCTGTCTATTATATTTTTAAAATAATACGAAAAAGGAAAACAAAAACAACTTAGTAATGTATAATAAACTTTTGCGATTTGAAGATTGAGTTGAAATTTGAACAGTATGTGAGACTACGTCCAGAGCAAAGAGCAGAACACATTCATGGAAATAAAAGTGAATTGCAAGTGTAACAGACAGGTGCAATTTGTATCATTTTTGTTTTCTCATGTCTTGACAATGCTAGAAAATAGGCATGCATTTTGCTATTTACAATTGTCTGCAGAGGAAAGAGGACACGCGAACTGAATGCCATTTCTCTTGGAGGTTGTTCGCTTATGCACTTATTCGGTGACTGTGTACTCAGGCGTTGTGTAAGAGCTAACAATGAAGTGATAGGGAAATATTGTAGAATTTGGGTGATTGCAGCTTGAGTAAATTTGCTGCAAGAAATAAAGAAAAGTAACAAAAGTGCGTGAGCGCGAATGTCGTGATTATTAGTCGGTAAGGAAATAACTTACTCCTATAATTAAGGTGGTTTATTTTTTAACAAAATAAATAATAAGAAGTAACAATATCTGCAGAATTACAATTGATTTTTGATTAATTGTAAACCCCAAAAGAAACTGATTAAAGTTATGTAAAACCGATTAATTTAAAAAAATAGCGGTATGAAATAAACAATCCTTACACAAGTGTAGTTCCAACAAAAATAAGGATAATATGAAAAAATAAACAAAAATGCCAAAATATGTTACCTTTTGTTTATCTTCTAAATATATAAAACAAACGTGCCTATGCATGTGTCGTCATAGCTCCGGAACACCTGGACCTTTCTCCACCAAACTTGGCAATTTGGCATGCTGACAATGGGGAGAGGGATTTTTAAAACATGAGAAGAAAAGCACTAAAAATTTCCGAAACGTAAACATTTACTAATTAGCTGAATGACAAAAACTGGGCGGACTCGGACAAGAGGGAAGTACAAATCTAAGTGTATAAAAGTGAATGTTGTAGGTATGTTTTTATGCACCGTCCATAACAGACTCTAAGTGGCTAGGAGGCAAGAATGTGGCCTGAAAAGGACGGTGAAGGGGCGGCAATTGACAACGTTCAAATTCCGAACAGATGTTCAAGTGGGCGGAGATACAAAAGGGCAAAAGGATGGAAGAAATGGCCAAATGGCGAATTTTGCTGCATTTACCTAACCTAGGTGCTGGTACAAATGGTATTTAAAGTGATTGTACGACATTTGCCCGAAAACCGCTTGCCAGAATGAAGTAGTTCCCAGAAAACTTCCCCAGATTGGACCATACCCCAAAATACATGTTTCATTGCATTAGTTATTGACTCGATTGTAGGGTTAAGGGGTTATATACAGTTAGAATTTTCGAAAAATCGATTTTCTATTTATTTCATGATCGTAGTGTACATATATTTATGTATGCACACAGAAAATTTCATGCCAATCCGGTAAATATTAACGAAGTTATACGCATATTTGTAACGACGTGTCAGAGCGATTGAAGAAGGAACGCGAAATTTGAACGCGTGTTTTTCGGAAACCATGTTTTCAAAGTCGGTGAGCAAGATTTCTCGAAAACGGCTGAACCGAATCACTTCAAATTTTGATATTGTGCGCGCATTCCCTTACTGGACACGACAGTTGAAACAGTCGTGTTTCTGAACGGTCGTAAAAAGGGTCGTTTTTAGCTTTTGACAGATAAAATGTCAAATTGTGTCATCATCGCTGTTTCATTATTGGAACCAATCGAGCAAAGTAAATTAACCTAGGAATTACCGTTCTATCAAAAGAAACGGAATGAAATTCAGCATAAAATGAATTTGTATTTTCAACGCCGGTTTGCCGAAATTTCATAGTGAATAAAGCGTAGTTTTTCCTTCATTATCCAAACAAGCAATAACGTTCGTATTCGAAAACAATTTGTTTAATGCTTTTGTATGATTAACACGAAGTCACGATTAAGGTTGCGACAGAAACGCAATGAGCCTGTGTTGCTAGTTATGGCGATAAAACATTACGAACTGTGTTGCCAATTTAGTCATTTTTTTACCTTTAGAACGTTTGAAACCGACCCCCCGGCACATCGCCATTTTTCTCTGACTAAAATCTAAACGTCAAAAGCACTGGGCGGGAAATCAGTTCATAGAAATTCTATGGAGCGGCCATTGTTGTTTGGGGCCCAGCATCGAGGGGCCCATCAGTATGGGGGTACTGTCAAATCATATGTGAGAGTGTATTGGTGACACCGGGCTGTTTGAAACAGTACCTGAACTCCCCTCGGAGTCCATCGGTCAAGTAAATGCACAATACAAGTGTTCTAAGGATATATCCTACAGATTAATCGAAGGTTTTACCTTTTTACCTGACCAATTAATATTTCTTGTTTTATGGACTATTTAAGAACAAAATTTATGCCAAAAATCGATTTTTTATGTTTAACCCATTATGACCCGGGTATACCTAAATTTGGACCAAATGAAGTGAAACTCTGTAATCTATTATATTATGGCTCGAATGTGTCGGGAAACGCAAAATCGTCATTTTGAATGCTTTCAAGGCCAAAATATCGCAGGTTAAATATTTTATAGGCTCAGTTTCAAACAAACAAATTACAAAGTTTCTTACAGATTTCTTATCCAATTTTGTGATAGACTTCACCTATTTATATGTCAGGTAATGTTTCGTCACTAAATGTAGACTTTTTCATGCGTTTTGGAGACAAAAATTTTTTCGCCATTTTTTCAACTTTTTTTCCGCCATTTGTCACAACTTTGCACTGTTGAAAATACAGATGAAATGACAAAAACTGACAAATTATAGCACGCACACATCAGATTGATGTCTTATCTCTCTTGTAGTGATATATTAACAATGCTAACTATTGACATTCAGCAGTAAACAGGTTTTGAAGACGAGGTATGATATATCATACGCTGGGTCATAATGGGTTAAAAAGCCACCATATCGTCAAAAATGATTACTTTGCTAAATCCTTCGATCAATCTATAGACAATATATTTTATCACCGATTCCTTTTTGGTTTTTCGATTTCCGATTATTCAGTCCAAAGATATCATGCTCACTTCAAGACGCCTTATTTTAGAAAACTTCGAGGAGATTAACTTTAGCAGCTATTTAGACAAACAAAATATGTTAAAATACAACCAAAAGCTACTGTAAGATAGCATAACATAGCATAGCATAGACAATCGTACACAAATATCTGTATTTGTGGCAGCTCTGAAGTCACGTAGTGTCGCTACGCAAGTCATGCGACAGTATAATCAGTATATAATTACTAGATTATTGACTGTTTATTGATTGTTATATACTAGATTATTGATAGAGATAAATTGATTATATATAATCAATATATAATTACTAGATAGAATCAACAAAAGGGCGAATGTCGCAAATGTAAACAAAACGAGTGAGAGTTATTTTTTGCTGGACCAGCATAGGAAAATCAACCCTCACTCGGTTTGTTTACGCTTGCGACATTCGCCCTTTTTTTAAGTCTATCTTCAATTGATTCTACTCATGCGACACGATTTTGTCAACTACTTTGAGTCAATCGCTAAAAAGACTCAATCAGTCAACTGTCAGCAAATGACAAAAGTGAGCTTGTTTTATTTGTTTTGGTGGTGCATTAAGCCGCTAGTGCCACGAGTGCCACTAAGCTTTCCGCTCTCTTCGTACTGCACGCTTAAAAAATTTGACTCACATTCTCAAAAAGTGGAACAACTCAAAACATGCGTATTTTTCACACAGTAACTCTTACTCCTTTTATGAGTTCAACGCAGAAGCTCTTTAATGAGCAATATTTGTTCAAAAATGAGTGCAATTTCACCCAAAACTGACTAATACTTACACAATTTATGATTGAATATAACTCAGTTATGAGGTCGGCCTAAACTACTCAGAATTGAGAAATTGCTAAATTACTCAAATTTTTGGGCTGCTCCACTTTTTGTCGGATATTACTCATTTTTGAGGTGAAACTCATTCCATTCTGCGTTAATCTTATTCATTCGTGAGTTATATTTTTTAAGCGTGTAGGAACTCGACAGTGACAGAGTCGAGTCGAGCTGCTCCGCAGTAAACAATTTGGTTTGTATATCTCGATTGCACCTGAGATATACGAAATCATATCTATTCTGAATGAAACGATTATATTTCACACCACTTACTTACTTACTTAATCAGCTCCAGGCCGTGGTTTCCTCTGCTGTACGAAGAAGTCTCCATTCCACTCGGTCCATGGCCGCGACTCGCCAGCCACGTAGTCTGCGTAGGGTTCGCATGTCGCCTTCCACTTGATCGATCCATCTTGCTCGCTGCGCGCCCCGCCGTCTCGTTCCAGTCGGATCGTTATTAGGAACTTTTTTAACCGGGCTGTCGTCCGACATCCTCACGACGCACCCAGCCCATCGCAGGCGACCGATTTTTGCGGTGTGAGCGATGGGTGGTTCCCTAAGCAGCTGATGCAATTCATGGTTCGTTCGCCTTCTCCACGTTCCGTCTTCCATCTGCACTCCGCCGAAGATGGTGCACAGCACCTTCCGTTCGAAAACACTAAGGGCGCGTTGGTCCTCTACGCGCATAATCCATGCCTCATGGCCGTAAAGGACTACCGGTTTAATCAGCGTCTTGTAGATTGTTAACTTCGTACAATTTCCTACTATAATGCGTCTTTTTATTTCTCTGCTGGTGTCGTTGTCTGCGGTAACCAGTGAGCCCAGATACACGAACTTTTCTACCACCTCGATTTCATCACCGTCTAAATTAATTCGGGGAGGAAGATCAGCATTCACTTCTCTAGAACCTTGTATTTTCATGTATTTTGTTTTCGATACATTAATGACGAGTCCAATCCGTTTGGCTTCAGCATTCAGTCCGATGTACGTTTCCGCCATCGTCTCAAAGGTACGTGTAATGTTGTCAACGTCGTCAGCGAAACCAAGAAGCTGGACGGACTTCGTGAATATCGTGTCACTCGTGTCTATTCCTGCTCTTCTTATCACACCCTCCAAAGCAATGTTGAACAGCAAACATGAAAGCCCATCACCTTGCTGTAACCCTCTTCAAGATTCAAAGCGACTTGAGACTGCCTCTGATACTCGAACAACACACATTACTCGATCCATCGTCGCCTTGACCAATCGCGTTAGCTTATCCGAAAATCCGAAGTAGTACATAATCTGCCATAGCTGATCTCGATCGATCGTATCATACGCCTATTTGATATCCATGAATAAATGATACGTGGGCACGTTGAATTCGCGACATTTCTGCAACACTTGCCGAAGCGCGAAAATCTGATCCGTGGTGGCACGGGCACCCATGAATCCCGCTTGATAGTGCCCCACGAACTCCTTTGCAAACGGTGATAATCGACATAAAAATTGGGAGAGTACCTTGTAGACGGCGTTCAACAGTGTGATTGCGCGGTAATTACAACAATCCAACTTGTCGCCCTTTTTGTAGATCGGACACACGATGCCTTCCGTCCACTCCTCCGGTAGTAGCTCATCCTCCCAAATCTTGACAATGACCCAGTGCAGCGCTCTAGCCAGTGCGTCACCACCGTATTTCAGCAGCTCGCCGGGTAGCTGATCAGCCCCAGCCGCTTTATTGTTCTTCAGCCGACCGATCTCTTCTGCTACCTCCTGGAGGTCAGGAGCTGGTATTTTGTCGTCTTCTGCACGTGCTCCAAGATCTATTGCCATATCGTCACCTCCATGTTCAGCTACATCGCTGTTAAGGTGCTCGTCATAATACTGCTTCCACCTCTCGATCACCTCACGTTCGTTCGTGAGAAGATTACCGTCTGAGTCTCGACACATATCGGCCTGCGGCACATGGCCTTTGCGCGAGCGGTTTAGCTTCTCGTAGAACCTTCGTTTATCGTTAGCACGGTACAGTTCTTCCATCGCCTCGCGATCCCGATCTTCCTGTTGGCGCTTTTTCCTCCGGAAGACCGAGTTTTGCCTATTCCGTGCTTGTTTATATCGATCCACATTCGCCCTCGTACGGTGTTGCAGCATCCTCGCACGTGCTGCATTCTTCTCCTGCACTAATTGCTCGCATTCGCCGTCGAACCAATCGTTTCTTCGGTTCGGATTCATTGTACCTAGTGCCGCTAGTGCAGTGCTACCGATGGCGGTCTTAATGCCTTTCCAACCATCTTCAAGAGTTGCTGCGCCAAGTTGCTCTTCCGTTGATAGCGCTGCTTCCAGCTGCCGCGCGTATTCCTGGGCAACTCCGGTGACTCGTAGCTGCTCGATGTTGGGTCGCGGCGTACGACTTCGACGCGTGTTATGCACCGTCGAGAGTTTTGAGCGCATGCCAACTGCAACTAGGAAATGATCCGAATCTATATTCGCACTGCGGTAGGTGCGAACGTTTATAACATCAGAGAAGAATTTACCGTCGATTAGAATATGGTCAATTTGGTTTTCTATTCGTTGGTCTGGTGATCTCCAGACTCTATTGCCATATCGTCACCTCCATGTTCAGCTACATCGCTGTTAAGGTGCTCGTCATAATACTGCTTCCACCTCTCGATCACCTCACGTTCGTTCGTGAGAAGATTACCGTCTGAGTCTCGACACATATCGGCCTGCGGCACATGGCCTTTGCGCGAGCGGTTTAGCTTCTCGTAGAACCTTCGTTTATCGTTAGCACGGTACAGTTCTTCCATCGCCTCGCGATCCCGATCTTCCTGTTGGCGCTTTTTCCTCCGGAAGACCGAGTTTTGCCTATTCCGTGCTTGTTTATATCGATCCACATTCGCCCTCGTACGGTGTTGCAGCATCCTCGCACGTGCTGCATTCTTCTCCTGCACTAATTGCTCGCATTCGCCGTCGAACCAATCGTTTCTTCGGTTCGGATTCATTGTACCTAGTGCCGCTAGTGCAGTGCTACCGATGGCGGTCTTAATGCCTTTCCAACCATCTTCAAGAGTTGCTGCGCCAAGTTGCTCTTCCGTTGATAGCGCTGCTTCCAGCTGCCGCGCGTATTCCTGGGCAACTCCGGTGACTCGTAGCTGCTCGATGTTGGGTCGCGGCGTACGACTTCGACGCGTGTTATGCACCGTCGAGAGTTTTGAGCGCATGCCAACTGCAACTAGGAAATGATCCGAATCTATATTCGCACTGCGGTAGGTGCGAACGTTTATAACATCAGAGAAGAATTTACCGTCGATTAGAATATGGTCAATTTGGTTTTCTATTCGTTGGTCTGGTGATCTCCAGGTGGCCTTGTGGATATCTTTGCGGGGGAAGAAGGTACTTCGGACTACCATTCCGCGGGAGGCTGCAAAATTTACACATCGTTGGCCGTTGTCGTTCGTTGCGGCATGCAGGCTGTTTGGCCCGATTACCGGTCTATATATAGCTTCCCGTCCTACCTGCGCGTTCATGTCACCGATGACGATTTTCACTTCCCGTCGCGGACAGCCATCATACACCTGCTCCAGCTGCGCGTAGAACGCCTCTTTCTCATCATCGGGTCTCCCTTCGTGTGGGCAATGCACATTGATGATACTGTAATTGAAGAAACGGCCCTTAATCCTCAACTTGCACATCCTTGCGTTGATCGGTTGCCAACCAATCACACGCTGGCGCATCTTTCCCAGTACTATAAAGCCGGTTCCCAGCTCGTTGGTGGTGCCACAGCTCTGGTAGAAAGTAGCCGCTCGATGCCCGCTTTTCCATACCTTCTGTCCTGTCCAGCAAAGTTCCTGCAGTGCTACGACTTCGAAGTTTCGGGGATGTAATTCATCATATATTATCCTATCGCAACCCGGGAAGCCGAGCGATTTGCAATTCTATGTCCCGAGTTTCCAATCGTAGTCCTTATTTCGTCGCGTGGGTCGACGCCGATTGTTCCGATCCCTATTTTCTTCTTCGTTGTTGGTAACTTTTAGTTTTCCAGGGCGGCTTGTTGGGCCTGCCCCTAACCCCCTGTCTCGCCGGAGGACCATCGTGCACAGCACTGTTTAGAGTCCCTGCTGGCATAGGGACGAGTATAATAATCAGCCGCCCCTAACATGGAGAACAGACGCTGTTTGAGCCGCACCTCCTTGGTGAACAGACGCTCGTGTTTGACGAAGCATTTCCTCTACCGCCATGCTATGGTTACCGCGCCAGTATTCGCGTCGCACCTCCTCACTTCGCTATTGTCAGATTGACAACATTGCCCAGGCTACGCCGCATTTGGTATCATATGACTCGTGGAGGCGTTAGGTGGGAGCTTGTGAGGACCAGTCATAATTTACAGTCATAAGTTGTATATGAGGACACGCACGACTGCAAAACAACTTATTGTTCACTTTGTTTTGACATAGCCTAATCATTATACAATTCCAATGTAAAATTGACATGCATACGATTTAATGTGAACTTTCCATTACGATCTTGTGTTATCTGGGCCGACATGACTTACCTACATAATAGGGCTCTATAGTTAACCTCAACCCCTGCAAACACGTCGAGACGCAATTAGAATAGTCGTCAAATTTGATGTATGGGCCACCCTTTCTAGAAAGTCTCGATATCTTGGCTCGGCCTCCCTTAATATGGAACAATTCTTTATTGCATATACTACAAGCTACAACGAAGAACCAACTGCAGGGCCAAGATAGAAACCTGTTGACTTTTTAATAAATAAATGAAAAAGTGCGAGTCATAAATGGTAACAACATGCTCTGCTACGAAATCAAGGAATCGTTATTTTTTGTAACGATAGTAGGGCTTATTCTGCGAGGCGGGCGAGTGACGTGACAGGCTAAATTTCATTGCACTGCAGTTCGCATTTAGTGCGGTGTAATGTAAATCGACAAACTTGTCATGTCAAGTCACTCGATTTGCAGAATAAACCCCAGTGTGCCATTGACGAAGGAAATGATGGAAGAAGTTAGTTAAATTGAAGATGTAAATAACACCTTTAGAGTAGGACAAGACGTGAAAGAAATGAGTGAATGAACATCGTAAATGTTATTTTTAAACTCAAAATTTTCGATATTTATAATACAATTTGAATTTCGCTCTTCCTCATAACCTTGCTGCTATAAGTTAAGAGTTAAGAGTTAAAAAAACATAACTTTTCGACTAAAGCATTTCAATAATTTTGTTTTATTTTAGTCACTTATTAGCCGTTTGCCTGCATATCTGACCGTTCAGTTCGTCCGTTTCCAATATAAGGGTAAGGAAGGTATCAACGCAAAGGTTCTTAAGGATATTAAGTTTCCTATGGAGTTTGATGCGTTCGAGCTGTGCACGCCAGAACTTCAAACGAAACTGTCTCCGGTGCGTGCCAAATTCAAGGAAGTCGAAGACGCAGAACTAGAGCGCAATCTCAAAGGAAAAAATAAAACGAAGGCGGAATTAGAAAAGGAGAAACCGAAAACAGTTCCACAGCCGTATTGCTTCGAAGATGGTAAGTTGTAGTCGTGATTCGATAATAAAAATGTTATAACGGTTTTTTTACATCAGATCTTGGAAGCAACAACAGTGGATACTACACACTACAGGCAGTGCTTACTCACCAGGGTCGGTCAAGCTCATCTGGTCATTATGTGGCGTGGGTACGTCAAAAGGGAGATCAGTGGATAAAGTTTGACGATGATTACGTGTCACCCGTGGACACGGAAGCCATCCTTAAGTTGTCCGGTGGAGGTGATTGGCACTGTGCTTACGTATTGGTCTACGGACCAAAACTGCTTGAGCTCCCGGTTGATGATGATAACAAGACTGCAGCTTCTGACGTTGCCGGTGAGGAAGGATCAACAGCAACGGCGGATACGACATCAAGTGAGAAAATGGCCGTTGATTGAATGTCCTGCCCTACTCTGTTAGAGAAAAAATTTTGCATTCTTTTACAAGCTGAATTTTGTTACTAATGGATCATAGATAGCATTGAAATACATTTTTTAATAAATGATCACATTCTTATGTCCGTCAAGATATTCAATGTGAGTTTGATTTACCGGTTGGTAGAAACAATGCGTCCAGTAGGGCAAACAACAGCGTGTCTTGATAATTTTTGACGTGCGACTCCATCCATCCATCCATCCGTAAATTATTGGAGCGAGCATTCTCTACTAGATCTGTACTACAGCCTCTAAATTTTAACGCTGATCGATACAACAACAAAGGTGCCGAACTACGATGTCATGTAATCAAAAGCAACATTCCTAAGCCATAAAGTAAAACTGATTCACTCCATGCTCTAATATTGTCGAAACGTACGAGGTATACAGACTATATGGCAAAATCCTTCTTTCTATCTCAGGGATGAAAAACAAATCGCTTTTGGTGATCAAGAACATGGGAGCAATTCAGCGGCAAATACGCGACAAAGTATCCGTACAGATTATGACAAACTTCATATCAGATCATGTTCATTACTTAATTGCGATGAGAAATATAACAGATACAGGCGATCACTTATGTGCACTGCGTGAATCCCAATACAAACAATATGATTGTCCAACCACATCTAGTCACGGATGGTTGCCGTAGACAATCGTATTATTTTATTTATTCAATGTGATGACCACATCCCATTAATAAGTTAGTATTGTAGACGATCACGAACATTGGAGTCGCGACCAAGATTTGCCTGGTACAAGCGACGTTTTACTAACGGGACTTTAGTTCTATCGATCTTTCTATTTTACTTTTACGACACGTGATATTTTTGGTAGTGAATTAGTGCCTGCATCAGCATGTCGCTATTGTCGCTATACATTACACCTTGTCGCTTGAGCAGGTTATGCGAATAACAATCGATGCGAAACAATAAAACGATAGGGCAGTAACAGAAAAATTCTCGGCACAGAGCATGTTAGATCAAGCACAATATAACAAAGCAGTTACAGAAAGCAATTGTGCCCGCATGTTAACAATGCTGGCGATTTCAGGAAGAAGTGTACCGAACCGATTCGCAGTTATAGGATAGGAGGATAGCTTAACACGTTTAACACGATTTCTAGAAGCAGAAAGATAACAACCACAATTCTGTCACAATGAAGTAAGACCCGCAACGAAAGGAGCTGAAGAAATTTGCAAAACCTTTGGGAAATTGGGCACTTCATTTTGGCAATAGCGACGCTCCCAGTGGCCGTGGCTGCTAGCTTTTGGTAGCGTTATTTGTAAACAGTTTATGCTCGGTATATTTTTTTTTCGCAGATTTAATTTGAACATTTTTAAACTGAACCCCACTGGTACGAATGCGTTCACATGGTTTTTGTTGGAAAATAATCAAATTGGAATTTTTTTAAATAATATATTACTATAATTAGTTATGCGCTAATCTTTACGATGCTTTGGTTCAACTGCCAAGATAACTGCGATTTCAGCATTTTTCAAGCAAATTTTATTTAAATTGTTTCGTAAAACTTGAACAAAATCTCTTGCCGAATAATATTTTTTGACACACCCTGTTCCTTTCCAGAACATTCATTTGGGGTTCATCGCATCGTTCGCGTGTGCGAACGTCAAACAGCAAAATTTTGAGTTTTTGCTTTTTATGTCGTGCTGAGCTGAGCACTCTGCCTGTGATTAGATTGCTGGTTTTTGCGGTTTTGCGGTGTAGTGGCTGATAATATTTTGAGAAATTCACAAAACTGAACGATTTGCTATAAAACCAACTATATTGTGAGTACATAGTTGTTAGTATCTTAGTAACAATTCTAATCCACTAATTGTAACAAAACTTTGTAGAACAAAACATGGCTTTCATTGATCTCTCCGGTGACGGAGGTGTTCAGAAGCAGATCCTGGTAGAAGGATCTGGCGATGAAACTCCTTTCAACGGTTGCTCCGTTGCATTACATTACACTGGAACGCTGGACTCGGATGGAAAACAGTTCGACTCTAGTAGAGACAGAAACGAACCGTTCGAATTCAAGCTCGGACAGGGATCCGTAATCAAAGCGTTTGATATGGGAGTGGCTACAATGAAGCTAGGCGAAAAATGCATTCTGAAATGTGCTCCGGATTATGCATACGGAGCCTCCGGTAGCCCTCCAAACATTCCTCCTAATTCAACGTTAAATTTTGAATTGGAAATGCTCGGATGGAAAGGAGAAGATTTGAGTCCCCAGTCGGACAGGGGCATTGAACGGTTTATTTTAAAGCTAGGTGAAGGCAAGAAAACTCCTAATGATGGTGCCTTCGTCAAAATTCATTTAGTTGGCCGTTACGAAGGGAAAACTTTTGAGGAGCGTGATGTCGAGTTTACGATTGGTGAGGGCGAAGAAGCTGGCGTCGTTTCCGGTGTTGAAATTGCGCTGGAGAAATTCAAAAAAGCAGAATCTTCCAAACTAATTCTTGACCCCAGATTTGCCTTTGGGGCGCAAGGCAATGAAGAACTTGGTGTACCTCCTAATGCCACCGTCGAATATGTGGTAACTTTGAAAGAATTCGAGCGAGAACCAGACAGTTGGAAATTAGACGATGCTGAACGAATGGAACAAGCTAAGCTGTTTAAAGAAAAGGGTACTGATTACTTCAAAGAAAGTAAATTTAAACTTGCCCTGAAAATGTACGAGAAATCATTGAGTTTCTTGTCCAGCTGTGGTTAGTATCGAAATATTTTAGAATTATTATTGTTTCGTTATCTCATAATAATTTTCTTTCGTTTTTACAGATTCGCAAGAATCTAAGCAATTCCAGTTGGCCGTTTATCTAAATAAAGCTTTATGCCATCAGAAGTTGAACGACCATGACGAAGCAAAAAGTGCAGTAAGTTTTTTCTGGCTAACCTTTTGTGATGTTTTTTTTCTCAAAAATGTCAATTTCAGTGTAATGAAGCTTTGAACATCGACAGTAAAAATGTGAAGGCATTATACCGTCGTGGACAATCAAAGCTCGCTTTGGGAGATTTTGAAAAAGCATTCGACGATTTCAATTTAGTTCGAGAGATTGAGCCAGAGAACAAAGCTGCTCTCAATCAAGTTACGATTTGCAAGCAGAAAATTAAGGATTATAACGAGCAACAGAAAAAAGTGTTTGCCAACATGTTTACCAAGTTTGCCAAAAGCGATAAACAGGTAAGTGACTGAACCACATTGTAAGCTTTTCCAACCGTAGCTTGAGTGTATTACATATTGAAACAAATGTAGTAATTGTACTTTTATTATCATTTCGATAAATCTGTTCACTAATGCAAAATAGTAAATTTTTATCACAAAAACTCATCCTTATGCTGCAACCTGAAACAAACATTGCCATTATCTACAACGTTCAATCCGTGACGTAGCGGGAAGAAGAGGAACAAAGCAGACAACCCGATGTAATGAAAGCAAACTTTGGCGAGTGGAGAGATGACGAACGCGAACACGAGCCTACCCGTTTCGAGCAGGAAAATCCGGATGTTATCATGCTGAATGAATCATTGAAGGATTTTAGAAATATGTAAAACGAAACAGCAAATATTTCATTTGTTTGGTTGTCGCAATCAGTTTCTTTGTACTAACATCGTTTTTGACAAACAAACAGTATATTCTAGTGCTTATGAATGCGATGATATAATTAATATAACTGAGAAACCTTCCTTTCTTGAAACAAAAACATTCATTATTTTCTGTCGGTCTTAGATGCTGGATACCTGCCGCTGATGTTTTTGCGAATGTATCAACAGTTCACGCTTCCTAATGTAGGCAGCTGAACAATGCTCACACTTGTAAGGTCGCTCGCCAGTGTGAACTCCCATTTCGTGACGTTTACGATCGGTGACATGCGAAAACTGTTTCCCGCATGGTTCATAACGGCAAAGGTAGGGCTTTTCTCCAGTGTGCGAGCGCAGATGCAGATCGTGCTTCGCTTTGGTAGATAGCTTTTTCTCGCAAAATCGACACTCATAGGGAAAGTTGGTCGGATGAACTCCGTTAACGTGCTTCTTTAGCTGA
Organism: Sabethes cyaneus; assembly: GCF_943734655.1. Lineage (NCBI taxonomy): Eukaryota > Metazoa > Arthropoda > Insecta > Diptera > Culicidae > Sabethes > Sabethes cyaneus. Next base: position 229,206,102 of record NC_071355.1, read on the forward strand.
AATCTAAAACGAAATTGGGCTCCGCATTTGTCACAGGCAAAATCTCGTTGCTTTGTATGAGTGTGGCGATGCATTTTTAACAGATTCGCGGTTCGAAATGTCTTGTTGCACAAGTCACATGGGTGCTGGGGAACATTCTCTGAGTGAACAAGTTGCTCATGTTCCCGTAATTTACTCGGAATCAAAAAAGCTTCTGCACAGTAGCTACATATGTGAACCTTTTTCAGAGTTCGATTGCGATGAAGAAGCAATAGTTGTTGGGAACCAAAATTTCTCAGACACGTAGTGCAGACATGATTGTCGCTAGTTTGCTCTGACAAATGTATTTTTCTTCGAGGCGCATGCTGTTGCTCGACGTGAATTAAGAGTTGATTTTCGCTTTCAAACACGCTCGCACACTTTAAAAAACAGCAAGCAAAAGTCGGTTCAATATTCTTTGATCTATCGTTTGCAGTTTTTTTCTTTTTAGATCCAATTGTTTGTGTAGTTTCCAAGAGTTTATCGGGTGTCTCATGGTTTGGAGCAGATTGGAAGTGTTTTATTAAGTGAAACTTTCGTGTGTAAGCTACATGACACAACTTACAGTAGTACAGCTGTTTTACAAATATACGATTCGATTTATGAACTTTAAGAGCCCATGGACTTTTAAAGCACTCATGGCAAATCTCACAGCATAAGCTATCGGGTGGTATAGACTTATCGAACTGATGTTCCTGGTTGGCATGTTGCAGCAAAAGGTCATAATTTTCGAAATATATCCCGCATCCGCAGCAGCGATCTGCATTTTCGACTAGAATTATTTGATACTGTCCGTGATCAACAATGGAACTGATAAACTTTTTGTCAGGCAACCGGTGAGACTGCTGACATTGCTCCGTTCTACTTTTGGCATCTGTTTCCTGTATATCAAACACGATCTCAACATCTTCGCCTTCTGCCGCAGGAGGCTCGACGAGAAGATTGTCTTCAATTTTCGACTCATCAGGCTCACTTTGTAGTTGATGAGTTTCGACCGATTCCATATGAACTACAAGATCCTCTTTACGGCTGAATACACGATGACAAAGCTTGCAAAGAAAACGTTCTTTCCTAGAGACGTAATCCTTATGCTTCTGAAGATCATCCGCGCATTCAAAATCAAATTTACATATGGAGCAGAGGAAAGAAGTAGTCATGCTTTGCATTGATGTATTCTGATGCGTTATAGCATGTTCTTGCAGCGTTTTTATATCTTTCAGAATGAGCCCGCATCCGCAACAAGTTTCACCTTGAAATTCAATGTATTCAAAATTTTCAAATTCAAAACGGGCAACTATCTGTTCTACGGATGGTAATGTAATTGGTATCGCAACTGCCTCATCTCTTGTGCTGGGGTTCAGTATTTTATCATCCTTTTCGTAGCTCTCTTCATCATAAACTAAAAATTCTGTTTCGTATTCATGCTCAGACGCTACGGCTTCAAATTTATCACCTGCAACAGAGCTATCGTCCCTAAAAATAACGTATAACTTTACAATCTAAAGTTTTAGCCAATCCAAACATTTACCTTGCAGCTTCCACACGACATATCTGCTCTCTAAACAAATAGCAATTCGCAAGCCGAGGTAGACAGTCAAGTACACAAATGCGTTGGCTTCCACGGTCAGATACTGAGGATACGCTCACCTGTGCAATTTCAGAAACCACCTCTGCTAGTGTAATATTCTTTGCAAAGTCCGCTGCAGTGTGAAGGGAAACACTATCGCCAACATGGGCACAGAACCGGCAAATAAATTCTACTTTCATATTTGCCATTACCGTAAAACTTGAATAAAACCGTTTGATTACTGGATATAGACCAAAAATATTGCTTTGTTCTTGAATGAAAATATTGATCAATCATCAAACAAAAATAAGGTACCATTTACCGTACCGTAACAAAAATATAATGCAAGAGCAACATTTCAATAGGGCCCAAGTGCAAAATATAAAAAAACTGGTTTTTTGGTTATATTTAAAGCTTTTTTAAGTATCTATAATAACACCAAACATCATAGCGATTTGAAAACTTTATGAATCTTAAAAAGCAAATTTGAAAAAGCCTTATGTGAAAACTGGCAACAAAGTTTTCATTTTGTGCTTCAGCCCTTCTGTATGAAAAAGCCTATACGCAGTTTGTGTTTTGTTTTGCATTCGGCCCTATTTTTGTTGTGGGATTTCTGCTGCTTGCTGCTGCTGCGAATATGATCCCCGCCGTACAATTGCGCGAGAGACTCGACGGACGACCGGAAAAAACAATACGATGCTACCTGCATAAATAACACGGTCATTCACAGACACGACATGTTTAGTACTTAAGCCTGCGCGGCAACAAAAATTTACGTTACTTTCCGGCTTGCACGAAAAAAGCTATTTCGCTGTATATATATATATCAGCTGTGGAGGAACCGGACAGAGTTCGTTAGTTGCGCGCCCGAGACATTTACTATCGCTGAACTGCCAAGGCGTGATTCACTTGCACGCTGTGGTGAGTTAGAAATGCTAAATGAATGAACTGCTGCTGCTTCACACTACCAATAGCGACTGCCGCACTGCCGCACCTCACGGGTAACACGTTTCACTTCACAAACCTGTTCAACGGTGGCAGATTTGCTGATGAAATTAAACCCCAACTTTTCTAGTAGAAATAATAAAGCTGATCGGTGTCCCAGTTACGAATTTTTAACCTTTTCTAGCCATTGCGCTTCAAAACAACGTGATAAAAAAAGGCCAAACGCGAAACGCTGTCTAAAAGCCGGCCCAACACCAAAATCATATCACCACTGACAGTAAATAAAAGCCTCATGTCAAAGGCCCCATCAACAATTGATAATCGAATCAGCCTTATGAAAAAGTCGTATTACCGAATGATCTCCGAAAACGGCCAAACGCATATTTTTGCAAATTACAAAGTAAATCAATGTTTTTTCTGCTAGTTGTTGCATTACACATTAAACTATTATGTTTTTGCATCATAATGTGACATTCAATTCTAAGCAACACTGTGTATATCAAATAAGCAGTTAAAAAATGATGCTCAAGTTTCAACATCGATTTTCTCGAAACTGTCAGTTTTGACTTCGGCCTATTTGAAATGTTGCTCTTGAATGCAAAGAGTTGTTACCAGGGCTGCCAAACGAATTTTCTGATCTCTTTCATGGCATTTTCGTTTATGTTTTTTGCGAAATAGCAATTTTACATTTTTTTTACATTTACTTTTTTTGCAAGAAAACTCAAACTATCGCGTTTTTTTTTTATTAAAACAGCCATTCCTGTGCTGTCTTTTCAAGTCTTTCCTCCTCCAACACGTCACCATTTTTCTGGGACTAAATTCTAAAACGTCAAAAGTAGAGCTCTCTGACACACTTTTGACACAAATAATAAGCAAATTAAAAATGGTCTAAATGCCATATAATCAGATTTTATCATGACGTATGTCAATAAACGCGATTTGTTTGTACTAATTTAACCTGTTCCACATTTTGTTTTCCCAATTCTGGTAAAAACCCTATCGGAGATCGAAATACCGTGGACCCCCCTAATTTAAACGATTACGCATGCAAACTAACGGGGTGGCACTGCAGGAAATTGCCGTAAAGGCGAGAACGTATTCATGATCCGTGGTTGCAAGACCAAATTATATCAAAGGGGTGGAGCGACCAACGAACTAAGGACGGGCTTTGTATTAATGGGTAAAATGCGCGATCGCGTGATGGACTGGCAGGTGATCAACGAGAGGATGTGTATGTTGAGGGTAAAACACCATTTCTTCAACTACACCATAATTTTTTTTGTATCCCAGAAGGGCATTGGGTTAAAAGACAACTACATCATCATAAACGTGCACTGTCCACACGAAGGTAGACCCGACGACGAAAAGGATGTGTTCTATACGCAGCTAGAGGTAGCGTACGATAGCTGCTCGCCACGAGATCAAGATCATCATCGGGGATATGAACGCTCAGATCAGCAGGGAAGTGATGTGATGCACCGGTGATCAGGTTCCATAGCCTGCATACCGACACATGCGATAAAAGCCAGTGATGCATCAATTTTGCAGCTTCCCGCGGTCAGAAGCACTTTCAGCTGCCGAGAACTACGCGCGCCTACTGAACGAAGCTCTACTTTCCTCTGTGAACTAGATGTTTCGGCTCTCGAAGACGGATGGAGGAGGTTACACTTGGCCGTTAACGAGGCCGCAGCCGCGGCGCTAGGTGCAGAAACCTCGACTGTACGAAAAAACTGGTTTGACAGGGAATGCCAACAAACGATGATAAGAAAAAAGAGCTTGCATAAACTATCCAAACAATCATGAGGGAGAATTTGGCCAAGTATCGGTACGCGTCAAATGAGCTGACTACAATTCTGAGTAGGGAAAAGCATCGGAAGGAGGACAGAAATCGTGAAAAGCTAGAACTATTCCGGGCTAACGAGACGTGGAAGTTTTATGAGGAGGTGAACCAATCTCGTAAAGGATACATACCGAAGCCCTTGAGATGTGTAGGGACGAGGAGGGAAACGTGGTCACAAGCGAGCGCAAGGCGATCATGGTTGTCCTATCTGTTTGCTGTTTAACTTTGCAATTGAAAAGCGGAGGTTAGTAGGTTTGGGTAAATGCCAAATATAGGAAAAGGCTCCAGAACAAACGTTTATGTTAGACATATGTTCATTTGCCGTATTTCAATGAAAGTTGTTGCGGCCTATATTTGGAAGACACTACTTGAGGCGATTCCCATCGTGCGCCTGCTGAAATTTGGGAGTCTACGGTGGGCTCTGCAGTAAAATTTGTTCACATAAAGAACCCCACCAAACCAGGAATAGAGGGTCCCGACATGCCAGATGACTCGACCCGTTTAAAGCCGAATTGCGTGTTTCGAGACGCTCAACGAATAGCCGTCAAGTAGCTAAAGACCGAGTACAGTGGAGAGGTGTTCTTGGTACCCCTCTAGAGCCACCCCTCTATGCTGCTAGAAGCAAGAAGTAAGTACCAAGTTCTGTGGAGATACTGCTACCATATATCATGGCGCGTAATTAACAACTGTGGTACAGGCAGCAAAAAAAATCGCTATGACGGATCCGGAAAACATTTTGAAACCGGTTCGCATTCACCTGAAATCCAATTAGGAATTGTAAACATACGCGTGAAAACATACCTGGGACATCGATGTTGCTTCTAGAAACAACTACATTATGAGGAGGCGCTAGTCATTGTTTATTATTTTAAGCTGTTTTGTACACCAATAACGGACATTGGGTTAATAGGCTTCATACGACTTAATTATGCATATTTCAATTAGATAAGGGTGTATAATGTGAAGTAAAAGATCGTATTTAGAGAACACAAACGATAGTCCACTGACAACAGTAATAGTCAACTTTACCTGAAATATCACCTATGAAAGGAAATGTCTCCAGTTGCGACCGTATCAATAATCCCTTCCGCAAATTTTTACTTTTTTACACACAAAAAAATCAGTTGGCAAAGGTAAAGTAAAAGTGACCCAGTGATTCCGCATGTGTTCGTAAACATCAAAGTAGAAATTCGAGTCCATCAATACCGGTCACGAAACCAATGGGCTCTTGTCTATGTCCCGCGATTCGCCAGTATTGTGTTGATCGAATTTACAACATTTTAGTGACATTGTCATTTTCAGACAATATGTTCATTTATAGTTCGTTTTTGAATACGAAATATTACTTTTTAGGTCGTACAACGATGACTTTGCAGAACATCAACAGCAGAATGACTTGATCGAAACTGCCAAGGAGGGTATGTTGCTACATCGTTGTAATTGCCTATTCCCGTCCTATCCAATACAAATTATTAAAAATATCAGCATTTTTTGACACACGATGCAAAACTAGTTATTCCCTAATAATTTACCTCGTTGTCTATCATAGGCGATCAACCAAAGTGAGCTGAGATCTATTTAAATGCTTTTTATCATTAAAGAAGTCCTACCAGCCAAATTTCCTACGTTTTTTCGTGCGACGAAGAAGACAATGTCGACTAATCGTTTTAATTTCCGTCATTCATAAATGAAAATAACTCACGCAAGGCATTGTCGTTATTCTACAGCCAGAAAAACTTGCCTGACCTGCAGAAATTTTGCACACAAATACATGCGCGTTAGCTTCGTAAACATTGTTGTGATTTTTAGTTCGGACGATGAAAAATTTTAATGAACGGATTTTAAAACGGTACGACGAATTTTAGAAATAAAGTCAGTTGCGTAATTTCAATAATATGCTTTAATAGTCACTTTTCAGTGATTTGAAAGTTCACGGATCGGAAGGTAAGTGTGTTTTAGTCAAATCAGCACAAAAACTTTTGGAGTATTCATTAAATCCATCCAGCAAATGATGAAAATTAGAATAGCTTTACTTATTACGACGGGAATTAGAAAAAGACCCTATGCAATAATAAGAATAATAGTGTTTGATGGTATGGTTCACATTATTTATGTACATGCAATTGAAATGCGTTGGGTTGCTTAGGTGCCAGTATCGCTAGATTCTTGGTAATCACTGTTCTCTTTTGTAAGGTTTAGCCTGTCGAATACACCTTGGTTTAGTCTCACGAGTAATATATCCTCTAGCGTCTGTTCCTTATTTCCATCATCCACATCGGACATGAGTACAGCTAAGGTGCTTACAGCCCTTTCAATCGGAATAAAATTCGACGGTGTGGCCAGTACAACCATAGCCACCGCAAAAAGCTCCGGATTGTTAGCCTGGTTCAGCAGCCAATGCTTCCAAACATCGTAGTTGTGCGGCTGTCTTGGTTCGATTTCTAATACTTTGATTATCTGAAGAAGTGGGGAATTTTGGTTTCTCAAAGCAGTTTCTGAAGTTTCTAGCGTTCCTCCAAACATTTCAGTTAGAAAATCATCCATGTCGTCCTTGGAAGAATTGGTAGCTTCTGATTCTACCATAGTAGAAGACGATCCTGTCGGCTTAGCATTTCCGATTTTGTTGAATAGATCTATAATGTAGTTCTATGGGAAAGGATATTAGCAGCGTACCGTATGCGTACATAAACACTAGCATTACCTGTATCTCGATTTTCTCTGCAATAGTGAACACAGCCGAGTTCAAATAATTGAAGCGAGGATCTAAGTAAAGAGCAGCTTTGAACACGACATTTTCTTTCAAAGCGCCCAATCTCTTCGTAAGCGACTCGACCAATGGTTTTGAGAATCTGTTGTTGGATAGACTTCGCACATCTTTTATTGCTACCAACCACTGCATATAAAAATCAGAGAAAGGACGATGTTCATTTTGCATCAACATGATGACATTGTACGTTGGCATAAATGCAGCTAAATATTCTTTCATGAACTGCCATGTTGCGCTAGTTAACTCTGAAACAAAAAATATATGTTCAAATATTCAAGCAATTAAAAATATACATTCAACACGTACTAAGTTCTGGAAATGTACGGCTTAAGGAAGTAAAAAAATTCTCTTGTTTAACAATGCACTCTATAATTGCGTATTTCCCATTCCACATTGAAGGTGAACACGAGGGAGGATAAATCGCCTTACTGCGACTAAACTCATCTGTATATTTAGCCTTTTTTAAGGAGATTGCAAAGTCTGTTATTTGCGTAATGAACGAATCTGACTCCTGAACAACATCATTGAGAGCTGTTTGAAGTATATGTATGGCGCCTCGAACTACGAAATATTGTTGAGAAAGTTCTTTTACTAAATCTTTCAGTAACTCTTCCTCTTTCAATGAATCATTGAAATTGTCTACTTTCACTAACTCGTTAGTGAACATTGCGTTAGAAAATAGTTTCTGACGATGTTTTTCGCCCGAAAATATGCTAGCTCCATTGTCAATAACAATTATAAAAATTTGATCCCTTGCTAGGCCATAGCGAAGGAAAACATTATCCACTTTACATTTAAGATTTTTAGCGATTGGATCCTCTTCAACTTCAATTACGCCTGGAATAGAAAAAGCAAAATTAGAATATTCATAAAAAATAATGCATATGACTACAAAACAACTTACTCAAAGTGTGCATCACTATCTCTCGGTTGTTTTCATATTGAACGTTCACAGACAACACATGACGACCATGCCGAGAAACAGAGTCGATTTTGATTGACACAAGCTTGTTCATCATTTCAGTTTTTATTTGATCTATTACTTGTTTCGCAGCGGTATGCAGATGTGATTTGATGTCCGTTTGACTAATACGCATACCTAGGGCTTCGGAAATAGGATCTAACAATAGACGGAAACCGGACCATTCGAAACATTTCAGGGGAAGATTGTGATAGGTCACTAATTTAAGACATGCCTCCAGCACGCTTTGTACGTCGATGGCTATTGGTTTTCTTGGAATAATACGCCTTTTCTTAGCAACTATTGCCGAGTCATCCTTAATGAGCCCAATTTTATATGCTCTTTGCCGGTGAAGAGTTCTAAAATGCCTGACGAAATTGTTGATGTCTAAATGTCGCTGAACATACCTGCAACCACTACGCTCATCAATACAGCAGTGATAAAATTTGTCTTTTGTTAGTATATATTCTGAAGCAATCTGGCTCAATGTACGTTTGTTGCTATCTTTTTTCTGACGGGCAGACGTATTGGACATTTCTTCAGCTAAAGTTTTTTTGGCCAACTTTTCCGTCTGTGATCTGAACTGATCAACACTATTCGAGTCGCTTCCTAAATCATCTGGATCAAACACTTCAGTATTTTCAATTTTGATTAAAAAAGAGCCGTCTTCGTGCTCTGATTTTATAGTGAATGCACATCTGTTGATTCAAACAAAACGATTCAATTAAGTTTGTATGGTTCATGTCGGTTTACAAGCTTACCCTGAATCATCCAAATCTGCCATAATCTTGTGTTTTTAAAAAATGCACCAGTTTAATTATAGTTTCCGAACTCTTTAATGTTATTTGTGCTTGTTTTCAAAGATAAACTTTTTCTAAACAACACAAAATACACAAAACAAAATTTGATAGCATTTTCATTGACACATCACACATGAAGACAGCCACATACAAGCACAGCCCCCAACAGCACCACAAAACGAAAGGCGATCTAGACTAGTAGACAGCTAACGTCAACGGAACGGGAAACGGAACCCAATAAAAAATTCCTCCTTTTCCCGTCAAACTATTTCGTGTTAAGGAGGCATTTTTTTCAATTCTAGATAGAATTAACAAAAGGACGAATGTCGCAAATGTAAACAAAACGGGTGAGAGTTACTTTTTGCTGGATCAGCATATAGGAAAATCAACCCTCACTCGGTTTGTTTACGCTTGCGACATTCGCCCTTTTGTTAATTCTATCTTCAATTGGGTTGTTGAGCGGTATCCTAGCCTGGCAAGAGGTTTTCATTGTTAGTAAATGCAGAATGCAGAAGGAAGGATGAGATTCTACTAAGATTAGAACCCACGACCACTCGCTTGTCAAGGCAGACCGTTCATACAGATTCTACTAAGATTAGAACCCACGACCACTCGCTTGTCAAGGCAGGGCCGCTCATACTCTTAATATGTCAGGTTAATATTTAGAACTACATGCCATCAAAAAACCATTCGCGACATTCCCTGCTTGATTGCTTGATAATTTGTCACACCCTTACATGATGCAACAACATATATGATGCATGATGCAACATATAAATACCCAACAAACATTTTATTTGAACCCACCCCATCGGCAGGCAACCTTGTTTTCGCTGCCAACATCTCGTGTGTGCGAAAATGAGATAGCATGTCAGCACTGCGTTTTACTCAACTGCCAGCAGACTGATTTGGGCCCGCTGTCAAATTTTGAGCCCAGGACATGCAGTCGCTGACATTCACTGCAGCTCGTTATAGAGATGTCGATGGGGTGGTTCAACCCTTATATAGCAAATCAGTTTGAATAAAGTAGATCTGAGTTAGCTGACCGGTCTTTTAACCGGACACTGTCCGAGCAGATATGTATCACCTCAAAAATATAGGTTAGCTGACTATGGTTGCCAAGTGGCCGGTTTTTGGCCGGCCCGACCGGTTTTTCACTTGCGTAGCCGGTGGCCGGTCAATCCTGCAAAAAGGCCGGTTTTCCGACATATCTAGATAGAATTAACAAAAGGACGAATGTCGCAAATGTAAACAAAACGGGTGAGAGTAACTTTTTGCTGGATCAGCATATAGGAAAATCAACCCTCACCTAGACCCTCACTCGGTTTGTTTACGCTTGCGACATTCGCCCTTTTGTTAATTCTATCTTCATATGAAGCCGGATTTCCATTTTTACCTGATTTGTAAATTTTCTGATAAATTTATTAGCAATTCTGAGCAGTGGATTATTGAAGATAGCCAGTTTTGCAGTGACAATACTTTGCTTCTGGCGGTAATATACATTAAATTGCCCACTAGCACCAGAAGCAAGTAGTTGTCACTCTGAAACTAGCTATCTTCAATAATCCATTCAATGTTCGTTGTGGTTTCGACTGTGATGTCCTACTGTTCGCTATCTCCACAACTGATTGTTCATGCATGCCATTTACACGGGAAACTGAACCGACTTCCGGCGATTACCCAAATAATATGTCATTAGCGCACTTCAGGCAAATCCTCTAAAAATATGCTGCCACGACTTTTCTCCCCCGCAATTTTTGAAGGCAGGACCGACCGGCCGGTTTCTGAACTTTTCAGACTTGGCAACCCTATCCAGCTTTCCACGAGCGATAATGGCGGATATTGAGCACAAGTGGGCACAATCTTTTGACATTCATTGGAGAAACGTCGAGTTCGCCCTGACGGAGTTACTATGGATACATTCATGATTGTTTGTTGTTCGAGTGTAAAAATGTAAACATTGTTTAATTTTGCAAATCAGCTGAAGTGGAACATAACTAAACGGATTCAAACTTTTATAGTAGTTTGCGGTCATAATTTGCTGAAGGCGCAGGCTCAGAATACTTTTTCACAATCGTGCGAATTAAACATTCGAAACATTACACATTTACGCAAACATTAACTTCATGTTGGTCGAGCCGTTGTAAAGTTTGCTCTCGAACAGCGTCTCGACTTGATAAGAAACTTTTCGCTGCGTATTTGGACATTCTCCCTGAAATTTGCGAAAACTGCAAAGCCACAATCCATAAAACTTGTTGTCCGTTCAATTATGTTCCTCTTTAGCTGATCTGCAAAATTGAACAATGTTTACATTTTTACATTCGAACAACAAACAATCTACAATCATGAATGTACCCATAGTAACTCCGTCAGGGCGAACTCGACGCTCCTCCAATGAATGTCAAAAGATTGTGCCCACTTGTGTTCAATATCCGCCATTATCACTCGTGGAAAGCTGGATAACTGACAGATGATATATGTCGATTCTGTAATTTTGAGATCGAGACCTCGGAACATATACTGTGTCAATGCAGCGCACTAATTCAACGAAGACTGCGTATTCTCGGAGAGGGCGTTCTAACGCCTAGCGAGATATGGTCTGCTGAAACAAAAAAGGTACTGAAATTCATTAAGGAAGTCATACCTTCTTGGGGGGAAATGCAAATTCATAGGGCGACCAACACTCTGACTCATAGTGATGGAACGAACTGATTATGCAAACAGCAACTCGGAGTATACCACAATAGATCTAACTAATGGTAGCAGTAGTTCAGGCTCCCATTAAAAAAATATAGCCAATGTTCAGGAAATCAGGAATCAAGCGTTTAATAAGCAATTATCCAGCTTTTTACGAGCCATAATGGAGGATGTGTTCGTAATATTTGAACAGCATTTTTGAGATTTCCCTAATACATCGCACGTTTTCTTTCCGTGCGTTCACGGCAATACTAAAGGAATGTACGAAAAAAAACGTGCGATGTATTAGGGAAATGTCAAAAATGCTGTTCAAATTTACGAACACGTCCACCATTATGGCTCGTAAAAAGCTGGATACAGCAAAAATGTTTGTTGGGCGGGTGCGATGTTTTACTGAAATGTCAAAACAAAAAGGTTGTTAAAATAATACGAACACGTATTATGCCGTCTGTCATAAACCTTTGCACGGTACCTAACCTCAACTTTGGTTTGACGTTTTTGTGTGTTTTGTTTTGATTCCCTTTGTAACCTAATGTTGTTGCTAGTGGGTTTATTACTTGTAATTCGTATCACTTGTTTGCGGAAATCGGAAATACCCAACTTTTACGAAGCAGGAAAATGATAACAGTTCTGTACAACAGAACTGTCCTTTTTGCAGTTTTTTTGCTTCTGGGTCTTGCGAATAAGTAATCAAAACAAACCCCACAACACTGTCAAACCTGGGAAGAAAAAAACGCACTGACATCTGCGTACAATGCTTTATTATAGTTCGTAAAAAAGGAGGGTGCGGAAAGAAAACGTGCGTAGACGATTCAAAATTGTTTTTCAAAGCGTTGAAAATGAATTAATCACACTCAAAATACCCCACACGTCCTTTCGACGTGAAAAATCACGTAGATTTCTCTACAGAGAGTTACGTGATTTTCAGCTTGTTGTTATTGGAAAAAATAATAACATCCACCTGATTTTCACGTTTACGCAGTAGTATGCGTGCGAACTACCTGAAATTCGCGTAAATACCGTGGACCCCTGTTCGTTTGACCGTTTCTAATCTGAACACTTTTTAATTTGAACCCCGTTGGTTTGCACGACGTGCAAATTAAAAATGGTTCAAACGTCATACCACAAACTAGTTTGTGGTCATACTCAATTCAATATGACATCATTTGCTTATGCAGACAATGCACATAAACACGATTTGTTTGTGCTGATCTAGCGTGTTTAATCTGTTTCACATTGCGATTATGGTAAAAATCCGATCGGAGAATGAATATTCGCTGCTTGCAACTGCCAACTGAATCAAACCACCAAAACAATAACAAAGAGCATGGCAGCCAGTTCACGCAAGTTGCAGCATATTTAGGGTCACCAGTTGTTCAAATTAAAAACTAACCCCGTTAGTTTGCATGAGGAATCGTTCAAACGAACGGGGGTCCACTGTAGTACAGGAAAAGTTAGATGGAAATATTAATCACATAATCACATAACTTTTCCTATATATTGCGACATTTGCCCCTATTTAGACTACCCCGATTTACACGATTATCACAGTCGAATCTCGCACACGATTTCGCTTAAAGAAAATGAAGTGAAAAAGAAAGGGGAAGAAGGAAAAAGAAGTCAAACTCATTAGTAGATCAAACTAAAAGCCACTCTAGTGTCAGATTAACAGTGCGAAATACGGTACGTTGCATTAAATGATTATCACAGTAGTCTAAATAGTCATAAAAGGGGCAATAATTTCGACGTGAAAATTATTTTGAGTGCAGGATAACTCCTCGGTTGTATTGCGATTATTATCTAAAATTTTTCTTTCGTCGGTTTAGTTGTGCGCCTAACAGTTGCGCGCAGCTCTGTTCTGGTTGCTCGCAGTCAAAGTATCTCTTTTACACTCTTACGAAATCTCGTAAGAAACTGTCAACGCAAGAGTGATGAGAAAAACAACAATATTTCTCTCTCGCTCATCAGCTGAATGCTAGGGTAGCTTGCTTCGTGTTTGCCCGTTCAAACATGGACAAATTTTTCACAAACGCAATCAGCATTTAAATTTTATTATTTTCGGTTAACGTAAGACCACAGAGAACAGACTACCAGGTAATCGCCAAAAAGTGTGTAAAAGGTTTTTATGTAATCTGCGTGTAATCCTTCAATAGAGGACCCCTCGAGCAGTAAGTGGCAAACTATATCTTGATGTCGCTGCCATCGCTGCTATCTAACTCCAGCACAAAGAAATATTGATAAAGGTACATGGATATTTTTTGATGCGTTTGGCAAACTATTTCTGGAGGGCGCTACCGACAGATTTTACACACAAAAAATCGATTATTTCCTTCGAGCCTGTTAATCTGTTCTCTGTGGTAAGACATTGTAACTGTGTTGTTTGTAAGTCTGTACGTAATAGGACAAAACAAATATTATCTAAGCAAAGAATAAGAGCATAAACATAAAAAACTTACACGTGCTTACACTGTCAATAATATATGATTTACCTTTGCGCACAACTATATTAAACTGGAAAACGAAATATTTTCTCGGGAAGCACAATATAATTGGGAGCTTTGACAGTAAATCAATTAAAACACAGAGAACAGACTACCAGGTCATTGACAAAAAGTGTGTAAAAGGTGTTTATATAATCTACAAGTAATCCTTCAATAGAGCATTCCTCGAGCAGTAAGTAGCAAACTATATATAAATCTTGATGTCGCTGCCATCGCTGCTATGTTACTCCAGTAAAAAGAAATATTCACCCCATCGACATCTCTATAATGAGCTGCAGTGAACGTCAGCGACAGCTCAAAATTTGACAGCGGGCCCAAATCAGACTGCTGGCAGTTGAGTGAAACGCATTGCTGACATGTTATCTCATTTTCGCACACACGAGATGTTGGCAGCGAAAACATGGTTGCCTGCCGATGGGGTGGAAATATTGATAAAGGTATTTATTTAAATCTGTTGGATTTAGCATTACGCAACATAAGATACCTTGGTTAGATGTTCTTTGCTGATTGTAAGCAAACGGGAAACGTGACGTGCGAAAACATCGCATTACTTTTGCTTTTGTCTTCGATGTACTGCCTTGTCAGAGTCGTCACTGACGGACGGAGCATAAAAAGAAGAAAAGTCTCCGCTCGACGACGACGGTAGTAGTAAAGCAAAAGCCAGCCAGTTTCGCTAGATTCTCCATCTTAAGTTTTCTTCGCGGTGTGTCGGGTGTCGCGATCGTGATGTGCAGAAAGTATTTTTGTGAAAACTAGTGCTTACTGTTACAATTCGGCGGTAATGTAAACGACGTTAGGTTAAAAACTACTTTTCATAGAAATATAGTGTTGGTTCGTAGCATTCGAAGTGGTTGATGTTAAAGTGCACCAGTTATCAAAGCGCTAAACTAGTCTGAAAAATTGTGTGGGCCCAAAAGCTAAGAAGGAAAACCAAGCGACAGTAGAAGTGGAAGAATAATTTTCCGTGCTGCAAGGGTTTGAGCTACCCTGGATTTATAGGTGGAGCTGCTTGTGATCCGGAATACGAATTAGTCAGCAGTTATAAAAAATCCAAACCATCTGCAGTTTCGACTAGTTTATGTGTCCAATGAAAAGCAGAGCTCGGTTCTGGATGACGAATGGAAATGTAAGAAAGCAAACTGTCCTTGCGTAGGCTAAATTGTACGTTCTAGTGTCGGAACTGTAAACATTAAAATATCGATTTTTCACTTAGCTACTGGAATTAATACACGTTTATAGGCTGATTCATTTTTAGTTGTTTGTTTTGAAGATAAGTAGACATGAATGAATGCATGTATGGTCAACCAAAATGCATCGAGTGAAAAAAACCTACTGGTTATAAAATATTAATTTTTCATTCAATATGCAGATGCCCGGGAGAGTGCTGAATAAAAAGGTTAAAAGAAGATAGCTTATGTGCACTTTCTGAGAATGTGTGCGGTTACGTACTAGTGAAATTGGCGACAAAAAAAAGAGTTATAGTTTTTATGTGTGCCTTTCTTCTTCACCTTTTCGTTGTAGCTTTACGGTACTGTTGCTGAACGCTTTTTTGTTTTCGCTTCTGTTGTTTTTGTCGTGCTTTTCTTTTTACCCGGTCTTGCGGATAACTAATATACATAATATATCACATAACTTGTTTTTTTTTAAGTTAGAGCCAAGCTGGCTTTATTTTTGAAAATAACTCTAATAATTAGATTGTTTTAGGTATGACCTGACCTTAGAAGAAAGTATCAGCAAATCAAGTCACTTAGTTTTTTAGAAATTTCACTGATACAACCCAAATCGTCAAATAATTTATTTTGAACGTTTTTTTTTTCAAATATCGATTCCCAGAATCAGTTTACTAGGTACAACCTCATAATTCTAAGTTATATTATCAACACTGAAGGTTCGTCAGAACTTGAGGTATTTGGAGGGGTTCCGTGGCAAGGTAACAGAGTTTGTTTAGCAAGCGAGTGGTCGTGGTTTCGCAGATCACAATTTAATTAACTTGAGTAGGTTTATTCTTATTCTGTTGGTTTATTCTTATTCTATAATTAGTTTATTCTTATTCTTTTGTTATGCTGAGTTCTACACTGATGAAGACTTGACATTTGATAGGTGATATACTGGCCAGCAACATTCCACATAATGACCTATTATAATAACTTGAAGAACAAGATCAGAATAAAGACTCGACACAGAAGCACGAATAGCCGCTATACTCAATAGAGATATTGCAGGAAATTAGAACAGAAAATAAACATCCAGATAATATCAAAATAGATCAATATATTTATCACTCATAGGTGGGTCGGGCCTAGCTGAACGTATTTTACAACAGGAACACTCTTTTCTAACTCTGTCACACGTACTCTACTTACTTAATTGACCTTAGTGGCAACGGTCCGTTACCGATCCTGCGCCGAACGAATTATGGTCCTCCAGTACCGTCGGTCCTGGGCTGCGGTTCTCCAATCCCCACGAACACCAGCTGAACGTGCATCGTCTTCGAGAGCACACACCCACCGGGTGCGGGGTCTACCTCGGAGTCTACGGTCTCTTTCTGGTTCTCTGCTGAAAATAGTTTTGGCTACTCTTTCGTCGGGCATTCTGGCCACGTGTCCAGCCTCCTGCCACATTGCATTACCTTCACTATATCAGCATATTTGTATATGGTACAGCTCGTGATTCATGCGTTTGCGCCACACTCCATTCTGCGTTTTGCCACCAAGTATAGATCGCAGAATTTTACGCTCAAAACCCCAATCACTCGTCGGTCAGCTTCCTTTAGCGTCCATGATTCGTGTCCGTAAAGGGCCACCGGGAGGATTAGTGTTCTGTAGAGCGCCAGTTTTGTGCGAATATGCAGACTACGGGACTTCAGTTGGCTATGTAATCCGTAGAAAGTCTGATTCGTGGCCTAAAAGCCTCTTCCACTGCTCTACGGTTGATTCCGATGATATCGACGTCATCCGCAAAACAAAGAAGCATGTGAGATTTCGTGATGATAGTTCCATTCCTTTCCACGTTTGCCCTTCGTAATGCGCCTTCCAAGGCAATGTTGAATAGCAGGTTAGAGAGTGCATCCCCTTGCTTTAGTCCATCCAACGTCACGAAAGCAACTGAGGTCTCACCCGCTATTCTAACGCATAATTTGGATCCGTCCAGCGTCGCACGAATCAGCGTAACTAGTTTCGTCGGAAAACCATGTTCTAGCATTATCTGCAACAGCTTATTTCGTTTAATTGAATCGTACGCCGCTTTAAAGTGCACAAACAGATGGTGTGTCTGCAAGTTGTACTCCTGGAACTTGTCTAGCAACTGACGCAGGGTAAACATCTGATCCGTCGTGGAGCGACCCTCACGAAAACCAGCTTGGTACTCGCCGACGAAGGACTTCGCTAACGGTCTCAGTCTGCAGAACAGGCTACGGGAAAGCACATTGTAGGTCAAATGGAGCAATGTAATTCCTCGATGGTTTTTACACTCCAGTCGATGTCCCTTTTTGAAAATTGGGCAAATGAGGCCATCCAGCCACTCCTCCGGCATTTGTTCTTCCTCCCAGATCCTGACAATGATCCGGTGAATTGCTTCGTACAGCCGCTCGCTCCCAGCTTTAGAAGTTCAGCCGGGATACCGTCCTTCCCAGCAGCCTTATCGTTTTTCAGCTCACTGATTGTCTTTTTAACCTCCTTCTGTGTTGGTGGCTCCACAGCTTGACCATCGCTTACAATTCCTATCCTGTCTTTGCTGATCTCTGCGTTTACCTCTCCATTCAACAGTGTCTGGAAGTGCTCCTTCCAACTGGCTGCTACCGCAGTTTTGTCGTTAAGCAGGTTGTCAGCACTGCCATTGCCCATTACAGGCATGGCAAAATTCCTGCATCTCACCGTTTTATAGAAACTCCGTGTGTCACTGCTGGCGTATCGCTCCTCTGCGCCGGCGAGCACGTGCTCCTCGTACTCGCGTTTCTTTAGACGATGGATTCTTATTTCTGCAGCTCTAGTCTCTCTGTACCTCTCTCTGTTTTGACGCGTTGCCGCAGTGAGCATGCGACTCCTGGCCTGGTTCTTTTCATCTGTCACTCTGGCATTCGGCATCAAACCAGCTGTTACGCTGTCTTCCACGCGTCGTGTCTACCACCTCTCTCGTAGCTGTTTCGACGGCACCATGGATGTTCCTCCACAGCCCATTTATATCTTCTCTTTCTATCTGTTGTTCTGCGATTCGTTGGCTAAGCTTCCTGGCGTACTCCACTGCTACGCCGTCTGCCGTTTACCGCTGGATGTTGAAACGCAGTGTCCTCTCAGTGCGAGCTTTCGCCGTGTTCGACAGCCTTGCACGTATCTTACTCGCTGCGAGATAGTAGTCAGAGTCGATATTTGGTCCCCGAAAAGACCGTACATCGATAACATACGTACTCTAGGAATGTCAAATTTCATCCGAGCCTCATTGACGAAAGTTTCGTTGCACGGGTGATGATATTTTTCATGGATATCCTGGAGCACTAGTTTGGTAAGTGGGTGCCGACGTGGTAATACAATTGGAAACTGTGTTTTCTCACCAGCGAAATCGCAAACGTCTATGCGACTGCGTATACGCATCACCCCGGCGTCATCGATAAAGGGATTAAGCTTGTGTAAGTAGCTGCTTTTCAGTAAATTGAGTTTACCTGCAGACAACGCCGCTAACTCATCCTAGTAGTGTTCGAATTGAGCACATTTGTACTGATAATTGCTGACTAGTAATAATTCTTCACTTGTTAGTGGTCCTCGAAGAAAATGCTCGTCTTTCACTTTACACAGCACTTCATGGCCGATTCTTCATACCGGCACGTGTTAGCTGTCCTACGCAAACAAAGTGGACGCCTTTCTCCACTTAACTGTAACTCTGATGCTAGGCTTTCTTCTAACAGGGTTAACGATGATCCACAATCGAGGAAAGCAAAGGTGCTGATACGAGCTCCTTTTTTATTAAGCGTAACTGAAATATACTGGAAAAGCACAGATTGGCTAATGCTTCTGTGCGTATTGCAAGTATGTTCGGTGGTGACTTGTTAAATAGTAAACTGCTTAACTTAATGCTCAACGGTACTACCAGATTTAATACCCCATTTACCATTTTTCATAGAAAAATTCACCATCTTGAAAATGACCTGTTTTGCGTCCCAGACAGACTGATAACGGACATTCTGAAGTACCCAGATTGACTCAAAATACGTCCAAATATCCAGCTAAGATCGTCTTAAATAGTCCTGCAATCTAATACCCCATTTTCCATACTTCAAGCAAAAAATTGAAAATGATTAATTTAGGGCACCGGTAGTGTTTTCTACGGATATTCCGGAGTGTCAGTCAGTTTAGGTGCACCTCGACGTCGTCGACATTGGCATAGAGCCGGGGTGACGTGTGCTGTTCGGAAAAGTTGCCCCCATGCAACTCGACATTGGGCCTCCAGTCGCCAATTTCCCCCCATTTGGCTTTCAACCAGGTCGAGCCATCTTGCTTATCGAATTCGTCAGATGTGCGATGGAAATCTCTCCAAGCAGTGTCTGTAACTCGTGATTTATACGCCTCCATCACTTTCCGCTTTCAGTTTGTACTCCGGAAAGGGGTTTTGTACATCATAATCCTCCTAGACTCTGTTTTCAGTCTGGTGTAGATTGCCTCTGGGCTCTGGGGTCTTGGCCATGACATCGAAGTGATCTGTGAAGCCTAGGAGTACCTCCTAGTACAGGAGTATCTATAAGCCTAGGAGAAGCTATTTTTACTATAGACCGAGTCTCTGGTTCTGATGCTCGCTCGCCAGGTTTCACCCTCAAGAACGATATTGAATCACAATCCGTCACTTTATCTCAACCCTTGTCGCGTCTCGAAGGGTCTCTGCTCTGATCAGTTGCGTCAGTTTGTCTCGAAAACCACGTTCGAGCATAATCCGCCACAGCTGGTCTCAATCGATTGTATCGTATGCTGCTTTGAAGTCAATAAAAATGCATCGAATGGTACAAATTTTTTGATCCGTAGTGGCGCGAGCCCCCTGAAGCCTTCCTGATAATTCCCTAATAAGTGTTATGTATTTGGTGATAGCCGGCGCAACTGGATCTGGGAGATTAAGTTGTGGGCGGCATTTACCAGCGTTATGCCGTAATAGTTGCAGCACTCGAGCCGATTACGCTTCTTATAAATGGGACAAACAACTCTTTCCATTCATTTCTCCGGCTCTGCCAAAAATATGCATGTCATAGGCAAAGCGAACGAAGTTACTGGAATTGTTGAAGATAGTGCCCCGACTATTGATATCCGCTCTGTTTATAACACCCTGCATAGCTCTTTGCGGTTGATAGTATCATAGGCAGTTTTAAAGTCGATAGAGAGATGGTGATTGAGGGCTGTATTTACGGCCTTTTTGGACGATCTGCCGTAACGTAAACATTTGTGTTTCGTTGTTGACCATCTTTTAACGAAACCGGCTTGATAACTTTCCACGAATCTATTCATGACTCGGTGAGAGTCGACGCAAGATGATTTGAAAAATTACTTTGCTAGCGGTAATAATTCTCACAGTCTAGTTTCTCGTTTTTCATATGGATCGGTCAGATAGCCCGATTATGCCACTCCTACGGTAGTTATTTTGTATCCAGAATTCCTACAATCTACCGGTGCAAACAAATTCTTAGCTTTGTCTGCGGGTGCCAACCTAATAAGCTCCGCTGCGGTATCATCCTGCCAGGCAGATCCTTTGCGGCTCGATTGGATCTGACGTCGTTGATGTCCGAAAAATGCCAGAAGTCGATCAAAATCTGGTCGATTGTATTTTTGTCCGATTTGATGATCTCCAGATCTTTTGTTATTTTGAACGAAATTTGAGCTCATTTGACGGAACACGGTATTGGGCCGTACGATAAAACTGAACCTTGTCATGGCGTAGGCCTTTTTAACTAAATAAAAAGAAAAAACTGTGGTCACGTTTAATTCTGAATGTGGGTATATGATAAAATACTTTTGTAAATTCAACTAAGTTTTTTTCCGAAATAGTATAGAATTAAAAGACAAAAATCATCTGATTTTAACCATTAATTTTTTTCGCCTAACGCAGGGCCGCGGCTGTCGAGGAGCCTGATCTGTTCAATGGCTTGGAGATCACCGAAATGGACGAGTTGAACATGGAGAACGGAGATGAATATGTTTTTATACCGTCGGACAACGAGAACGACGAAGAGAACGGCAATGGTGGCGATCACGATTCCTTGGCCAGCCATTCCGTGTTTGAGCGAGCGGCAGTATCTGCGGTGTCGCATTCACAGGTCGCAACTGTTCAGCAAACAGAGGGCGGTGTAGTGGCAATTACCGATCGAACTTCAACAGAAGCTGATGAGGAAAAGGCACTTCCCCGGATTGATTTAGCGACTTTACTGCAGAAAACTTTTGGCGACGACATTGATAGTGAAACGGAAGAAACTGCAAATGTTGACATGTCGGTGGCTGCGCAAGCGCCCAAAGATCAAGAAAATGAAAGGTTCATGGTTCGCTATGACCTATCGTTGGACACACAAGCATTGTTGAGTCTTGATCAAACAGAAATAATGGCTTCGCTGGGAGCGGATGCAGCCAGTTGCCAAACTGGTCATGATGTCGGTATTACTATCAAAGGAGAAATCGATATCGAAGAAGCGGTAATAAATTTTCCTGATGATGAAGAGGCTGGACTATCAAACTTGCCAGGCATGCATCTAGAAATTATTGATCACGATGACCATCACTTGGGTAGTGAAGTAATTACCCTTGACTCCGATGCCGCTGAGAGTGAAACGGATGAAGATTGCGTTTTAATGTCTCTAATAGAACAGTGTCCTATTACTGTTGAAGATGAAGGTCCGAATGAAGACAAAACGCCCGTAGAAAACGATCATGCCTATACATCGCAGACTTCCTTGACAGAGGCAATACCTCACGGCGCTGTAAAAATTAAAAAGGAATTAAACATCCAAACGCTGGTCGAAATATCCAAACAATTATTAGAAGAAGCCAGTTCACCTGTGGACGATATAAATGAAACACTAAGGAGTATCGCAACACTCGAAGAGCATGTGAATTCGCTTAAAGAGAAAATTTTATCACGTCGTGAAATTGATGCTCTCACACCAGGTGAGCCAGATAATGTGCCGGTGGAATTACCTTCCAATGATGCACAGCCATGCCCTGCTGGCCTAGAGTTAGCTCCTGTAGCTTCGCCCCTACCCGCAGATCAAGATATTTCCGATCATATACCGCAGCTCCCTATTGATGCTCCGCGTACTACAGTTTTGCAGCAAGAACTAACCGAAACAGACAATCTGTCGGTCGTACTCTCGGAGAATTGCTCAGAACGGTTAGAGTGTCACTCTCTATCCGATCTAGCCATGTCTGAGGTAAATGAAGCTGTACCTAGCACTAATCCGGCTACAAGTGACGGTGTTTTAAAAGAAATGTCAATTGATAGCGATGGCGATATTTCATCGTACGAGGATGTTATGACAAATGATTTATCGAAACTACTGTCCCCTCACCGTTCGGAGCCACTAGAAGCTGGAAATGGTTGCGATGTTGACATGCAGCATGATCCAGTGAATGAAACTGGTGACGTCGCTGAGTGCGGAGACCCTACTGCGGAAACAGAGGTGGAAGATGCTGTACCTGGAACTGATCGATCAGAGATGGAATGCGATTCGGATGCTAATAAAAATGAGAATAAAATTGAACAGTCTAACGAAGTAAACAAAGCAAAACATTTATGCATTACTAGTATAGATGATTTAATAGCCTATGGCGAAGTCTTTGCCAACGAGTGTGACAAATGGGGCAGCAAGATTAAAGAATACCGTAAGAATTTGAAACCTGCGTGTGAAACAGACGATGCTTCTTTAGAGCGGGAAGACTCTCCATCGGATGTTAATGAGTCTAATCGGTTGGAAGAATTTGTGGCTAAACTCACAAAGTGCATGCAACGTCTTTCTTCTACAGAACACCCCGCAAAAAGTACCCCACCAATCATAGAGAAAGTTAGTATTTCCGTTCAAACTGAGAGAAGAAAGCTTACCGCCGAAAAAGCTAAGGTACTGAATGAGAAATGCAAACAGCGATTGCTCAGCTCTTTGGCGGCTGTCGAAGCTGTATACAGTGATTCGTCAGTTGGTGAGGAATCATATGTTTCCAACGATGGTGCAGACTCCGGCGACTCTGCAGATGTTACTCGACCTGAACTTGATTCTGACGATGAAGCGTTCGAAAGGCGACAAAATCGACGAAAGAATAAACGTTTAGAGCGAGATAAACTGCGAAATTTGAAGCAAAGATCTGAACAAGAAAAAGTTAAGTCAGAAGAAAAAGATGATGTTTCTGATTCGGATGTATTTCCATCAAGAAGCCGCAACAACATCAATCGCTTAAAGGATACTGATTCACGAAGCGATGGCGAAAAAATGGATCAGGAAGATTCGTCAGAACCAGATCTATCGCAGTACTTAGTGCCGAAGTCTCCACTTTCGTCAGCAGTCGGAACAGTGGAAGAAAATATTTCCGTTAAAAATGAGCCATATTCAGAGAACGATTCCGAGCCGGTCTGTCGGAAGCGAATCATTCGTACTGACAGTGTCGATTATGGGAATGATGGAGTCGATGATGAAACCGGAAATGAATCTGTCACAAAAATGGACGACGAGGAAGATTTTGACCCGTCGGTTAAGCTTGAGTCATCGTTGAGCATAGTGGATTCCCAGAATGTTGTGCCCTCTCAGGAAAAATTGAATGAAGAAAATGAAGAGGCACACAGTAGCAGAGACGGGGAAGAGCAATCTGATAGTGAGCTGTTAGATGATGTGCTACCACCGGTCGATGATATTTTATTGGATGTAGATGATATACTGCCCGCTGCAGAAGGCGTTGTACAGGATTATCTGGTGGAGGAAGAGGTGCGCACAGAGCAGGATATTTTGGAACAGAAAAACGACACAAGTGTGGATTTAACAGACGAACCAAAGAAAATTGTCACAAAAAATGACACTGATACAGATCAAAAGAGTGAAAATCGTGGTAATGCGAAAAAAGAGAAGCAGCCGAATTTAGAGGACATGACCGAATCGGAACTTGAGGAATACTACGATAATCTACGGGAGAAGGAGATTGACAAGCTATGCAATTTAGACAATTTGGAAGTGGCTAGAAATGCGTATCCACAAAAACCGCAAGAAGTGAAAAAGAAACAAGTCGTGATTAAGAAAAAGAATCATGTCATTGAAGACATACTGAATGATGTGGAAATGCAGCACGAGTCGGATGATAGTGACAGCGACACTGAAGTACTCGAAACGGAAGAGTTGTTCCTGCAGAAGTGCAATGAAAATATGAAACATCAAATGTTAAATCAGCTTAGCAGCAGCGACAGCGGCAATAACTCCGGCAGTGATGACAGCATTGTGGAGGCGCTTCGACAAGATAGAGAAGGAGATTCGGATGATTCCGCTGGCTCGATTCTGATGGAGAAGTTTTTGAAGAGTTTAAATAAAGATCATCCGGCAAGTGATGAGGATGAGGAAGAAGAGAAAGCTGACGTAAGTGATCACGACGACAGCAATGAAGAGGATTCTGACAGAGAGAAGACAGCAGAAACAAAAAAGAGTGTAATCGTGAAAGAAAGTGAAAAGAATTTTATCGATGATAGCATGGAAAAAGGTGACAATGAGGAAGCTATGGAAAAGATGAAAGAACGGCTACAAAAATCGGTTCACATTAAAAGTGATACACAAATTGTTACTACGGATGAAAAATCTGCGAAAGAGAAGTCGGGAGAAAGTAAAGTTAGTGTAAGTAAAACTACCAACATTGATCCAATCGACAAGCAATTGTTTAGTAAGAAAATGTTTCGAGAAGTGGATGAAACGTTACAAAAGGATCGCGAGAGGGGTACACCGGGCAGAGAGAATGGTTCTGTCACCGATCGGTCGGAACGTATTGCCAGCGAGGACTCGGATGTTGAATTGCTAGACGTGTCGATGTTCCAACCGAAACGGAAACTGAAAGAAAAACCTTTGGAAGGCTTTGATTTTAGTGTTACCGCGAAACGTGGCGCTCAGATTAAACGAAAGGATGTGAAGGAAGACGATTGCATAAGTCTCAGCTCGGAAAGTGAACCCGAGGTAGAAGAAACGAAAGACGAAACGGAAGAGAAAGAGAATAAACAGCGAAAAATTCGAACTATGCTAACCCAAGATCAGTTGGCTGATGAAACCAAAACTGCTCAGAAAGATGAAGAAATACGCGTTTCAAGATTGAAGAAAAAGAACGACCATCTTAAAAAGTTTTTGACTACCTTTAAACCGGGTCAAGACGAAAGCGATTTGGTGCTGGATTATGATTCCAAAACCAGTTGTCCAATCTGCGTACATCCTGACATTGTTAAACTGCTCAAACCACATCAGCGCGAGGGAGTTCGATTTATGTACGATAACACGTACGGCAGCATAGATTACATCAACAAGCACCCTGGTTCTGGATGTATTCTTGCGCATTGCATGGGACTTGGTAAAACGTTACAGCTGATTACATTACTGCATACGGTGATGCGCTATCCTCAACTAAAAACCAGGCGTGTGTTGGTAATCTGCCCCAAAAGCACTGTAATGAATTGGAGCGATGAAATTCAACATTGGCTCGGTTCACTGAAAAGCGGTCCCCGTCTGAAGGTTTTCTACTTCCCCGACAACAGTGACGTGAACGATAAACTGAAAGTGCTCAGCGATTGGTACTCGTCCACGGCCAACCGGTGCGGTTGCATGCTAATCGGTTACGAAGCTTTCCGCGTTCTGGTAAACTACGAGAAGCGCAAGAGAACACCTTCGAACATTCTAGCAGCGAAGGCTGCTTTCGTAAAGAAAAAGGTCGACGAATACCTGCTGAATCCTGGTGCAGATTTGGTCATCTGCGACGAAGGGCATCAGATTAAAAATAAGAAATCAGCCATAAGCGGAGCTGTGTCACAAATTAAAACTCGCCGAAGGATCGTGCTAACTGGAACGCCTATTCAGAACAATTTGAAAGAGTGTAAGCATTATTCGAATCAAAAGTTCTTCGAATAAGAAATGATCATTTGTTGTTTTAGACTACTGCATGGTGAACTTCATCAAACCATCCTTCCTGGGAAGCGACAGGGAATTCAACAACCTTTATGCGAATCCAATCAAAAATGGGCAGCATAAAGACTCCGACAATCGTGCCATTAAAATCATGAAACAACGATCGTATGTACTGCACAACAAACTATCAAAATTCGTTCAGGTTTGTTCTCTGACTTGATTATCGACTGAACCAAACGCATTTGCTTAATTGATTTTTTGTCTCTGTCTATCCAACAGAGGCGAGAAGCCGGCGTGCTGAAGGAGTTCCTGCCAGAAAAGTTTGAGTATGTGTTGTTCGTTCCACTTACGCCCGTACAAGTAAGTCTTGCTTGATGCGACTTCATCCTGCGCTTTAATTGGTGCCATCTTAGCAAAGGGGAAATTATGTCCATTAATCACTGTTCAAATATTTTAGGAAAAAATGTACGAAGTGTTTCTGCAAATGAATGAATACACTACGCCTGCCGGTGAAAACATTGTCGAGGGTGCTAGGGGCAAAAAGTTCAAGCTGTTGGCCGATTACACTTCCCTTAGGAAGGTGAGTAAAACATTGGGGATCTTAACTGTTCAATGATGACAAGGTATTTTTTACTTGATGGTTTGTAATGATATAGATTTGGACCCACCCCAAAGTATTGGAAAAAGCATGGGAAACGGCTGTTCAGGAAAAAACTAAACGGGACGCCCGGTTTCGGTTGACATCCACACCGGATTCGGATGATGATCGACCCGACGATTACAACGACATTTCCTCCGGAGCTTTATCGGTCACAAACGATTGGTGGCGGAGACACTTGGAAGCCAATGATCTGGAATCTCTCTACCCAAGTGGCAAACTACGGGTTATGTTTGAGATATTGAAGCAAAGTCATGAAAGAGGAGAAAAGTGTTTGATATTCTCCGCTTTTGTTGCTGTGCTAAATGTGGTTGAACATTTTATGGCAAAGATACACAATCAGGAAAAGGATCCAGCGGCTGATGTGTACGGGTATAGTGCATTCAAAGGACCGTGGGAGCCCGGTATTGATTACTATCGATTAGATGGTAAAACTCAGAAAACTATCCGTCACAGAATGATCACTTCTTTCAACGATCCTTCTAACAAACGAACAAAGTGTTTCCTAATTTCGGCAAAAGCTGGAGGCCAAGGAATAAATCTCATTGGAGCTAACCGCGTCATTATTCTGGACACATCTTGGAATCCGTCTAACGATCAGCAGAATATTTTCCGAATATTCAGATTGGGACAGAAGAAGAAGTGTTACGTGTACCGGTTGTTGGCCATGGGGACAATGGAAGAGAAAGTGTATTCAAGGTCTGTCACGAAACAGGCTATGAGTTTCCGAGTGGTCGACGAGCAGCAAATCGATCGGCATTACAGCTTTTCAGAATTAGCCGAACTGTACAGTCTATCACGGGTAGCTGATCAAGTGCGGGAAACACCTATTCTTCCAGCCGATGATTTGTTAGCTTCGTTATTGCGCAATTTCCCGGCATGTGTGTTCAAATATCATGAACATGATTCACTGCTCGAGAATAAACCGGAACAAGATTTGAGCGAGGATGAGAAGAAAGAAGCATGGGCTGCTTACGAGCGTGAAATTCAAAACAACGAGAAACCATCCTATTTGGGCAATTTGGGAATGATGCCTGGTTTCATGGGAGCAGGATTTCCCGGACCACCAGGTTCCGGTATTGGACCTTATCCACCGATGAGTTATCCTGGCCTTTCGGGAACGTTAGCCGATATGTATCGAAGTGATTTTGGATATGGTTCTAGTATGAATAGGCTAATGTACCCATACACACAGCAACCGTTTTCCATGATGAACGATCCGAGTTATTCATCAATCATGGGCAAACAGACATTTCCCAATTTTAGCCTTCCTGGTTCATCGAGCAGCATTCCGGATTTCGCATATCCTTCCGCAATGAATGGACAGGGGCCTCCGGGAGCAACCAGCTACAATTCTACCGCCGCATTACAAACACTTTTGGATTTGTACGCTAAATCCATGTCCAGCGGAATGAGTTCCAGTACAGTAACGACTACTACAGCAACCCAAGGATCTCCTAGCACATCGGCATCGGCAGTAAGCGTTTCACCATACAATGCGCTTAGTTCATTAAAGCAATTCAACGGATTTCCCCCTCCGAATGCTCCAGGTGTTAGTCCTGGTTTATCACTTCCTTCACAGCAGCATCCTCCGCCGTCTGCTGCAGGCTTGTCAACTTCCGCTACATCAAGCAACGCCGCCCTTATCAATATGCTCAATGAACAGCCGATGCCAATGTCTTCGGCAGCTTCGTCGGGTCCGTTCTCTCATCTAAATTCTCCCTTACCCGCACCCTCCATTCCAATACCACCGCGAAGTACTCCCAGTACGACTGTTTCGTCAATGGCTACGCCCTTACCAGTATTAACCAACTCCACAGTGGTCAAAAATGTTGCTCCAAATATCAGCCCCGCACCGAATCCAACTGTTTCGCCACAGCAATCGGCGAAACCCACTGGACCATCGCCATCACCCATCACCAAACAAGCAACAATTGAAACCAACCAAGCAAAGCCAGTTCCACTAACCACAACTGTTGTAGCCAGCGACGACGACGATGTGGATGACGATGGTGTTCCTCGACCGCACATTATTGTTCGAGATCCATCATCGATAAACGCAACAGGGCAGGCTAAACCAACGGACAAAGACAAAGTAGTGAAGAAAATCAACATGGGCATTGTGTATCCAGAAGAGAAAAATCAGAAAGATCAATCCAAGAATATCATGTTGGGTGCAAAGAGTATAACAAATTTAACAAAGCCGACGATAGCTGTAAAAAATGTGGAAAGCATGAAGGCGATCGTTCCACCAGGATCCACACCCGGAAGTAACATCAAAACGGCGTCCCCGGTGCACGCCCTACCGCGCCCTGGATCGGCCAGCAGCAAGCCTATCCGTGCCTCGCCAGTACAACTAATGCATCAGAATCTCAGCAAACCACAACCTGCTGGTGCAAATCAAGCCATTATACCACGTACACCTCCGTCAGTATCGTCGCAGAGTATGACTCTGAAACAGCAATCTGCACCTCCCCGGCAGCAAGTACCGGTGATAACCAGTGCCAAATCGTTGCAAATGTCTACCATCAACTCTCACACGTCGCCCTCGCAGGGATCTTTCGGTTTGCAGCAAAGGTCGGCCCATATATCCCCAGCAACATCTAACGCTTCCACGATTCTACCTACAAGTATGTCTACAGCAGCTCTGCCGCGTGGGGCAATAGCCGCTCAACAGCTCCGGGAACTGCAACAGCGAATGAATCAAAACAACAGTAATTCAAATACCACGAATCTAGCATCCCAATCCAGCCACTTAGTTGTATCTAAAGCGAAGAAAACCGCTGCACAGATGATTGCTAACCGACAACGTTCATTGGCTGCCATGAAACAGCAACCACAGCAACAAGTACATCCCGTGGGACTTTTCGCCTCACCTGCCGCCAAGCTACAAGGTGTCAATCAGAAACAACAGAAATCCCCTATCAGTGCAGTTTCCGCCAGTTCTGCTCCAAGAATGACAAAAACAGTGTCTCCTCTGTCGGACAGCGTTAGTATTACTAAAATTACTAGCACTGGTCAGCGAATAGCAATGAACAATCCATCTATCAGTTCAATCAGCAATACCAACAGTAATTCACCTGGCATCAGTCCGGCCCTTTTAAGCAGCAGTATAGGAAGAAAGCAGGACTTGGTGATAACTAAGACAGTTCCTGGCGCTGCCACTGTACGGAAGGTAGTTTCCGGGCCTAACATGATAGTAAAGCCGCATATGGCACCTGCTGCAAAGCGAACCTTGTAAGTATAATGTTTTTCTACAATTACTAACCGACGGTTGATTATCGTAAATTCGCAGCCCGCCGGTTTCACCAGTGATGAGAAACACCGCAACAGCAACGACAACACAATCGCCCACAATGAATTCAACGCTGGCTGGAAATGCTAGCGGAGCAACTAGTCGAATTGTGTCGACCGCACCGAGTAGCAGCACCATCGGTAACAGCATAACAGTACGGAAGCGAAAGGCCCCAGAGCCCACGCTGATAGATAGTTTCAAGGCAAAAAACAACTCCATCACCATCAGTGAGGTTCGATCGATTTATCAACCACCGGTCGCCAAGAAACCTAATCAGGTAATATTGATTTGTGATTGACAGTGATGCTTATAGCGATTTTGTTTTTTAAACTGGGTTTGTTCCAACAGGAACAGTGAATAAAAACCACTTTCGAGAGAATATAGGTACAAACACTTTCGGGTTGTCGATGGATTGGTAATATCAGAGTTGAAACTATAAAAATGTCCAGTTCAACCGAGAGTGAAATTAAGTTAAACCTGAGTGAAAAACGAGCGAACCTAGGTTGGATCAAAACAAAAACAAAAACCCTTTTAGTATTTTCAGTCCTTTTAACCCTCTGTCCCATGGTAGTACAGGTGATCCTTTACACCCGATATTAAAATCACTCGATTAAATTGTTAAAGCATTCAAATATGCATATTTCTAACTCAGAACGTAGTAAACCATTGTTGTATAAGATTCATAGTTTTACTTTCCGAATGGCTTATTAATAACTTTTTCAAATGACCAAAAAGATAGTTACCCCACGGTTACTCTTAACTTCTGAATGAAAGCGCTATTAAAACCCCAAAGAGAAGGTTGAATGCAGCAATTCCTAAAAGTTATTTTCCGTCTCGGCGACCTCTTTGAGGTCCACGTTTTCGTCGGGTATTTTGGCCACGCGTTCAGCTTACTGCAGCCGGTCACGTTATAATACCTTGACCATGCCATACCATTTACCATACACATACTCTGCATACTCCTGGTTTTCCAGGCAGTACCTTTTCTTCCGAAAGATTCGGATTCGCGGTGTCTTCTGTCTTCTGACGTTCTGACCAGCGGCGCTGCACCCGTTTGCGAGGCCCCACAGCATTCTCCTTATCCAACATTCATCGTTACTTACTTACTTACTTAGGTGGCTTGCCGTCCTAAGACAAAGCCTGTTGAACAAAATTTCTCCATGTAACTCGGTTGAGGGCTACCGCTCTCCAATTCCTCGGACACCGAGTACTCTCCGCCAGATCTCGCTCCACCTGGTCTAACCATCTTGCTCGCTGCGCTCCTGGTCGTCTTGTTCCTACCGGATTTGAGGCGAACACCATCTTTGCAGGGCAGTTGTCCGGCATTCTTGCAACATGCCCTGCCCATCGCATCCGTCCAGCTTTAGCCACCTTCTGGATACTGGGTTCGCCATAGAGCTGTGCGAGTTCATGGTTCATCCTCCGCCTCCATACTCCGTTCTCCTGTAGGCCGCCGAAGATCGTTCTTAGCACTCGTCGTTCGAAAACTCCGAGCACTCGCAGATCCTCCTCGAGCATTGTCCATGTTTCATGCCCGTAGAGAACAACCGGTCTAATAAGCGTCTTGTACAGGGTGCACTTTGTACGGGGACTTAGTCTGCTCGACCGCAATTGCTTGTGGAGCCCATAGTAAGCACGACTTCCGCTGATAATACGCCTCCGAATCTCACGGCTGGTATCATTGTCCGCCGTTACCAGTGAGCCAAGGTAGACAAATTCATCGACTACCTCAAACTCATCGCCGTCGATCAATATACTACTGCCCAAGCGGTGTCGTTCGGCCTCGGTTCCGCTGGCCAGCATGTACTTTGTTTTAGACGTATTTACCTTTAACCCAATCTTTTCTGCTTCGCGCTTTAGTCTGGTGTACTGTTCAGCCACCGCCACAGATGTTCTGCCGATAATATCCATGTCATCGGCAAAGCAGACGAATTGACTAGATTTGTTGAATATCGTGCCCCGCGTGTTGATATCCGCTCGGTTCATAACACCTTGTAGCGCTATGTTGAACAGCAGGCATGAAAGACCATCACCTTGACGAAGCCCTCTGTGTGATTCGAATGAACTTGACAATCCACCCGAAATCCGAACACAGCACTGCGTACCATCCATCGTAGATTTAATCAGTTTGATGAGCTTCCTGGGGAAGCTGTTCTCGTCCATGATTTTCCATAGCTCTTTCCGGTCGATGGTATCATATGCGGCTTTGAAGTCAACGAATAAATGATGCGTGGGAACTCTGTATTCACGGCCCTTTTGGAGGATTTGCCGCAGTGTAAATATTTGATCCGTTGTAGACCGACCTTCGACGAAGCCGGCTTGATAAGTTCCCACAAATCTATTCGCCATTGGTGATAGACGGCGGAAAATGATTTGGGACAGCACTTTATAAGCGGCATTGAGAACGGTGATCGCTCGATAGTTCTCACAGTCCAACTTGTCGCCCTTTTTGTAGATCGGGCAGATAACCCCATCTTTCCACTCCTCCGGTAGCTGTTCCGTATCCCAAATTCTAACAATTAGCCGGTGTAGACAAACGGCCAGCTTTTCTGGTCCCATTTTAATAAGCTCCGCTCCGATGCCATCTTTTCCAGCTGACTTGTTGTTCTTTAACTGCATGATGGCCTCCTTAACTTCGCCTATCGTTGGGGCTGGCACCTCTTCCCCGTTTGCTGCACCGTCGAAATCGCTTTCCCCGCCGCCATGGTTTTCCGCCTGGGCGCCATTCAGGTGTTCGTCGAAGTGCTGCTTCCACCTATCCGTCACCTCACGATCGTCCGTCAGAATACTGCCAGTCTTATCCCGACACATTTCGGCTCGCGGCACAAAGCCTTTGCGGGATCCGTTCAGTTTCTGGTAGAACTTCCGCGTTTCCTGAGAACGATGCAGCCGCTCCAACTCCGCATATTCCTGCTCTTCCAGGTTGCGCTTTTTCTCCCGAAAGATTTGGTTTCGCTGCATCTTCTTCTGTTTGTGTCTTTCCACGTTCTGACGTGTGGCACTGCGCATCTTGGCCGCCCGCGCAGCGTTCTCCTCATCCATCACCCTCCTACATTCATCGTCAAACCAATCGTTCCGCTGATTCCGGGCCACATGCCCGATGGAGCTCTCCGCTACACTGCTGATGGCTGTTTTGATAGTGTTCCAACAGTCCTCGAGAGGGGCTTCGTCCAGCTCGTCCTCTTCCGGCAATGCAGCTTCGAGTGAATGCGCGTAGTTTGCGGCGACGTCTGGCTGCTTCAGCCGCGCGAGATCTAACCGAGGCTGGCGTCGGTACCGAATGTTGTTCACAACGGAGAGTCTTGGGCGCATCTTAACCATCACTAGGTAGTGGTCCGAGTCAACGTTAGCGCTTCGATAGGATCTGACGTCGATAATGTCTGAGAAGTGCCGACTGTCGATCAAAACGTGGTCGATCTGTGATTCTGTCTGATTTGGTGACCTCCAGGTGTACTTATGGTGGATTCTGTGCTGGAAAAAGGTACTACGTACGGCCATATTCTTGGAGGCGGCAAAGTCGATAAGTCTTAGGCCCATTTCATTGGTTCGCTGGTGTGCACTGAACCTTCCAATCACCGGTTTGTATTCCTCCTCCTGGCCGACCTGAGCATTGAAATCCCCGATGACGATCTTGATATCATGTTTTGGGCAGCGGTCGTATTCACTCTCCAACTGCGCGTAGAATTCATCCTTGTCGTCATCGGTACTTCTGAGGTGAGGGCTGTGCACGTTGATGATGCTTATGTTGAAGAATCGGCCCTTGATTCTCAACCTGCACATTCGAGGATTGATTGGCCACCACCCAATCACCCGTTTCCGCATCTCGCCCATCACTATGAAAGCTGTACCCAGCTCGTGTGTGTTGCCGCAGCTCTGGTAGATGGTATGTCCATCTCTGAACGTACGTACCGTTGAGCTCTTCCAGCACACCTCCTGCAGCGCTACGACGTCGAACTTGCGGCTCTTCAATACGTCGGAGAGCACTCGAGTGCTCCCTTGGAAGTTGAGAGATCGGCAGTTCCACGTCCCGAGTTTCCAATCCATAGTCCTTTTTCGTCGCGTGGGTCTATTCCGATTGTTCCAGTAAGAATATATTTGTTCTTCGTTCCATGCTTTAATATTTTTCGTGGTGACGGCTTGCAAAGCCTGCTACACCAACCCCCTGTTTCGCCGGAGGGCCAACGAAGCTCGAAAGAGCCCTCCTTTCCTGTCAGCATACGACCTTGGCTTCCACCGGGGTTGGTTACCCGATCTCCACCAAAGTTGCTCGTATCCCGGCTGGTACCACGAGGCGGTAGGAATAGGAGTTGCTGAATAAGAGGCTATGAACCACTGTAGGGTCTATTTTATGCCTACACGTGCACAAGGCACCGACGGTACGCATTATTCAGCCGTTTACCAGCCAATTCATCGTTATAGTAGCTGTTTCACTGATTTCATTTCACGTGTCCGATGATGTTCTCTGCCACACTGTTGATCTACTTTGATGGTATTTCAACAATCCTCGCGGGCGTATCTTCGAGTAAATACGTGTAATTATTGGTAACGTCAGGCTGCTTCAACCGTGCGAGATTTAACCCGAATATATACCATGGAACTCTACTTGTAGGTTTACTTGTGTAAGGGTTCTCCTCCTGGCCGACCTGTGCGTTGAAGTCCCCGGTGACAACCTTAATGTCATGTTTCGTCAGGCGGTTGTATTCCCTTTCCCAAAAAAGCAAATCCTTGGCGTACGAAGCGCAATTAAAGAGCTAGATTAAAAAAACTGTTTTTAAGGATGTTTTTAAGAGTTCGGCTCTATAACTTGCTTCATGTTAGAGATGGAAAGCTTCTTAAAATTAGTTTACCTACAAAATTCCTGCAGATAGCAATCATTTCTGATTTAAATTTGAAAAAATAGTTTTAGTATCTGCTTAAAAACCCCCTAATGTCCAAAAAATTTCCACCACTAGAGAGTCCTTTTTGAATGGAGAAACTTTTCTGAAACATCTATTACCTAGGACTTGAAGTTTCGATGCTATTACTTATGTCTCACTTTTTTTTTGAATCCGTCCCACTGTACGGCGGTCCGACGGAACAAAAAGATAGCAAGAATTTCACTATCGACAGTTACCCGCCCCAGGACACGTTATCATGTCGTTGGTTAAGCTGCGTCGCCATGAGCCTCCGGGTCTGCATCTTTTTCGTTGTTCTTGTAGTTTCCAGTCGAGTGCTTTTCTGCAGATCTCGTTCGCTCCTCTCCTCAAAGTGTCCACCGATCCACCTCCATCTACGTTCTCCGATTTTTTGTTGTTGTCGGCCTTTGATAACGTTGACGATGTAGTTGGTCGTTGGATATCAAGTTGTTTGGCCATCGGGTACTAATATATTGCAAACAGCGATTGATAAATATCTGCAGTGTTTGCGTTGTCTACGGATTTTACGCCTGCAACTGAAAATTCGGTTTTTGGATAGTGATCCAAAATATTGAATAACCTCCACTTACTCAACCTGTTGTCTATTGTGAAATTGATGGGATTGTCAGTGTTGATTATCATAGATTTAGTCTTTGCTACGTTGATTGTGAGACTTGCTCATGAGAATTTGTTGGAAGTCATCTAACTTGCTCTGCGCAACGATTCGGCATTGTGCGAACAAGACAGTGTCATCAGCTAGCAGCTAGCAGGCAACTCTCGATTTGGTCTACTGTCAATAGCTCCGATTACTGTCTTACCTGACTTACAGTGAATATATGTTATTGCAATAAAACGTAATCTACGAATTATTCGTTTATAACGTATATCCGGCTAAAATCGATAACAAACGATTTTTTGTAAGTTGTGCTTTTGTTATTGCATGTAATTTGTAAAAAGTTCAGTTTTACAACAAAATTATTGCGTACTTCTAGCACTTGAAATATTACGTTTAAGTACGTTATTTTCAGTGATCGATTCGGTTAATTGAATACAAGGGCGATATTTTTCGACACCTTTCGAACCAACACGTTCTCGCGAACACAACGTATATTAGCGCAGTGAATCAGGTAAAACAGTAGTATCTCATCCGATGAGAAACAGCAGCGATGATAATATGCAGCCCTGGAGTCTCACCCTTATAGGGTCAGACAAAGCGCCATTGTTCAATACATTGCACTGGAACGCCACCTACTGAGCTTCGATTAGATGGACTAGCTTATCTAAAACTAAAGCATAGGCCCGATATTTTGTCGTGATTGAGTCTGTCAAATGCTTTTTCAAAGTCAACGAACACCAATAGAAGAGTCGTGGAATTCGTTGATCTGCTCCAATATGATGCGGAGCTTTGTAACATGGTCTACACAGACTCGCCCAGTTTGCTTCGAGATACGATGGTGGCCTAAAAAGTAAGTCGTCGTAAATTCGGATCTCGATTGGGCGGTGCTTCTGGAATCATTAGTATCGTTGTACTAACCCCATAATTGTCATGTGCTCTAATAACCAGCTGCGAAATCTGCGTCGATAAAGAAGGGTCAAGTCTTAAAGACGCTTATATCCAACAGCTTACTTTTACATGATTGGCCAGTACGGAATCCAATTTGCATCCGCGTCAGAGTACTTTAAGAGTAATATAGAGCAACGTTATGTCACGCCAGTTATCGCTTTCAATTAAGTATCCGTTTTCAGACACCTTGACAAAAATACCTTGTCCGCCGGCAAAGTTATGGTTTCCTACATAAGGCTGACTAGCTGACGCATCATCTGGGCTGACAAAGATGGATCAGCTTTGAGCATCTCGGCTAAAATACAGTATATTGACTAGCGCTCTGTTCAACTTGATACATTGAAGGCGCCCAAGTGGGTTTGAATATTTCCCTACGAAACTTTCTCAGCAACAGTGTTTAGCAGGTTGTTGAAACTCTTTCCTGTCGGTCGGGCAGCATCTGTTGACGCACAACATTGGATTACTGTCAGGTGCTCTAAATCTGACTACAATTATTCTTTCGTTTATCGGTCCCCGCTTCATCAGGGCCGCATGTATCCTAGGCTCAGCAGGAATCCAAATCCTTATTCTCAAGTAGTATTTTCACTTCGTATGTCAGAGTAGAGCATGTCTTGTGTTCGCCAGTATCTGGCCAACGGACCTTGTCAGCCCCCGGATTTCAAGGTTCATTGGCTCAGATAGTCCAGATCGATTTAATCTTTAATTTTCCATAACCTGTTTAATTTTCGGACACAGTAGATTGTCTAAGGTCCCTATTTTGCCGATGGGGCTTATCTTAAACGCAGTGGGCAGGTGCCCATGTCTGTGTACCACAACCTAGGCGTACCCCAGCCGTGAATGTAGGGATAGCAGTTAATCGACAGAAATGGTAGATTTGCTACCATTTCACTATTTCACTATTTGTCTGCCATTTCAGACCGTCCAGCTGTACAATACCCCCGTTATTTCGAAGCACGATTTTGATCCATCTAGTGTCATTCTAAATAGCTTCATCAGTTCCATTGGAAAACCATATTTACGGATTATCTTCCACATTTAATTGCGTTTAATCCCTCTGTGATTCTATAGTTAGCGACATCAGCCGGTTAGTTCTCGATGTAGTCACATCGGATTGATTCCCAATTAGGTCCAGAATTTTTTTTTCTTAATTAGCCTAGTTCAGGTGAAACCAGCATAATATCGAAATTCCTCTAATTGTCATGTTAAGGTAATGAAAACCGTAATAGGCTCTCAACCTAAGCCGCTTGAAATTGTTGTCATTTTGCTTAACTGAATTGTACGCCGCCTTGAAATCTATAGAGAATAGAGAATCTGCAGGATGAACTCCAGCCAACCACGTAGCCAGAAGGGGGGGGGGGGCTTTTGACTGTTTTATATGCATATTTTTTCGTTTAGACCTACAATACATTAAATGTATTGTACTGTATTATATTTATAAGCAGTAAGATATGCACATAATGTATTAGGAACCAAGATATGGCTCCTGGCCCCCACCTCTGGCTACGTGGCTGACTCCAGCAATTGGTCAAGGATCTGCGAAGAGTAAATATTTGAGTCGCCATGCTACTTTCAAGGTGGGCAGCTCTTGGCATTCCTGTACCTCTGTGTTCTGAGACGTAGACGCGCTCAGCATGCGACTCCGAGCATACAGAGACTGCTTCTCGCAACGACTATAAACGTTCGTTTTCTGTTCAACCGTTTGCTCTCCCTCCGAATGATGCCTGAATACCGTTTTCTCCTATAGCCACTCATCTTGCGCAGAGGGAGCACAACTACAAGCAGAGCTAATCTTTTCTTCGCTCTTTATTTTCTCCGTATCCCTAAGAGAATATGGGACAGGCAATTATATGGACTGAAACAATCTGCTCCGTGACCTTGAGAGCAGATATTCGGTAGTGCTCTGGCAGAAAAAGAAAAATGAAACAAAACTGACGCTCACTCGGGGACAGAGCAAAACAGAAAAGCACTGCAAAAGCAACATCTCGTCACTTGTCGGAGAAACTAACATCCGATGGCGAGAGAGCAATTCGATTCGTCTTCTGCGCTTTGCCATCAGTAAAACACCGAGAATTGAGAAAAATTTCAGAGCACGGCAGCAGCCACCTGCACCTCCTGGTTTGGTTCTTCAAATTGGTCGCGCTATGGCACTCGACATTGGAGCAGCCGTTACGCTGCCTTCAACGTTGCGTACCCCTTCTCCCTCCTATGCAGGCGTTTCAATGGTACCAGGAATATTCTTCCACAGCCAATCCACATCTTCTACCACTTAGCCTTCTGGCGCAGGCTTCCGACCAAAACCGGATAGCACCAAGACTTTGCTTTACTTAAACGATTGTGCCGAAATTATTTTAATCTATTACAAGACATGCAAGTTGAGCACTAAATTAATAACGTTGATTGTTTTCTTCTTCTTTTTAACTCTACAGGGGCCACCAGTACAGGCACAGAAACGATTAGGGAGCGGTATAACGATCACACCCAGAAAGCCAAGCAACCAACAGCCACAGCGTAAGAATTTTATAGATAATCACTGCTTCTAGCAAGAGCTTACATCCTAGCGAGCAAATACGGAGCAATGGAAGATTATATTATTTTTAACACATTTGGATTTATACGAGAAAGTTAATACAAAAGTGACTAAAAACATGTTCTACCATTACTCCAAATTTTGCTCCCGAATTTTCCGTGAGATTTTTCGTGCAGTTACTAACCTTTCACTTTGCCTACTTTTTGCAGAGAACGTCGAAGTAGTGGAAATCGAATGAACCCTAGCATCATCATCCAGCAAGCTGATTGCAGAGTAGTCCAGAGAATCCTACCGGAACACAACGACTTGCTGCGGTGTGTTACCATTATAGTACACTTTCCTGTTAGATTATAGAGGCAATAATGGGGTGAACGGGGTCCCGCCCTGCCGGAAATCCAGT
This sequence comes from Sabethes cyaneus, assembly GCF_943734655.1. Taxonomy (NCBI): domain Eukaryota; kingdom Metazoa; phylum Arthropoda; class Insecta; order Diptera; family Culicidae; genus Sabethes; species Sabethes cyaneus. The sequence goes on from NC_071355.1 coordinate 229,245,625, forward strand.
GGAAGACGAGTTTTATTACAACATATTTTAAGAAGCAACCTTGATACAGGAAACCAAAACTAATTTAAAAATAACTGTACAATAACTCGCTTGAAGACAAGATTTCTCCTGGTAATCATCTACAGATTAATGCTAGCGGAAAAATTAATATGCTTTTTAGAGCATTTAAAACAGGAATCGTCGCACAATGACAACTGCAAAATTTAGTTTTGCCATAGTTTTTTTTAAACAAAAATAAAAAATATTCAATTCGTAGCATGTTTTGTCAGCCGAATAGGTTCTTTTAGAAACCAGTTCAATAATGACAGAACAGTCAGTATATTGTGTACATAATCTTCTTGTCTTAACAATAGACAACCACTATTTATTTCGTTTTAAATTATTTTGTGACAGAAAATCAATCAATGTGGAAGCTAACGTAGAAGAAAATCAATTCATATAAATGTGAATGTGAATGTAGAGATGCAACGATTGATGTTTCTTTTCATCATACCTAATAATTAAGATATAGAAAGTGTAAATAGTGAAACGTACACTAAAGAGGTAATCATTTACTTTTAAAATGGCAATATATTATGTACATTTGTTAATAGCATTTGTGATTCCACAGAAGGTACTGATAATAAACATGATTCAACTTGTGATACATGACAAGTCAACTATATATTTCGCTTTCGGTTTTGAAGAGTTTACACCTACAATTTTTTTTACAGGTTACCGCTTTTGGTAATTCGCTTCATGTTGTTTCTCGTGTTTCAGCATGTTACTCCGTTTCGTAAATTCTTGACAGCAAAAGCGACACGCATACGGCTTGATGCCACTGTGTGTGCGCAAATGTTGCTTGTGGCCTGAAGCGTGGGCAAACTGCTTGGAACAGTACTTGCATGTGTATGGTTTCTCTCCAGTATGTACCCTTGCGTGTACCTCCAAGTAGTTAGGAGTCTTGAAGCGCACTCGGCAAATCGGGCACTCGAACCTAGCCCGTTGTTCCGACGGGATACTGTGCAGTTTCATGTGTGTTTGCAGATTGCCTTTACTGCTGAAATGTTTCTGGCATATGGAACACTCAAATCGTTCGCTTCGTTCGTGATCTTTTTCGTGGTTCTTTAAAGAGCTTCGCTGCATGAATGTTTTCCCGCAACGCGTACACTGGTATGGTCCAATTACATCCTGCTTCACACCGCTGTGATATTTTCGTTCGTGGAAACGAAGCATGATTTGTTTAACAAATGTTTTGTTACATTGCTGGCATCGGTACATCTGGTTTATCGTGTTACCGTATTTATGTCTGTCAAATGCCTCCTTACTAGAGTAACTGCTGAAACAAATTCCACATTCGAATGATTTGAGCCCAGTCGTCAATCGATCTGGCTCATGAACCTGTTTCGAATGTCGCAGCAGTTGGTCCTTCGAATTAAATTTTTGACGACAGCCGCAACATTGATTTGAACTAAGCTTTCGAATGGTTCGGGTTTGCCGGTCGAGAAATCTGTCACGAAAATGCTTGCCCAAGGATGTTTTATTGGAGTAACGCTTGAAACATATTTCACATTCGAATGGTTTAGTTTCGTCGCTAACCACTCTACTGGCTGCATGTTCCACCAATGAGTGCTTCTTCAACTGGTCCAAACTCTCGAAATCCTGCCGACATCCACAACAACGGTGTTCTACCGGATTTATCTGCTCAGGCAATCGAACCCCCTCTGCCGACGTCGCCATCCGTTTATGACGATTCAGCGACGACTTGTTAAAGTATCTTTTAAAGCACATATTACATTGAAACGGTTTCTTGGGATCGTCATCCGTTTTCTCTGGTTCATGAACTAGCTTTATGTGTTCCGTCAATGCATCAACAGTCTCAAAATCTGTTCTGCAGGCGCAACATGTTGTCGACACTACAGAAGTTTGCAGATTGTTAGTTTGCCTTTCTTCGCACGGTTCTTCTGGAGTTTCGCCTTCTGTATCGTTGCTGGCACTATCAAAACCTTCTAAATCATCTGCGTCTCTGAATTCATCAGTGTTTTCTTCAACATTTTGCTTTGCGGTTACAATTTGACGTAATTTTTTATCAGAATCTCGGCATTGCATAATTATACAGAACGCAATGTACAATCCTTCCACGCACCGTTCGCAGCAATTTTTGGATAGAAAATCCGGTTGGTCAATCTAAAAACGCATTCGAAGTTAGCCAAGTTAGCTTATAATATTAACAAAACAAAAATACCTCAACACCAGCACAGGCAGTTATCATCTTTTCTATCGAAACGTTTTCGATTTCATAACTGATAGGAATCAGATCTCCGCTCGAGTCGCGAATACAGATCCGACACCAACTGTCCATTGTGACGCCGAGCCGGGTGCAGACGCCTCAAACCTGATTCCGGATTATTTATATGGACGGCTTTAAAATCAAAAAAATATCTAAAAGCGATGTAAATTTTCTGCTCTCAGTCAACAACAACAGAACAGAATAAAGTGAATATTATTGTCTACCTCTTCTTCTTCTTTGTTTTTGTTTTGATATAGTTGACAGCTTTTTGGTCATTCACATAAATGACGTAAAATACGCCAAATTCATTTTGCTGTCATTCGATTCGCGTTTCGCAGAGGTTGGCAAAGGGGCAAAGCCGAAACTGGGTACCTACTACATTCCATTTTCTAAACTTGACCTTCTGTTTTTGTTCAACAGACTTTAAACAAATAAATAATCTAGATTCGAACATACGACGACTCGCTTGTTAGGCCTTCGAGTACGGGTAGAAGCAGAAGGTTAAGTGGACATAAACGACTAAAAATTAAAAAAAAAATCGCCTTTTTTTAGCTCAGATTTTGATTCAGGCGACTTTTTCGCTTGCTAACTTTGTAATCATTCGACCACGGGAAGCAAGGATAGACTGGAAGTCGAAAGACCCGCCGGGTATTTGAGATTAAGGGCTTCATTTTACAATATTCCAAAGACAATAAATTAACAAAAAACACAGCATCTACTCAAAAACCATGACAGCGCTACAAGGACAGTAAACCAAAATAATTATTTTAAGTTATTATTTATTCAATCGGTTTTCCTTCCCAAGACATAGCATGGTGAACAAAATTTCTGTAATAAACTTGGTTGTGAGTTGCCACTTTTCAATTCCTTGGGCACAGGGTACTCACCGCTCACTGCATAGATCTTGCTTCATCTAGATTCGTAGAGAACAATCGATCTAATAAGCGTCAAGTAAAGGTAAACTTTATACGAGGGCTTAATCTGTGTGACCGCAAATGCTTGTGAAGCACACAATAAGCACGACTTCCGCTGACAGTAGGCTTCCGAATCTCACGGTCGATGGTATCACACGCAGCTTTGAAATCAATCACAAAATTTCGCCGAACCTGAACTTTATGGAGGATTAGACGCAGCGTCATTACTTGGTCCGCCACTGAACATCTTTCAAAGTTCAAACTTGTTCACTTACATACTTTCACTTTACTTTTATATTTTCTGCGACAACCCGCTTATCGAATCTGGACCGAATTTAATGTCGTCTCCAAGGTTCTCGGTCTTCGGATGCGGACTCTCCAGTCGCCCCTAACACTGATGCCCCTAAATCTAGTCACTGATTGATTGATTGATTAAAAATGATTTGGGAGAGCAGTTTTAGGCAGCATCGTGAACTGCGATCGCGCGATAATTCTCATAGTCCAGCTTGTTGCCTGTGACTAGCTCTCGGGCTTTCTCTATCGCCATAGTTCTCTGCTTGGGCGCCATTAAAAAGGTGTTCATAGAGGTTCCGTTTCCACCTTTCAGTTACCTCATGATCGATCATCAAGGTAATACCATTAGTATTTGTACATATTTCGGCTCGCGCAAAAAGCTTCCAGTTCAGTTCAGCGTTCAGTTTTTGATAGAACTTTTAGTTTTCCGGAAATGATGCAGCTGCTTCAACTTCGCATGCTCCTGGTCCTCCAAGCAACGTTTTTCCTCCCGGAAGATTTAACTACGCTGCATCTTATCGGTTAGATGACCTCTCGGAAAGCTCCCAGGCAACAAGTCTCACAGTCAATGTAGCAAAAACTAAGTCTATGATAGTGAACACTGACAATTCCACCAAATTCACAGTAACGGGACAACAAGTTGTGCAGATAGACGCCTTTCAATATCTTGGTAGCCAAACAACGCCCAATGGTGGTACCAAGACTGATATAGCCACACGGATCAGGAAGGCCAGGGGTGCCTCTGCAGGTCTGCGAAACATTTGGCGCACAAACCAGATCACTCTACATACGAAAACCCGAATCTTTAATTCAAACGTTAATTCCGTACTGCTGTATGCCTGCGAAATGTGGTGCGTCTCAGCGGAGACAACGCAAAAGCTACAGGTATTTATTAACTGGTGCCTGCGATATATCATTCGTGCCTGGTGACCTGACAACTGGATATCCAATGAGGAACTCCATCGTCGCGTCGGTCTCATCAACGACCGATAGCCACAGCGGACATTAACACATAAGTAAGTAAGTAACTAAGCAGCTCATCAAATTTTATATAAGGATTCTGTAGAGCATGGGGCCCTAAAAGTTCGGATGAAATACATTATATGAGTATGTATTTTTCGGAACTTGGGCCCCAACAGGTCAATTTTGGGTAACAAATAATTTAAAATTTCAATTAGTTACATGATTTCGTGAGTCACGGGGCCACAACAGTGCAATATTTATAAGCAGCAGAATGAGTTCGACTAAAATAGAAATTTTACTTAAAATTGCGGACATTCAATCTACTCATATGAGTATGATATAAATCTCGGCGCCCCAAATATTTTTTGGAGATTGGCGCCCAAAGTTTGAACCATATAATGATAAGGATTTAAATAAACATATGATCGGTGTTGAATCAGATCGGATAAAAATATACGTTCATGACAGCAAACGCTCCAGAATTTTTTAAGCTACATTTTATTCTAATCAGATTACATAAATGTTGCAAACAGCCAGAGTTATGAGATGATTTTGACCGATTGATAGTAGTAAACCACACATAGCAGCAAACCTTGAACGCGTTTTTATCCAAATCCAAGTTTTGTCACTTTGTTCGGTCTGATTTAACACCGATATCAAACCGGGCGATTCTGAAAAGCTGCAGAAGTTAATAGGATCGCAACACTAGCATCGCAATTGTCCTGTACTCTAACGGCTGACTACGAAGATTGTCGAATGAAAAAAATCAGAAGATCATGTTCCGAAAGCGAAATGCAGTACCAAGGCTTTGCTTTGCTTCGCATATCAATCGGAACTGCCGTATTCACGCCGCGGTGATCAAACTGAAGCTTCATGAGATGTATATTTTTCACCATTTGGAGAGATTTCTATCGTGACACCTGACGGAAACAGGGAGGCTACGGTGGGTCAGCCATGTCATAAAGATGCTGAGTGACTACGCCGCGAAATCTGTTCTCTTCAAGAATCCCGCCGACGCCGGAAATAGAGGAGCCCAACGTGCTAGATGGCACGATTAGGTCGGATCTGATTTGCGAGTGTCGAGACGCTCAACGAAGCTCTTAATACATCACGAGTCAACCCGGCTCCAAGCTGCTAGAGGAAAAGGATTTGCATTAGTAAAACTAACGCTCTTTTCTGGGGGAAGGTCTACACCCTCCGGCATTTTTTCAACCGTTTCAGTTCATTAGTAATTAAATGGAAGCTAGTGCATGAGAGTCTTATGAAAGAAGTTCATATAAAATTTGCACAATTTTTCTAGAGTAGAGTTTGATATTAATCAGCAGGATCTTTGTTTCTGACAGTTCCATATTTATACATTTGCTGCATTACAGTCAAAGTTTCTGTATAATCTCCTATTTTTGTGTTTATTTCTTTGTGACTTGTGACCTGCACATGCTCAATACCTTCGCGGCCTACCGCTGAGATACGTACATCATTTTCCAATCTCCGATTGACCAAGTACCCATACCGATACACTACCCGATGATGACGATCATCGCCTAATCTATCCTACACCGGTATCCTACCACACGACACTGAGCATTGGCCAATCGATCATATTGTATAAATTGTTGATCAACTGTGAATAAACATTAGTTTTAAATCAACCATCAACCGATGTTGTTGTATCCGACAATTGAGGAAAAAAATTTCCTACGAAAGAAAGTCCAAAATCCCGGAAATACTTCTTGTAAAAAAAATATGCACGCTTTAGTATAATTTTTTCTCCAGATTTTTTTCTGCAGAAAAATTACAAAACGATAACATTGGTCAAAATACGAAACATGCTTATTCGTAAAAAGTCCATGCAAAATAGTAAAGATATTTAACTACTAATCTACGAATTTCAATAAGATACTCGACGAAGGAGCATAAGCAGTATTACCATAATAATTCAAAATTATAGACGCAGTGGTAAGGGCAAGCAACAGAAGAGGTGCAGTAGGATTATTTTCGTCGACAAGTATTGTTTCTTGTTACAATAATTCTTAACTTTTTATATGGTGTGCGAAACTATCCGAGAAATGATTTATTTTAGATCAATTTAAGAAAAATAAAATGTTGAACAAAAAAATTTATATTTGGCATGCAAAATTGTCGCGCCTTTTTTGAATCATTTCTAAAATGAGTTATACGAAAAATTGGATACAAATCTACCTACTAGACTTCAAAATTTTTTAAATGCAACCAAGAACGATAAAACAGCCAGCGTGTGAAAATTGGCATATTTTTCAATTTCCACATTCACTTCAACGTGACTAAATGCTTACTAACGATGACTTTCGTTTTTGGTTTTTAATAAATCCAGGCTCCAACCCACACCATTGAAGCTACTCCGCTAAGCTCCCATTGATATGTTTGTCTTTTTTGGTTGCCTAGCATATCCGCATTTATCACTGAAAATCTGACCATTCAGCATTAAACAGCAAACTGTTCAGCGTGTATAAAAACACCTCACCGCGTTCAGCGAACCATCAGTTTAGTGTACGGCATTGAGTTAATCAATCGTTTTGCAACAACATTTCTAGCTGGATAATGGCCCCGATTGTGCTTTACCATTTTCCGATTTCGGCACCGTCAAGGTCGGTTTTGCTGGTGATGCGCAACCTTGAACTAGACGTTGAGGTAAGTGAAAGAAGTCGCATCAATTTTTTTGCTGTGTCATGCTGACCTAGCGTCGATCATATAGTTAACTTTAACAGATTTATTTTATATATTTGATTCAGAAAATAGATTGCGTAACCAGTTAATTTAAATAGAATTATTGGTCAAGCATTTAAGTAAAATGTAGTCATATTCATGCTTATTTTCGCACTTTAGTTTTCGTTAGTTTTTCAATGTTTGAGTTGGAGTGAGTTAATTAATATTTCATTGCTATTTGAATTTCTAGAAAAATAGATTAACACTTACCTGTTGTAAAATTACAGATCAAAATTCTCAATCTCATGGCCGGCGAACACATGCAACCAAGTTTCCTCAAGATCAATCCCCAGCACACGGTACCGACGATTGTTGACGACGACTATATACTCTGGGAATCCAAAGCAATCGTAACGTATTTGGTGGAGCAGTATAAGCCGGACAGTGCACTTTATCCTGCTGATCCGAAGGTGCGCGGTATCATAAACCAGCGGTTGTACTTTGACTCGACAGTCCTCTGGGCACGTGTATTCTCTGCCGTTGCACCGCTGATGCGTCAGGGAGCCACTAATATACCACAAGATAAAAAGGACTCTATCAAGGATGCGTTGAAAACGTTGAATGATTACCTCGACGGACAAAACTGGGTGGCAGGTGATAAATGCTCTGTAGCTGACCTCTGTTTACTCGCTAGCGTTTCCACCCTGGATGTAAGTCAATCTATTCGAAGAGGTTAGAAAAACTACTAATTTCTTTTACAAATTTTAGAAAGTCGGGGTGGATTTAAGCCAGTTTGCTAACATCGTGGCGTGGTACGATCGCTGTAGTTCTTTACCCGGTTACGACGAAAACAACGAAGGCGCCACTGGTTTCGGTAACGCCATTAAATCAAAGCTAGATGAACCATTTTAAATGTATTTAGCTTAGCTTTTCTTTGACGCTTATATTTATTAGATGATTTATCTAAGTTAAAATACACACAGTATTTAACGTATACAAGTTTAGGTTATATTTAAATATTAACCAACATAGGAAACGTGCGCTTATAGAGCACTCAAACCATAACTACAGATAGTATTTAATTTTAGAAATAATCAGCAGTTATTATATTATATTACTACCATAAAATCAGTAATCAATCAGGCCACCATCTGGAAAAGTTCACAGTTCCTATGGCCGCGAACAAAAAGAAATTATTTTTCGAATCAATAAATTATCATGAGAATCAATACCTGATACGTGTTATACGCCGGTTGAACTACAGTACAGAATACAGAGAAAGCCGTTCATTTTTTCTCTACTGGATACATTTGTTCGACGGTTCATATCAATGAGACAATGTTATGTTATGTTTATGTATTGTTAGATTTTGATATTACCTATGCTGGGTTTGGTTGAAATGAACAAATTGTAACTGTTACTTCGTTACGTTACTTTCGAATGCAGGCTCCAATTCAATACTTTTAAATCAATCTGAAAATAAAAGCAAAATTACTCAAAATAATGCCCCAGTATACTTTATCATTATGTATGCAGCTGAACCCAGGACAATGAGAAAAAATGCACATAAAATATTTAAATGTTTTGATGCCAGTGTGAGGTACAAGTCTTATGATATAAGGCCATTACAAATATTTTTTAAAGTTTTTGTCCTTCGGATGTTGTGAAACCCGAATCTATTCTTGCTTTTCATATATCCGTTATTATTTTTCATGCAAAAACCTTCCAAAATAGAGTCAAAATCGAACAAAATTTTTTTTGTCCATTTTCGGAAATTACATTATTTGTACTTCCACTTTTGTTTTGCGTTTAACACTCCGTAAAACTCCTTTTTCGAGTTCTTTAGACTGTAAAACCCATAAATAAATTGATTTTTGTACAAAAAATTTTTACTCAGGTTCTACAAATTTTTTTTTTGCTCCACGATTTTTAGAGCCAATTTTTAAGGGCGGGGGGACAAAACCTTTTAAAATAATTTGCCAACGTCCTAACTGAAAAAAATAACATTCTGCTTATTCCTAACGATAAGCGACGACATATTAGCGGTTATTTAACGGCAACCGTGATCGTCAAAATGATTTTGATACCATGAAAACCGTGGTTTGATATCGTCCACGATGCTGATACAGTGCATTTTACTGCTTAGAGCGCTGTTTAGCAATGGTGGTGAGCGCTGCAACTAAAATATGCCTTTCTCTTTGGGATATCCTGGCACACGTTTCAAAGGTTTCAAATCTTCCTTGGAAAGCAAGCCTTTCACTTGAAAGCATATTTAGCTTGAGAAAATCAGCGGCTTACTTTAAAAATACGGGTTTGCTTTCAGCTGTTGAACTGAACGCATATAAACTGTACAAGAAAAATATCACATTCCCAATAACCTTTCGATCAATCGCGTTACTTACCGTTTTTAAAAGAATTTTTTAATAACACGGTTTCTCTTACTTCGACGACAGCCGACATCTTTCAATTCGACTGCAACTATTTTGCGCTTCATAGCACGGGTCATCACAGGTTCTCGACTTGGAAATGGCGAACTGGATACAACTTCCACCACAACAACCGGAGAATTGGCCGTGCTCGTCACTACTTTCTTATCCTGTAACATATTAGCTTTAAAATTCTCATAAGTAGGTTCCACGATGGTCGCATCGTTCGACGATAGTGTATCGGTGACAATGGATGAATTAAATTCTTGAGTGTCACCAACAGGATCATACTCTATCAACGAGCATAATGTGCTATACTGTCCGCTCTCTTGTGAGTCGAAATCGAACTGAGATTCCTTAGCATCTAATAGGCTGTCCTCATGGATTGGTAGCTGGAGCGATTCTTCGGTTGACTCTTCTTCTTCATCTGAACAAAATATACATTACTAGATTACTTTTTTGCTTAAATTGTTTAAAATTACCGTATGGAACGTTGTGTGAATCGATCAATTCTGATGCAAATAACTGAGAACTTCCTTCCGTATAACTGCGAGACTCTTCTTGTGTCGTGGAGAAATCGTTTTTATTGCGCAAATTGTCTTCTTCAAGCTCCCGTAAGACGTCTATTTCAGCTTTGGCTATATTTAAACGCGACGATGGTGACGTCTTTAATTGCTTAAGTTTAAACTTCAACCGTTGTTCTTCGATAATACTCATCGACCCGGTACTTGCATCTTCGTAGGGATCTTCTCCAAAAATACTGGAAGCACTTTTGGTGCGCGAACTGTTTTCTTCAAGCTCACGTAAGAGGTCTATTTCGTCTTTGGCTATATTTAAATGTGACGATAGTGTGGTCTGAGATTGCATTTTCGGTTCGTACTTAATTCGTTGTTCAGCGATAATACTCTTCGATCCGATACTTGAACCCTCGTACGGATCATCTCCAAAAATACTGGATTTATTTTCGGATTTCACTAAATCAACAACGGGTTGTTTCAAGGCATGGGTAATTCGCGAGAAATAATTGTCGAAAGGGTCGTAAATCTGGTTGAGATTGTTTTCGACGGTTGAAAAACTAGCCTGGGAATCCGAATCAAACTGAGAATCAATTTGACTGAATGGCTCACCAAGACTAGTCGTAAGACCTTTCTTTTTAAATTCAGCCCAAGCTAATCTTTTTTCCAGCTCAGTAAGATCCTTTTCCGTTTTATTGTCCAGCATCATTTCATGGGTGTGATATCGATAGATGAGCTTGGGATATTTCCACAGTAGCACGGATAGAAGATCATCTTCGGCAGGAGGAGGATCCTCGCGAGCAGCCATATCCACACGTTCGAAATGATACAACTCCTCTAGTTCCGCCATATTATAGTTTCGATCGACCTGTTTCTTGTCCGCCACTCGATGACTTGTTGCTTGTTTAGTAACTGCACGAGAGTATACTTTTTCTTCCATTGTATGCTACAAGATCAAATTTATGAAAATATCCGCTATACATTCACCTAGTCTATACTTACAACTGCCAGTAACCGATAAATGTAACAAGTTTTCGTTTGACCCAAACGGTAGATGCGGAAGATTCCTTGCTGATCAACAGCGGGATTCCAAGAAGTATCCAGAATAACTACCCGATTAGCACCAACTAAGTTTATGCCCTGCCCACCGGCCTTAGTCGAAATCAAGAACACACGTGTTATACGGTTATTCAAATCGTTAAATTTTGTAACCATTTCGTGGCGGGTAGATTTAGCCGTGCCTCCGTCAATACGATAGTAGTCCATTCCTGGGCGCCACGGCCCACGAAAACGAGATAATCCATGGAGTTCAGCCTTCGGATTTGCGTCTTGTTCATCGATTTTCTTCATGAAATATTCTACCATGTTTAGAACCATTACAAAACCGGAAAATATCAAACATTTTTCACCGCGCTCTTGGCACATTTTCAAAATTTCAAACAGTAATAACATCTTATTACTTGGGAAAATTGATTCAAGATCATCTGCACTGATAAACTGCTTCCACCAGGCGTTAGTGATAGAACGGCAATTGTCGTCGGCATCTTCGTCTTCAGAGCTGCTATCAAAACCGCGTACGGTACGCTTTTTATCTACAATACCATACTTTCTCTGTAAAAAGATAAGTAAAGATTTTCCATAATTAAAGTACCATTTACTTATGTTTCCAACTGTTTACCTTCATAGCATTTTCCCAAGCTTGCTCCAATACGATTGGATGAGTCCAAATCTTACGCAGAAAAGTATAATCTTCCAGCAAGTTTAAACCACCAATATCCCGTTTAAATGGATATCTTCGCAGGTAGTCTTCATACAAATCTTCCTGTACCGGTGTTAGGGGCACGTATATGACGAAATCATATTTCTTGGGCAAAAACTCCTTTAGTACAGAAAACTCCTTACGATGAACAAATTCTGTTAGATGTTTATGAAGTATGTACGACTTCATTTTCATTAATTTTATTTCAACAGGATTAGAATCTTTGTGTTGTCCTTCTTTAATCGGTTTGGCGTAGTGTTCGTTGAATTCGCGCTCGTTACCCAAATAGGCAGGCTTCACAAAACTCACCATACAAAAGTACTCATTCAGATTGTTCTGAATTGGAGTACCAGTAAGAATGATTCTTCGTTTTGTAGCAACTTCGGCTAATGCTAGGTTGGTCATCGACTTTCGGTTTTTTATTATATGGCCCTCATCAAGAACGATCAAGTCCGCACCCGGATTGATCAAATAACGACGAACATCGGCACGAATGCGGTCGGATTGTTGCTCCCCATGCTTATTCTTGGAATCGTAGAAGACTAAGGAACGGTACGCTTCGTAGCCAATTAACAAACAACTAGCGGTTTTGCCTGACACGTCGAAGAAACTCTTCAAGACATCCAGTTTTTTGTAAATGTTGCTGAAAGTACAGTATGTTGTGGATGGAATATTCTAAAGTTATGAGAAACACTTACGATGCATCCGGGAAATATGAAATAAGCAGGCGCACGTTGCAATCCACATCTGCGAGCCAGTCGCGAAATTCTTGGTTCCAATTCATCACAGTGCTTTTTGGACAAACAATTATGATACGTTTGGTGTCCATTTGTGAATAGCTGATTACCGTGTTTATTAAAGCAATCACTTGTAGAGTTTTGCCCAGGCCCATACAATGAGCTAGAATGCAACCCGATCCTTTGGACTTCTTACTATCCAATGCATTTGCGTAGCAGCAATCGTACATGAATTTTACTCCTTCCTTTTGGTGAGGTTTCATTCTTGTTACCAGTGCAGGGTGCACTCTAATGAAAGTTTTTTTCTCTTTATCGTAATCCAATATTAGCTGATTAGAGGTCAGCTTCTCATCATAACGTTCCAGACGTTGTTGTAATTCCAAATTATTCTTACAAACCTTCTTTACTCGAGAGCTTTCCTCTCGAATCGCTCGTTGGGTAACCCAAGACATCTCGTTGACACGAAGACGCATTTCGATTTCTCGTTTCATCAATGATAGCTCTAGATTTTCCCCTGTAGGATGCTGACGAACGCTAAACCTTGGAAGATGCGGAACACTAAATAATATCTCATCCGACGTCGGTGGTCGATTGGGGTTTGGATCATCAGTGGCAAACTTGGATTGTGCCGATTTTGCGGGCAGCTTTGTACCGGATTTCTTCGATGAAGTTGCCATGAAGGGATTAAAAATTTCATCTTCGAATTTCTCAGCATCATAATTTTCGGAATTCTGAGTTTTACAAAATTTTTCTGCTGGTACTGATTCTAGTTCTGGGACTAATAGTGATTCCGCCATATCCAAACATGATGCTTGAATATCTGCAGTTTGCTTAGGCGGTTTTATCGGATTAATTTTACCTTTATCATGAATTTCACCGAATTCCGGTGGATCGGTGTTGTGGCTTACATTACATGATTGGGGAGTAAATATGTCATCATTGATTACCGAGTCATTCTGCGAATCACCTTCTATTGCATTATTGGTCTTTAAATCCATACATGAATGAACAGGATCGGGAAACGTGTCGGCACTGATTACTGAATCAAAACTCGAATATTCTTTCTCTGTGTTATTTACTCCAGGGAAGGGCTTGTTATTAGATAAAGAGCAACAATTTTGGCCGGTGGCCTGCGGTATCTCGTCTGTGAATAACGTTGCTTGGTTCGTTGAACATGGTTCAGCTGCGTCACAAAGAGCATCTACCTTTTTAGTGCTAGCAATGGCATAATTGTGCTCAGAATCCGCTAAGTCAGTTGTTGTCTTTGTTGAAAGCATGATAAAGTTCACAACGTTCACAATCAATTTAATTTTAATTCACACATTAAATAATTAGTAGACACATGACGCACAGGACATCTCCTACAACGGCAAAGCCAGCAAAAAATAAAATCAAATCAAAATGACGAATGACCACGAAGCACAACTCACGAACTGTCAAAGACGCTATAATTTCCTATAAAATGTTTTGTAAGAGCGTGCTCCAAGCAGTGATGCCATTTTTCTGCTTGTTTTATAAAAAATCGACTGCAGGTCAAGTAGCGGAAAATTTGTCCGAAATCTGCATCCATTCCTGGTTCGGGTATTGAAAAATATAAATTTTCGGGTTGGGCTTCCCAATTTTTTTAACCGAGTGTGGGCTGTGGGTGGGGTTATGGGATGGTATTTAAATGTTCATACTCGACCTTCTCTATCATACCCGAAGGGTTGGGTATCAAAAAAAAAAAAGAATTACGGGTTCGAGTCGGATACGCGTTTCTAATTTTTTGTCTCTATCGGGTACGGGTCCGATTCGGATATTTAAAATTTTATTCAATTATACCCAACCATCATATCTACCGCAGTCTGTCGAGCTATTCGCGTTGACGGGGTTCTTGATATTTTTGTGGTATTTGTGCGAGAAGAGGAAGGTATATTTTTGCTTTGGTCAATACAGTCAATACTAATAGAATGACAGTTTGGTATGGGATTCTGTGTAAGTGCGAACAGATCCAACACAAGCAGCTTTCAACTTTACTCGCTACTATAGCGAACAATCTGATAATTAGCTAGTGAGCATGATGACACTGGGCGAGTTTACGATCAGCACGCCAATTCACTTGTGCGCAGCCTGTAAATTCGCTTTATCGAGAACCATTATTTTCTCTAGCGGTTTGTTCATTCTCTCTTGCAAATCGGTTTGGGCCGTTTAGGCGGATCGGTACCGGTTCGCTTACCCAAAGTTTATTCATAGCAAGCCACACTCGTACGGCTGTTGATAAAGATCCGTTAGTTCTGGAGTGTGTTCGCAGGTTTGTTCACTCACACATTGCCATTTCTAATGATGAGCCGTGGAAAAATTGTAACGCGATTGAAAAAAGTATGAAAATTATGTCCACATCTGTCAAATTCGGAAGTGTTTTTACTTGCGTTTGTTAAGAATTGGAATATTTTTTAGAAAAAACGATTACATAGTGTTATTTTCCTCTTTTTAAATGTTCTCTGTGTTGCTGCGACGACTGTAGTATTATCATACGTATTTTCTGATGAGCGTGTTGTAGCTTTTTCGGTGCACCAACTTTGGAAGTAGGGTGAAAGCGAAGTAGTAGAAGAATAGTGGAACAGCTTCCCTTCAAAAGTCCACGAGAGAGTACGTTTGGCAAGGCCCGACCAACGCGGCAGCATAATTGACAAAAATTACCAATGCCCCAACCGGATACGGACACCGAGGGCAACAATAAAATGACAATGAACGACGACGGAAACGGAACAGTTGTGAACAGCAGCTCTGGCACTACAGCTAACAACAATTCATTGCCGATAAGTACTGCACCTGCAGCTGCGACAAATGGAACTAATGGTGGCGGAGGAACGGGACTTGCTGGCGCTAATAATAATGGAAACAGGCAAAATAATTTTGATACACGACCAACTAGTAACAGTAGCAATAGCAGCTCGAACTTTGGGTTTATTATCCCCAAATCGAACGAAATTGAAACTTTACCGCAATTGAAAGACACATCCCAAAGCGACCGGGAAGAGTTATTTATTCAAAAGCTACGCCAGTGTTGTGTTTTATTCGATTTTACCGAGCCGTTGAACGATTTAAAGTACAAGGAAATCAAACGGTGTGCTCTACAGGAAATGGTTGAGTATCTGAGCAGCCAGCAGCAGATAATCACGGAACCGATCTATCCGGAAGCGATACAAATGTTTGCTATGAATCTTTTCCGTACACTGCCGCCTTCATCCAACCCTAATGGAGCCGAGTTCGATCCGGAGGAAGATGAACCAACCCTGGAAGCAAGCTGGCCGCATCTGCAGTTTGTTTACGAGCTTTTTCTTAGGTATTGAAATATATTTTATCTTAAGACGTGCTTACGTTGCTTGTTTAGCTCTAAACTCTACTGTTGTGATATTTGGAGATACATAACCTGATTACAAGTGGACTATTTCTTATATTTTAGGTTTCTCGAGTCTCCGGACTTCCAACCTAGCGTCGCCAAACGATATATTGATCATGGTTTTATTCTCAATCTGTTGGAGTTATTTGATTCAGAAGATCCCCGTGAAAGGGATTTCCTAAAGACGGTTCTGCATAGAGTTTACGGAAAATTTCTTGGCTTGAGAGCATTCATTCGAAAGCAAATCAACAACATTTTCTATAAGTTCATATACGAAACTGAACATCACAACGGGATTGCAGAGCTCTTAGAGATTCTTGGCAGTATTATCAATGGTTTCGCTCTTCCACTCAAGGAAGAGCACAAGCAGTTCCTGCTCAAAGTATTACTTCCGCTGCATAAGGTCAAAAGTTTGTCTGTCTATCATCCCCAACTAGCTTACTGTGTAGTTCAATTTTTGGAGAAAGATCCTAGTTTGACCCAACCTGTTATCAAATGTTTGCTAAAGTTTTGGCCTAAAACGCATAGCCCCAAGGAAGTGATGTTCTTGAACGAGCTGGAAGAAATTCTGGATGTGATTGAACCGGCCGAATTTCAGAAAGTAATGGAACCACTGTTTCGTCAAATAGCTAAATGCGTTTCGAGCCCACATTTCCAAGTAGCGGAAAGAGCATTGTATTACTGGAATAACGAATACATCATGTCCTTGATATCAGAGAACTCGAAAGTCATTCTACCGATTATGTTTCCAGCTCTAAACAGCAACTCCAAAACACACTGGAATAAAACTATTCACGGACTGATCTATAATGCTATCAAATTGTTCATGGAAATGAACCAAAAGCTGTTCGATGAGTGTCATAGAAAGTACAAGGCCGAGCAAGAGAACGAGCAGGAGAAGTTGAATCGACGAGAAGAGCTGTGGCAACAGGTAGAAAGTCTTGCCCGGCAGCATCCGACTTACGAACAGTTTTCTCTTATGGAAACCGATGGGACTGGTTCTGGCGAGCTGGCTCTCGCTGCCGAAGGACCCTCTGCTGTGTCTGCTGCGAACAGTACGGATGACTCATTTATATCGCGATCCTACAGCATAACACCTATGGCTCAGCAGAAGACATAATCCAAAAACGAACCGTTCCGATTTTCTGGTACGTCTCTTTAATTTTGCCTGTTTTTAGCAAGTATGTACCTTTTTTAAACATATAAACGAGTGAACGCAGTGGATATGCAGTTTGAGAAAGCGAACCGTAAACATGTTTTAACATCTAAGATGAAGCAAAATAAAGGAATAATGAAACTAGGTAACACAAAATGTAAACAGTTTACTACACAAAACGCAAAACGGAGAGCCGGTTTTGAAAATTTTATTAGGACTGCGAAAACAACCGAAATATTATTCTCATATAGGTAATAGACAGAGCTAGGTACGGCAATTAAATTGGTTTTTTTTTTTTTTTTTTTTTTTGGTATATTTAAATTTAAATTGGTATATTTGATAGATATGCTTCTGCTGCGGTAACAAGTAGCCACGCTGCAATCGGTGAAATTCGTACTAGAAGGCATTACGACACTCTATAGGTTACTTTTCGTTTCCGTTATAAAATTTACGAGACTCTGTTGTAGATTTTAGGTTCCTTCAAACGGTTGCACCGATTAACGGAAGCGACCATGTTTATTATTATACACCTATTACCACTACTCTTTCTTCTCTTAATGACAGAAGACTCTATCTGTGCTATTACTGTTTACATAGAATGCAACACAAATACTATAAATAATATATACAAATAATAAATGCTACTTTATACAATTTTGACGCATGGGAGCTCTGAAGGACGATACAAAGCTACAATCGTACGAGTCAGTTCAAAATGCTTACTTAAGTGAAATCTTTCGACATAGTGATGAGCAAAAACGTCACATAATTCACATAGGATGTATTAACAAATTGAAGATGATTTAAAAGTCATGTATTCGCGTTACAAGTATTTCACCATCAGAACACCGTGAGACAGGACATCAATTCACAAAGGTTAAAAGCAATCTCATTTGCTGTGAATGGAAGTAAAGCAAAGGAATTCTAATGTTTCCGTTTGATAGTGACACTCTTACGTACGAAATATGAGTTGAAACTGAGAAGGCAAAGAAGTAATTGTTAGGATTTTTCACTAATAAAAACAAAAGCAAGTGCAACATTCCGTTTTTTACTCTCGCATACCTGTCATGTAAATACGATGTTTGCGAGGTTAAATTTTGCCTGTTAGTTTTCAAGCAGAGTTCAGAAACTGGTTCATGATCTACCCGAGAGTCTTATCTAGTATTTAGCACATATCTACAGTCAAAAACAGGTGGGTTTAATTTCCTGGAGAATATACGTTATATTTTGGGGGTTTTGGGAGATCACCAGCATGTAGTTGCCTATCCACCAACTCGCAAATGTCATGCAGCATGCAGCTTCAAAGTAATCATCAAGCGAGAGTCTCGGACCTTTCAGAAAGAAATTAACAACATTGAAATAGATGAGGAAAACCATTGGTCCGAGATGGGTGCCTTTGTGGGATTTCATGGTGATTTCTAAATTACAATTGACTTCTAAATGGCGAATAGGTTGACATGAATTAAATCAATTTAGCAGCGGACCTTTTTTTCAGGCTTATCAACTTTAGCGCCTGCGATGGTGATTCAATTTATAGCAGCGAATAGGTTTGCTACGCTTAAGCATAGAGGCTTAAAGATCAAGCGGATCAATTCTTTGCTGCGCATTAGAAGGAGTGTAGGCGCATGAATTACGAGCTATATCAAGTGTACAGAGATGTGCATATTGAGAAGGTTACAGTGGGTCCGCCGCTTAGTAATGGATGCCGGATGTGCGGCCAGTAAAACCAAAGCACCTCGATTCTACATTCCGATCGGGCCCGTACGTGAGTTCAGAAACGTCCCGATCGACGTGTATTATAGCATACGTTGCATGGCGAATATTTAACTAATCGGAATCACCCAGCTGATTTTCAGAATCGCAAATTGTGCTTTCACCTAAAAAATTTAGGTGAGAATAAACCCGAAATCAAATTCGAGACAGACCCCGCTTACGTTGGATGAGCGCTGTTGCTGAGCAAGCGAGAATAGCGGATGCTGAGGCAAAAATGGCAGTTTAAGATCGACAAAAGGAGGAGACATTAATTCGGCACTGATTCCATAATCGAATTGTTCCGGAAAGCGCAACAAATGGCTTCTATTTTCTGAAGTTTTTGGAGCATCTTAGTAGAATACGAAACCTAAAATTAAAAAAGAAGAAAACTCATCCAATTTAAATTGGATGTTTTCTTCTTTTTTAATTTTAGGTTCTATTTTCTTTCAATTTGCGTGACATCCGAAAGAAGCAAGCAGTCCAAAAACTTGCAGTCTTGAAATTATCTTTTATTTACGTGAACGAAGGTAATGTTTGTCAAAGTTACAACATATAAAATGGCAGTAAAATATATCTAAACTTGTTGTCTACTGTTAAGACATAGAAAGTCAACTACGAAAAAAAAAGATCTACTCGTTATAAAAAAATACAATATTTGACCTCATCGGATGCTTTGCTTCAGTAGGCTGGGCTTCGCTCGTTGAGCGGATTTTTCTTTTTTAGTCATAAGCGGATCAGGAACAAAACAGTTCCACAGTCTTAATGTTTCATCGGCGCCGGCGCTCATGACAGTGCTTCCATCGGGTGACATGGCTATTTGTAAAACCCGACCGGTGTGACCGAGCAGATCTATTTGCTTATTCATAGACGGATACTTCCAGATTGTTAACTGATTATTGGCATACCCATG